>NW_025335761.1:27108150-27142925 GCF_004798865.1 Varanus komodoensis | reverse complement strand
TTTTTTTTTTTTTTTTTTTTTTTTTTTGAAGCTGTGAAGTTGAAATCTGAGCCCTAAGCTAATTTCTGTAATCTCTGATCCAAACAGCTGAATAAATGAATTTTGTATGTTCTAGAAAGCATTATTTTTGCTAATGCTAAAGGGGTGAAGGAACCTAAAAACAGACAATGAGAACTGGGAATTTTCATTGGGGTTAGAAAGCTAGCTTGTCCTTGGGTAAAAAACAAATAAGAAAAAATCCATGGGGTGCAGCAAGATCAATGTAATGGAGTATCCCAGAAGGAAACATTGTGGCTGGCTGAAACCTTGAGTGGGATCACTCCATATGACAACAGGTCCCACTTCTTAAAAATAAAGTGAAATAATACAACAAAACAAAACAATAAAACAACTACTACCCTTCTTTCAAGAAATGCCATAATTGTTGAATATTGGTAGCAATTTGTTCCTCAAATCCTTTCTTCTTGCCTTGTCTTATTGTCACCTTATACTTGTATTGCTAGAGTTTGGACATTTATTTACTTATTTATCTTTCCCCGTATGAACAAGGCTTGAGCTTTTTAATGAAAGTTATCTCACTTTTTCTAGCTTCCCTGACTTAGCTCATTAAGAACACTGCCATTTTCTTGGACTTGTTTATACCTTCCCTAATTTGTGGTATATATTTTTCCTCAGTGTCTATTTTAATGTGGTTTTGAATAGCTTCTGAGTTATGCTAAGGGAATTTGCTCTCCTTTCGACTTTCTTTAGACAGATCATCATCCCCCTTTTGAGATTTAGTGAGACAATTTTGAACTTTCTAAGCAATTTAAGTATGCTTTCTAAGTATGCTGATAAAAAAAAACAAAACACTGCTGTTTTTAACCTCTCTGGTGGCTGGTTCTATGACCTGTTTACTTGTTTTGTTGTCACAACCTGATTGCATGTTTAACCAGTAAATTAGTCCAATGTTTTCTTGTTCGGTTGCGCTCCCTGATTGTTTGTTTGTTTTCGCTTCTGATCAGAGGTGGTCCCCATTTAGAATTGTGGAAAATGACTACAATCATGCAGACCTGGGATGTTAAACCTCAGTCCAGAGAGCCACATATGTCCTGCCCTGGGTCACAATCTCACCCTTTTGGGTTTCTTAGATGGTCATACCCTTTCCCCCAATTCCCAACCACTTGGTAATTCCCCAACTTTTGCAGTTTCTTCCCAGTCTGATATATTACGTAAAATGTATGTCCTGAGGTTGTCCTGCTGGCCGTATGAGATTTGCAATGAGCTATAGTGCTCCCAGCCCTTTTGTTATCTTTGGTCCAATGGCCCCACCTATTCCTAAAATCTTTTCCCCAAAACTCTGAAAAATAACTGAATTTGAAAGTGGTACAACAACTTTACCAATGTAGTTAAGCACATCAGTGGTTTGATACAAATGTTAGATCAGGTCTATCAACTTTCAGCTGAAGGTCATTAGTAGGCCTGCTGCTGTGATTCAGTTCCTCTTCACTCTATGTGTGTCCAGTATAGTCACTGAAACACTGAACACTGAAGACTCCAGGTTCAGTGACCATAAGACTTTGTGGAAAAGAATCAATATTTCAACCTTATCTGAGCAAGAAGCCGCTCTAGAGAATCTAGAAGACTCTCTTTCCTGCCAGCGTTCCAACTCAGAGAAAAACAGCCCCAGACATAGGGACTCTAGTTCTCAAGCTAGATTTTAACTCGATTGCAAACTGCAGCATCATGGGGCCTGTGGAAATTAAGCAGGAAAGCTAATTTTTCCATTTTTCTTGCAATGAAGACAAGTGCATGAAGAACAGCTAGATAATGCATTGACTAAGATCAGAAGACAACATTGCATACTGCACATAAGTAGTTATGCTTGTGTGTCCTTTCTCTCCAGGTTTTATTTTTATTGCAGCTCCTTGTGCTACACTGGGCGATATCCAGGCTTAGGGCAGAGTTAGGGTAATGGCAAACCCATGGCAAGGTCATTACTACTCATTAGACAAAGGAAGAAAGCCGTGATTTACCACTGAATTTCAGCAATATATATTGGTGCCAGGTTTTGGTATCAAATCATCGGTTTTCCTCTTTGCCTGGAAAGAGCTAATATTGGTTCATGCACTGCAGTAACACTGGATACTGCCCACTTGTTGTAACTTCTGAAGTTCCCCAACTTTTTGACCCATTTTTGAGGGGTACCACTTAGGGATACAAGGTTAGTAGGATCCTTGCCACACACACCGTGCATCCTGCAAAACACAGTGCTGAACTGCTCATCTCTTTGGAGTCTGCCACTGTATCCCAGAATAAGGAGAAGGAAAGAAAGCTTTAGTGTGTCTATATTGCAGTATGGTTAGGCAGAAAGGAAAAAGGTGACAAGGCTACTCTTTTGCGAAAGCTTGCTGAGCATTTTTTTTTTTTTTTTTTGGGTGATGTCTCATTTTTCATGTCCCACAATAGAACCTGACTGTGGCCGGGGTAGATCTTGGGGAGTGATACAACAGATCAAGAAGAAATTAATTAAGTTGCCTGAGATTAAAGCAATCCAAGAGAAAGGGGAGATTGGCAATATGAAACTGAACATTTGTAAGGCTAGGTGAATAGATATAAACGGAGCACATGGGGGTTTAGGAGTCTGTATTATAGATAGGGTTTTATACCTTGGTATAATACTGTTTTGATCTGCTTCTGATCAGTTCCAGTAGAATAGGGAGGGCGACGATCAGGCTATACTTTTGACTGAAATGTAGCTTTCAGATGTTAAATATTGATTTTCAGAAGCAACAGTCCTTTAAGAAGCCGTACTTTAAAATGCAATATTTAAAACAATAGAATGATTTTATTCTTTACCTTTCTTTTTCCTTAAAACATCCTTTCCTTTCCTTCTCTTTTTTCTTTTGCTTATGGCGACAAGTAAATTTCCCCACTCAGTCACGAAGCCGTCAAGGAGGAAAATCTCCAAGGTTTAGCTTTTGTGTGTGAGATTTTTCACACAGCTCTACATCTAATTATCTGTGTATACCATCATCTGAGATTCTCAAGGTATTGCTTATTGGAACTGACCTGCTAGGCATCCCAGGCCTTAAGGATGAATGAATAAATAACTTGCTGAATACTGCTGAATATGTGATCATGTAATTAGTATTCTTGCCAACCAAACTGAAAGTGCAGTGTTGTTCCTCCAGAGACAATCATGCTTTTCTATATTTTTCCCTTTTAAATTCATAGGATACATATGAGCTCAGGAAAAAGGTCAATTTAAATTAATATTCCATTATAGTATAAATTAATGGCTACATCCAATTTTGATAGGAAAGGTACACTTTTATTTCAGGCAAATTTGTTTTGAAAATAGATATGAATCTTTTTATATAATTTTCACAGCCAATATGATAACAGAGTGTGTGCACTGATGTATAATTCATTTGCAACTCTATGTATAATTCTTATATAATTTGCTCAGAAAGTGTACCAAGAGCCATGTTTTGAACATGAAAATAATTATTTTGTGAAGGCAAAAATAAAAACAAAACTGACTGTAGTTCCATAGGGCTTTTTTAAAAAGTATTTGGGTATTTAAGATCATAATACTTGTTAAAGATAAAGCAAGCAATTCCATATTATATTACACCCTCCATTGCTATTGCTATAAAGCAACCCTCTGAAAAGTGCATGAATCAGAGATCCAAGCATATTAGAAAAAAGGGGGAGATAGAAAGCTTACCCAGAAGCCAAAAGAAATTTCTAGCTATGATGTTCACCATTATCTACATATAAAGCAAATGATTCTCTCCCATAGCTTTGTTGACAGCATCACAAGATGAGTTGCTGTTAAAAAGAAAGAGGCAAAATAAAACAGCAAAGACACAGCATGCTCCTGTATGGAAGTACCGATAGAAGGGAAAATGTCAACTTAGACTAACAGCCCCAGAGTACACTTGACTGCTGTGGAGACTGTTAATGTTGATTTAGATTACTGTTATCCTTAGCTGTAATAGACGCAGAGCTGGTGCCGACTGGCAGGAGCAGGAATGTAGCAGACAAAAATGCAGCATCAGACAGACAATCCTGGAAATTCATGGAAGTGATGCAATGGTTAATGCTCTGAGGCTCAAGGGGCATCCTAAAGGTGGCAATCCAGATAATTCTGCTCCACTTTGGAATCAGTTTCAGAGATACTGTGCCTGTGATGGGACTGCTCAGACCACCCTCTGGAGCCCAAGCAAGTCTTACCCTCTGACTCCGGGACTATCATTTGGATCGGGATACCTGGGCTTTCCATTCTTGTCTCAACTGCCCCTTCATGCTGAGAGCAAGGTAAGGTTTGGTATGGTTTTAAAGTGAAAAGCTTCTCGGATGAAATAAGCATTTACAGTGCAGTCTAATGTGGCTGTCCATAACCCGCCGCACTCAGAGGATTATGGGGCTGCAAGGCAACAAGAGCATGGAAGGAGCACACCTTGGGAGAACCCTTGGTGCACCGTTCATCTTCCCTGCCTTTGCTGTTCTTCCAGTCTGCTGCTGCGGTTTTTCCAGAAGCTGCAGCAGTTTCTGCTACAGGTGCCACTGCTCATACTTCTGCACCAATCTGCTTTCAAAGCAAGGGCAAGGTGAGAGAGTTTCAGAACTGATAAAAGGGAATTCTGGCAGGATGGATGATTTTTATGAGGCTCCTGGACTGGATTTTTCCTGATTCTTTTTCCTGATAAATGAATCAATCTAACAGAACATGTTGGGGAGGCTGCGCTTCCCTAGGGCCACCGTTGGGTTCTTCAGCTTTGCAGAACATGTTTCACAGGCCAGTGATGATGTGTGCAGGGGAAAGGATGGTGCACATTTCATTTCTGCCACAGTTGGAAGCACAAGAGGGAGGGAGAGAGGGCCAGGGGACTGAAGCCTTTTTGTGCACCAGAAGAGGGACTGGAAGGGTTGCATAAAATGGTGTAAGATCAGACATGGAAAGTAGCAAACAGCCCAGAATGGCCACAGGTCAGTGGGAATATAACCAGCCACACCATGTACTCTAGGTCACTTCCAAAGGCATCTCCATTGTTCATCTGTCTTGCCAGGAGGCAAGTGGCTTTTTATATGGATCCAGAAGCAATAAGGGTGTCAGTGTAGGAAATTAAAAACAAATTAACAAAGTTGTACAACGCAGTGCATTAGACTATAAGGTGTAAGCAGGCATAAAAGGATCTAGCAAAACACACAGTACTTTTGAGCAGAGCTGTTCAATTCTCCTTCCTTTTATCAGATTAGTGATGGAGATACCACAGAAAATGGCCAGCACACAGCACCTCCTCAGTTCAGGCCAGTATTGAGGTTGATCACCTCTCAGAGCATATATACCGAGAACTCCCAGAGGCTAAGATGACCTTAGAATTAAACACACCTGTTTGCAAAGGTCAGTTTAGCAGCCTGACAGCAGATGTGCCTCCCAAAGATATATGGAGACCAATAGACAGTGGCCAGCTTCACATGTCTTAGGAATTCTCCTGAATTCCAAGATAAAACCTTTGTTTCTCATTCCAAAGTGACACATTTGTTTTCATAAAATAAATCATCTGCAAACTGTTTAGGGTTTAAGCCATGGGATCTCCACCGAAGGATTCGACATGGAAAAACAGTGGTCATGTCTCCTTGCAGTACAGTAATCTTCAATGCCATGTCTCTTACATAATCCCAGCCTTCCTTCAGTCCTAGGGATGTGTAAGAAATTAATTCCAATTTGTTTTTGAGCAAAACTGAACCCAGTCCAAACCTAGCAGGTTGTGAGGGATGACAAGCCATCAGATTTCCTGGGTGTGACTACCCAGACCCTGGCCAACTTTGCAACCACCCTGAGTTCTGAGTTCTTGGCAAGCACATTAAGCATCTGTAGGATGTTCTCCAGAAAATGATCTCTATGCACTGCGCAAGCACAGTCCCTCTCTTGTGCCAGGGGCAGCCACTGTTTGCACAGCTGCACATGATCCTGAAGAAGGTCACCATTTGCACAACTGGGGGTCTGCAAGAATTTGTGGCCTTCTCTAGACTCAGCTGCCTTTGGAAGACCAGGCTGAGTACAAGAGTAAGAGTGGAAATGGCTGTAGGGTTTGTCCTAACCCTATTCAAATCCCAGCTTGAATCCAGACCGAAGCTGTGGTTGAAGTCCACAAATCATCAATCTTGCCATGTGATTACTGGAACAAGAAACATTGTGTTTGAAACATCATGTATCTAAAATGCAGACAAAATGTGTACTTTTAGAAATATGTGCACAATTGATTTGGGAGAAAGTGCACAAAAATATGAGCACGTTTTCATGTGAAGGAAGAGCTCAAAATCCGATATGGATACAAGTCAGGATGGGTTTCAAGGTGGAACTTGGAGAACCTCAAGAGGCTTCAGTTTTGCTGATTTGCTCATTCATAGAGTCCAGAATGATGCCAAGTCATGGGTTCCTTTTTCATCTCGGTTGCTTAGAATTGGCCTTTGAGTGGTGCATCTGTTCCCCTCGTTCCATAAATAATACAGCATTATACAACTGTAAATGGCTTGTTGATTTCTGAAATATTTTACTGGTGTGGTGGGCTATGCTTATCTGCATGTGTACATGAGTGAGTTTTTCCATCTGCTTGGGAAACAGGCTCCTCATCCTCAGAGGATTGTCCCAGTTTCCCTATGTAAAAGAACAAAACCCATAAATATTCAAGCTCGGTGGGGAATTGGACGGCCATTTCTCTGTAAAAACTCTGTAGGTTTTGATTGTTTTATGATGGAATTTTATTTTATTTTATTTTTGCCTGCACAGTTGGCTTTGGATTTTTCAGTGCTTTATAGACC
This sequence comes from Varanus komodoensis, assembly GCF_004798865.1. Classification (NCBI taxonomy): domain Eukaryota; kingdom Metazoa; phylum Chordata; class Lepidosauria; order Squamata; family Varanidae; genus Varanus; species Varanus komodoensis. The sequence continues at coordinate 27,136,112 of NW_025335761.1, read as the reverse complement.
CTTGTCTTTTTATTAGTTCAGTGTTCCCTGTTGATTTTATGTTTTATATACCTGCTGTCACCACCAGCATCTCGCTGTAAACAAGAATGTTGTATCTCAGTGGGTTATTTTCTGTTAATGACCTGTGATACAATATATAAATAAACCCGAGAGGAGTCCGCAGGTGAAGTTTCTTAGAAATATTGCAATATTACGGGAGTAATGTTCACAAGTTCTTCAAACTTTGCAATACTCTACTTTGTGAAAGAAAACTAGACTGCATTTCAACAGAAGTAATGATGCAGCAAAAATACCCTAGCTGAATTTGATATCAGTCCAAAGATATCAAATTCACCGATCCTTTCACTAGGGAAAAGGCCTGTCTTTTCACTGGGGCCAATCAGGACCTACTGGTATATTTCTGAGTGTTTTGCCATATAATTTGCATTAGCAACAGCAAAATGACAAAATTAGGGTGCTGAAATGAAAACTGGAATCACAAGGAGTTGACTTTTGTGTGAAAGGACTGCTAATTCAATTGAGTTCTTATACTGAAAATAAATTCTGCAACCCAGAATGTGCTCAGAGATGCTCCTAGAGGTTTATCTTCTCCGTCACACTCTGTTCCAGTGAAAAGCAGTGTAGATCCAGTCTCCTGCATACACCTGTACTAGGTAATCCTATGTAGCTTCCTTAGGAAAACAGGAGGTAAAGAAAAGGTGCAAAAATACAGTGAAATTGCAGCTTTATGAGTAGATGCAATGGATTAAGAGCTCCTGTCTCTTTAGTTGTGTAAGAGGGTTTTCTTCTGCTCTGGTTCAACTTCCTTACAGTGCTGCTGAGAAAAACCAAGATTCTCTTCTTTACATCTCTGGTAAATGCACAGGAGCAGTGAGGAACTAGGGAAGAAGATGCCTCAGAGTTATTTTTGCATCCTTGCAATGTGCTTTGCATTCTGGCAACATTTTGCAGGGGCTATTCAAAGAAGAACAAAAACAATTGATGGGGATTTCAGAGATACTCAGGAGTTTATCCTCATCGGTGTAGTTATACTTTTCTTTTTAAATCCAATGTGTTCATGCACATCAAGGCATGACCATAATGTTAAAAGTACTGTGTTGGTGATATAGCTTCGTTTGTTCCCAGAGCTTCTGAACATGAGGTATTTATTGTGCTCTTGGCATCCTTCACTCATGGAAGTTTGTGAGACTTCTCCTCATTGTTCTCCTCATTCATTCAGTGGTTGCCTCACACCTTTTAGCTGCTTCTCCCAATTTTTCCCTGACTTGTATTATTCTCTGCAGTACAGTTTTGATACATTGAAAACATGATGCTAAAGGAGAGTTTTGCAAATACCCTGAACTGAATGAAAGATAAACAGTGGGTTCTAGAGCAAATCAAACCAGAGCTTTTCCTACAAGTAAAAGTGACAAAACAGAGGCTGGGAGGCTTTGGACACTTCAAGAGAAGGCAAGACTCCCTGGAGAAGACAATCATGCTAGGAAAAGTCAAAGGCAGAAGAAGAAAAGGAAGACCAACTAAGAGATGGATTCTATCCATAAAGGAGCCACAGCCAGTAATTTAGAACAGCTAAGCAGGGATATGGAGGGTTTACATTCATAGGATCACCATAAGTCAGAGATGACTTGATGGCACATGGCAGCATTGTTTTTACCATTGCTTTGAACCCCGGTGTTTGTCAAAGAACTCTGTTCCATTATCGCTTGTGCAGGGGTGGCGGGGAGGCGGGTGCTGGAGCTGGGGTTGTGAAGATGGATACTATTCACACTGTTGCGGTTAGAGGAAAGGGCAGTAACAAACCTCAGCCTGCCAATATGTGCACAGCCCGATGTGCAGGTTTGTGCAAACAGTGCACCTGCAGCAGCCTTGTGCTATTTCCACAGAGTTCTTGGTAGGGATAGTGGGCATATATTTTGAAAAGCTGCCTTAGTCAAAAGTGCTTTTCTGTCCCAATTTTACTCTCCCATCTAGATTAATAGAAGCTGGACAAGCCCTACATAGCATACCTCTACATAGCATTTCTGTGACTTCCATATTGATCCACAAAATATCCTTTTCTAGTTTGTTAGGGCCTTTTTGGTGATGGCACCATGGCTTTGGCATATACCCCCCAAATAAGCTTGCATGTTACCTACATGGGCATCTTTTCAACACTAGGTGATGATCTTTCTTGTCCTGCTGGGATTTTTTATCAGTGCTATTTTAAAATGTGTGCTATTGTGATATATCTGATCTTGATTTTATTCTAATTTCATTTTGCTTTCATTCTTCAAGGTGCTCTCTCATTCTATCTAGTTGTATTTTAGGGTTTTCGTGTCTGTGAACTTCTCCGAGAGCCTTGGCTACTGGGCAGTTGAGAAATGCGGTTGAATGAATGCATGAATACTCAACATCTGGGCACAGTGAACTTTGAAGGCCTGCACAAACAGCAGGCCATGCCAGGACCTTAATTAACCAAACATATGCCTGGGTAAAAATAAAAATTCTTCCATTTAATATAATAATAGAAATCAGTATACGAAGAACAAAACAAAAACCTGCTTTCCTAGAAAAGAAAGTTAATGAGCCATGATAGACTTACCATTTCTCATTTCTGTTTGCCCATCTATCAAAATATTCATTCTTTGTTTAGGCAAATAAAGGGTCTGAAATTAATCAGATCTCCTTTTGACTCCTGTTTCTTTTAGATAATGTCCTACTGTTTTATACAAATTAAATGTCATCAGGATACCTCTAAAAATGTCATCATCCTAGCAAGAATGGTAACAAAAATGGAAAACCAGATGGCACTTTCACAAAGACTATTCAACAGAACTGCCAATTTTAGGCACTGTTCAAGGACAGTCGGGGCCAATGCAGTTAACCCCATTCATTTTGTATATTGTGTTAAGTACCTGTTTAGAAAGGTGATTAATATTTTTAAGTGACAGCAACTTTGAGTTACTTAAACAATGACTTTTTCTGCCCTTTCTTTGTTGGAAGCTATGGGCCAACTATTTTCAAAGCAACTACAAGTCCTTTGGGTTTGAGTCTCTAATCTGCCATGAACCTGACAGGTCAAAGGTGAAAAGATTCACCCATTTTATAGGGTTGCTGCAAGGGCTAGAACAGACTGATCCCTCCTATACCAACCTGGGGGCCAGGAGGGGGGTGGGAATGTTGGCATTAGGGATGTAGCAGGAAGCTGTGGCAGACCAAAACCACACCTAGTTTCTGTCAATCGATCCAGCAGCTTTGGCAGATCAAAACGGCACCCTGCTCCTATGATAATAATCCATCCAGCAGAGTCAAAAAGGGGCCAGCTTTTCAGAGCTGCACTGATTCCATGAGCTGATTCCTTTTTAACTTTCTGTGTCTATACACATGTTTGGTGGTACGAAACAATGGAGGTTGCATAAGAATATGCTGCTGAATACTCCACTGGGAAAAAATACACAGGGTGCTGTCCTATGGCCTCCCAGTATTGCTTGCAGGACCACTGGATTGGTCAGAGTCCCACCTCTGAGATGCCGCAGTCCTGAAACTGGAACTCTGAAGACTGGGCTCCATCCCACCAGCACAGCTGGCCACAACCAGAGCTTGAAGGGAGGAAGGGGGGTGTACCAGGGGAAGAAGGGAATGAGACTAGGGATAATTGACTTACATCGATTCCAATGTTGCACCCGCTTTCCCTCCCTACATCTGGCACTTGATCTAGACAGGCGACAAATCTAGATTGAATGCCAAGCCCTTTCTTTGTCTTTTTTCTTTTGTGTAAACCCTTCCCCCTGTGGACCGCACCCCTTCAGGGACTGGGAAACTCACATCTAAGTTGCAAACCATTCATACGCTGCCATGCACAGAAACAGAGGAATGCCTTGCCATATGGAGCAATGTGCAGACATGTGAATAATGCCTTCTACCCACAGTTGTTCATTTGCATCATCCCCATTCATTGCAATGTTTAATTAGATCAGTGGGACCAGGTAGATTTCAGGACTATAAATAAATGCTGTACATTAAAGTCAAGGAGTATATCCCTCTCTAAATCCGCTTTTCTGCTGCATGAGAGCACTTTTTGGCTCCGACTCTGCTATGAAGCCTGTTGTACATTCTTCCTAGAATGAGGTATTGGTTGATAAATCTTTCTGAAATATCAGCCTCAGATTGATGTATCTCTTCTGTCTTTCTGAGCAGAAGTGCCAAGTGTATAGGAAAGTATCATCTTTATACTTCCAGAGTAGTTCCCAGGCACTTCTACACACCCAAAGAGTTCTGTGTGCGGCCCTTGGAAGAGTGTGCTGGTCAGGTATGCACCTCTGCATACCTAAGCACATCTACTCAGATGGACATATCACTGCCCTCCATGGGACGAAGTCCCAGGTTTCTGTATGGACGTCTGGATACACCTCCTCCCATATAGACCTGCCTGTGCTGTTGGATCAATAGGCTCCAGTCCTACGTCTACTTTCCATGGAGGACTTTTAACCTAGTGCTCCTGCTTGCAGAGAAAGGAAGGACTTTTCACCAGTTCCTTCCTACTCCTGCATGCCCCCTGGCACATCTTCCTTCCTTGCCTGCTGAAATCTAGGGATCACCACTGGGAGATGCAGGTCAAGCTTCCCCCATCCCCAGGAAATCGCTGCAAAGGTTGTTGCTTCTCTACTGCTTCTGCATTCAGGAAAGCAGTGATCTTGGAAGCCGGGGAACAGCATTCCATGCTGCATACATATAAACTGAGTGGGTCATGCCAGCTTCAAGGGTGACCCATGAAGTGGCCAGGGGGCACCACTTGTGTGTCTCTAGCCTGTTGCATTCAGATAAAGTTGAGATTAGGGTTATCCATCACAAAAAGTTTGCTTATTTAATCTCCATACCAATATAAGTATAGAGTAGAGCAATCTCTACAGGCAATGGAGCATCTTTAATTGTGCAATTAGCATAGCAAGAAAAGAAAGTCAATTTTGGCACTCATGATGGATGCCATGAGAAGATTGCTCAGCCCTTATTTTGGATACATTTTGCTTTGCATGGAAATCTCACAGTCCTACTCCTGTCTTTCAGTGGCTCACAAAAGCTTCTTCTGCACCTCCATCCACCCATATGTTTGCCTGCTGAGGTCGACCTCCAGACATCTTCTCAACAGGTGATTTGAACAGCCCAAGTGAATGGCACCAGCTACAGAAGTTGTCCTGCTGTGCAATATAATTAAAAATATCTGGTCCCAGAGGGTTTAATTTTACATCATTCATTTCATCATTTATTTATAGTCTTTGTTATTTAATTTTTGATAGTTTTATATTACTGCTGTCAGAGCTGCACCATCAGGGTACTTCAGAGAGGATCCAGGATCACGTACCTAGCACAGCAGCTGCTGCTGCGCAAATGGATAGATGTAAGAAGAAGGAGAGCTCTTGAAGAGCTGCACACTTAAGAGTGTGATCTTGTGCACCTTGATACAGCGGACAAAGTCCTACAATTCCCAGCTGGAAGTCGGAGGATTTTTTTCTGTCTAAACATGCCTAGGTCTGTGAACCGGCTTGCTCTACAAAGGAACTGTTTGTTAACCAGTCTGCCTGTTCTACAGCCTGTTCTACATCTCCAGTATCAGGTGTGTCTTACAGAATCCATGGAAAACACACAACACAGAAGATAAAATGAAACAGCCATTTGATGGGCAACTTCAAGGGCTCTGCGCGCCTTCTGCATGGCTCTTGATCTCAAAACTGGACCAGACAGCCCTTCAAATAGAGGACATTTTCAAATAGAGGACTATGCTCTGATATCCCTTCAAGTAGGGGACCATCTTCTTTAAAGTAGGACGCACAACCTTCCTAGCTATATCCTGTATAATGTATAACACAGAATTTCTCACTGACAGCAATATTTTGAGACAGTCGGTTCTTCCCTTAACCCTTTACCGATAAAACTTAATAAAATTAGGAGAAAGAACACCTTCTGCAAAATAAAAACATGCCATTTTTTTTTTAAAAAAGTCTAAACTAAGTTTAATTAAATATTAGGGATTATAGTAGCTACCTGGGTTGTCTGTTCATCTGAACAGAAATCCTATCTTCAGAATGACAATTGAAAAACATTACATTTTAGTTACAGTTTTGGTATAAAAATAGGTCTCGGCCAGAATGCATTGACTTAAGCCTGTAGCAGGCAATGGAGCTTTCTTTGTGATAAATAGACACTAAAGCAAAGCCTTGGCAATCTCCTATATTATTTAAGGAAGCAGTGATCAAAGGGAAGAGGGTACAAAGAACTTGCAGCCTCGTATATTCTGCACTGATGCAGAGATATTGTCATCCATGGTGAATACAATTACTACCAAGGAGTTCTGGAGAGGGGCTGTTAAACCTCACATTTATAAATCTCTGCTGAAGGTTAGAAGCAGAGGAGTAAAGAAAGAAGCCAAACAACATCCAGGCTCCTGTGACAATTTATGGGAGTATATAATTATATCACTCTCTCTCTCTCTCTTCTTCCCTAGCTTCGTGATTCTTTCTCAGTACTTTACTCTGGATGTAACCATTGAACATGCAGTCAATTCCCCTATAATTACCCTGCAGTTTTATAACAACATTTGGTCCTGATGTTTGATGTGGTGCACTCATTCTGCATTTGCACTGAGAATATCTTACCTGTTTCCAACATAAGGTGCTGTTTTGTTTACCCTGTGAATTCATGGGGGGTGGAGAGACTCTCCATCATCTACCATAAGGTTTCTGTGGGCAAGAGCCCAGTTTTCTTCAATTGGAGGTGTGTGTGTGTGTGTGTGTGAGTGAGTGAATGTGTTCCTGCATGTATCCCCACATCTCTGCAGCCTCTCAAGCTGCCTACACTTTCAGATCTGAAAATCACAGGAAGAATTACTTCATGATGTCTCCCTGGGCTTTTGATTAAAATTTGGGCAGTCGAGATGTGATGGAAATACTTCTTGCCCATGCCTTCTCACATTCTCAACACGCAGGAATTAGAGCATCCTCGTGGCTGTCGGACTTCAACGGAGCTTGCTTCTACTGCCCTGCTGGCCTCACCACCTGCCACTGCCTGGGCACTCATTTGTGGGGAGGGTCTGGCTTCCAGGGCACCAAACTGTGGCCTCAAGGTCCAGTCCTAAATGTACAGCTGGTCAGCTTTAAAACCACTGTGCAGATAAGGCAATGCTCTCTGAACTCCCGGCTGCCATTTTTGTATAATACGGCTTTATTTACAAGCCACTTGCAAAGATGATTGATGCTGAAATCCTACCTGTAAATAAACCTATAAATTACAGCAGAACTTCAGTGGGAGTAAAGAGGCGTAGAATCGGGCTGTCAACCTATGAAGTACCGGGACCCTGAATGCTGCTATGCAAATGCGGCTGAGGTAGCCATAACCTCCATGCCATTGGATGGGCACACATGTCTAATGGGCATATTGTTTGCATTTTACTTTAATGAGCTCTGCAGTTTTTATTTGATAAAGGAGATAAATGATACTGCAAATAAACGGAGAACTGAAGACCATGGAGTCTGCTGGGAAAATTGGCTGTAGGACTAATTTTGGTCTAATTGAGCACTAATACTTCTGCTTATAATAGAACCCACAGTAAGAAATGTGTCTGACTGATGTTCCCTGCATGTGATGTGTGTCTGTGTTTGATAAGCATAAATTGCATGGCACTACCATAAAATTATTTACTTTTATCTAATCCTACTTACCTCCCCAGGCAATATGAATTATGATGTAGCCATGATTACTTAATCTACAAACCCAGAAACCTTTAAGCAGAGCTTCACATTCTAGTGTATTTATGTTGAAATATTCCTGCCACAATTAAAATTTTGAAAGACTGGGCTTTGAGAAAATAATTGTGTTGCTGATGGATTACAGCAAATTATATTGGTCACCTGTTGGCTTCATTTAAATACCTATTAGTGCATATTGGGTAAATCGGCATTAGTTGATTAGAATTAGTAAGCTGGACAATATTAAGGGCACAATCCTATCCCTGTTTACAATCAGAGAAGTCTTATAACTCCCAGTATGTTTCAGTCTAAACATGGAAAGGACTGCATCCTAAGACACTCTGGATATGAATTAGGAGACTCTTGTTATGGAGTCTTATTACTTACGTCTTTTCAAGTTGCACTGCTACACATGCCCATCAGACTTTCCTTCTAAGTCAGCATGCCTAGGTTGCACTGTAAATATGTTTAGTTTAGAGATACAGATTTCCCCAGAGAGGAGCGAGTAGAGTTGAGCACCTGAATTAAATGGTAGAATCCAAGGAGGTGCTTAAGCCTCCCCTAGTGAGAGGCATACAATTTAGAAACACCTTTGACTGGGTCATGTCACGGGCAACATTTGCAGAGGGTTACTTTGAGACATATAAGAGAAGGTCAGTTTCTTCAAACCATGGCATGCATGGCACGAAAAGCTGCAACTGCCATAGCTGTCTTTTCTAGTATGTTTTCAAGGCAACAGCTGGCCTTTTCTACCCCCATCCTGTTACCAAGCAGGATTGGCATGCCCCAGTTTTGGCCTCCACCCCATCCTATGTCTCTGATTTGTATGAAACATTGCCTGGCAGAAGCTAATAAAGCTCAGAGTGCATATGTGATTTCAGTTAACGCCCTTCTATTGAAACAAAAGAGAGAACATGAGACTACATGGAGATGTACTAAAGTCAAATATCCTCCAGTTCCTATATATTTATTTCTTACATATATCCTTTCTTTCTACCAACAATGTCATTCAGAAAGGCTAACCATGGTAAACAAGACATAAAAACAGAATCTTGAATGAAATGAAATCAATTAAAACTAGAACCACAAAGAAGATGAGATAAAATGTGGTGTCGTGGTTAAGATTGCAAGACAGGGACCCAGCAATGCAATCCTATCCATGCTTACTCGGAAATGAATCCTGCTGACTGGGTTCACATGACATGGCAACCCATCACGAGTGACTTGCCACAGTGGGCTGCCATCTTATCTGACCCAGACAGAGTGGCTTCCCACAGAGTGGCTTGTTTGGGGGCAAGAAGCCACCCTGACAACCCACAAGTGGTTTGGCATGTCATTGGCATGTCACCAAGCACAGCACAGCAATTTTCTTGTGGGTTGTTGAAAAGTGATAGCAAGTCTGTGAAGACAAGCCACCCGAAGCTCTGCTATTCCTCTCCCAATCTGGGTGTCGCCAAAGGCTGTCTAGCAGCATCTTGCATTGCTCTGGCCTCCAACCACCTGCAGAATATAAAATGTAATGTAAAGATGGCTTCGGCTGGCATTCTGCCATTCTGAAATGTAACGTAAAATAGCCTTATCTTTGTTCTTTGGATACTGCACGGGCCATTGGGTCTAGTACACTTTTCAGGGCCCTTTCAAGATGTCTTCCCTCCGCAGTTCCAAAAGATGTCCCAGTCCATCCTGCTGAAAATAGGCGGCCTCCTTGAGCTTCCAGCTCAGATTCACCAACAATGCAACCCTTATTTTCAAGCAGCCCAGATTACTTTCCCTCTGCACACAGAAACCAGGCCAGCATCCACATGACCTTATCCCAGAAATACACCCTGTAACACTAAGGACCTGGGCATTGTTTCTCAGTAAGTTGTAGTGACACAACCCTGAACTACTAAGACCAGGGTATGAAAATGATTGCCACTGATGAACTGGTAAGTACTTCCACTGAATCCACCATCTGAATCAGTGACCTGGGAGGAAGCTAGATATATCTGTGCAGCTCTCTTTGAGTGAATTTGGGCCGATTACCCATGTGTATAAAAATCACTAGGAACTTCTTAGACAGCAGAAGGACTTCTCTCATCAGCTTATGCTGTAGGCGCTAGAATAATGTAGAATGGCCTTCTATTATCAGTTTGAATTAGAAATTCAGGTATATGTAGGCAGGCACGGGATGGTAAAGTGATGGGAAGACTTTCCAATGGGATTTGACAGAAACAAAACACAACTGCTCTGAACGTACAATAGGCCAATACTAAAAAGGCAGCTGAAATAGTAAAGGAACAAAGGATGGTGGGGTGTGATTTTGCCACCTGGTGCCTGGGACAAGTGCTGGAGTTGGCTGAAAACTGAGGAGTAAGTAGAACAAGCCATGGCAAGCCCAAGCATCTGCTCACAGGTTAGCATCTTGTGCTAATCCACACACTGTATCCAATGGAGCTTACTCCACATACGTGTATGGAGAATGTCTGTCTTACACTACACTTCTATAATTGTCCACTTAAAATGACTTCCCATTGAATCCAAAGGCACTTATTTTCAAGAAACTGGGAATACAGCTTTAGTGTTTTCAGACCTGATTAAGCAATGCCTCTGATGAACAATGGGGTAGGGATATCTAGGAAATCCTAAAGCCCTAGATATTGCCTGGCACTGTGACAGGCATGGGCATAGGCTAGTTCAGACTCCTAGCTTCAAGTTCAGAGTCCATACTTGGTCATCAGAGCCGTGAGCCAAAGCTCCGATTCCCATTCCCCGTCCCCTCGCAACTGGCACTGAAAGAACCATGCTGACTGCCCTCCAAGCCAGGAAACAACCTCAAGGGGGATTTGGGGGTGATGGAAAGCAGGAGGGGGGAGTGAGAGAGACTGGAGCAGCAAGGACACAAGTGACTCTGGAGCTGCTCCAGCCTTCTCTCCCTCTCCAAAATGGGGGCAAAAGAGTCCATCCAGTGAAAATACAGACTGGGAGAAGGGGGAGATAAAATATCCACCCACTGTAGCTCTTCACAGCGTGCTCGTAAGCCTCTGACCTACCAGTACCCCAGCAGAATTGTACCCTTAACATTAGGTGAGAATTTATCTTACATGATTCCTATATAAATTTTTGAAGAGTCACTTATTGCATTACCTGCCTTCTCTACACCTTAGAGATGATTCAGCTTGCATTATATATGTATTATATCCTGACTATGAGATGGATCAATCCCATCACAGAAGCCACAGCTTTGAGTTTACAAGAGCTGAGCCGGGCTGCCAAGGACAGGGAATTGTGGAGGGCATCTTTAATACAAGTGTGTGGTGTTTAATGATCATGCACCTGTATAATGCAAGGAGCTTTCCCTGTTGAATTTTAGCCTGTCAGAACAAAATTGCAGCTAGTTGGCATGAGAAAAAGGAAATATGGCAGTCTAAGACAAATTCTACACTATTATATATGCTATGTGTAACCTTGGTTAAAGTTCACACTGTGGCTGGCAGAGAATATTAAACAAAAAGGGCATGAACATTAGTTAGTGATGCCAGTGAAAGCACCTCTAGGCTATAACTATAGAGATTTTCCTCCAAAGAAAAGATCAGTATGTTGAATACAGAATAGGCAAAAGAAAGTAAAACATGAATCACTCCTCTGATGCTGTCTTCTGAAGCATTTCCAGTTTGATTATGTATTTCGTAAGAGACTTATTGAACTCTGGTGGGAGGGTTCAAGTTTTCCTGGGAGAGCAGCCATCTGATTTTTGAAGAGGCCTATGATTTCCCCTTTTCCCTCTTCAAGTTCAACATGTCCTGAACTGGCAGCCTGTCATGCTAATACTGTTCAGATGACTTCAGCTGAAATACCTTGTTTTGACCATCTAGTAGTTTCAATACGGCGTAGAACAATTGTTTGAGATAAATCATATATTGTGGCATCTGAGTTTCAATTTGATATAAAGGAAATCTTATTTACAACATTGCAACATATGCATGCCTTGTGCAATGTGAGCAATAACATTGTTATAACTGAAAAACGTTACTGGTTATCTACTGGTTGGGTTATGCGATGTTCACTTGCAGCAATGCAGAATGGAATGGTTTTATGACAGTGGATACCTGTCTGTGAACAAGACCTACTCCTGCTCCCATCCCACAACCACCGATTTTCTTCTGCAGACAGCACCCATTATTTGTGGAATGGAGGGGCAGTTTTTCTGGAGGCAGAAAATGAAATGAAACGAACAAAAATACCCATTTTGGAGCATTATTATGGAGGTAATTGTCTCATTGTCCAGTTCTACTCTCAGACTGGGGCTTTAGGGTATGGGAGGGCAGAGGTGTGATGACTGGTAAACCCAGTTGCTTCCAAGCACTTTCAGTAAGGAGTATTCTGTGTTCTGCTCCAAGTGCAGTGTTGAACTGGCAGGCCCCGTTGACAGGAATGAAAGCCAAATCAAACTCACTAAAAGAGAGGTGTTTTCTTCTGCTTTAAGATGAGTGCCCTGAACCGAAGGAGCTGCAAATGTCTTATGTGAAGTAGACCCATGAAGAATGTGTTTGAATGGAAGCGTCTGTTTTGCCCATCAATTCAAGTGAACTCCCTGAAATGTCAGGAAGCAAGACAACAGCAGAATGTTGGCAGAATTCCCTTCTGTGAACTCGACCACTCAGTCCCATTTCAGGACTTAAATCTCCATCCTGAAAGGGGTGGGCAGTGCTTGTGAAAAGGAATTCACCTTGTAGGTCCCTTGCAGGCAGCCTCCATTGGAAACTGCCCGTTCTGAATTAGTAGTGCTACATGCAGGTTAGAAACATCCTGCACTAGCATCTTTGAATCCATTGGAAATCTGGAAGCAATAACAGGAATCCCAGGACAATTTCACTGTGAAAAATAATAATGCAATGAGCTGGACGACAGTGGATGGGGATGATAGAAATCATTCCAGTATAAGTTGCTGTATTACAGTGTTTGCAAACTCTCTAGTCATTTGTAATCAATTAATGCTATTTAATTATGCATGCCGTTTTAAAGCAAATGCTCATTTGAAAGTCTTATTAACAGTTGAAAATAACAGAGAATTTCTTTGCAGGGAATTTATTCTGAAATAATAGCATTGGTTCATATCAGAAGAATTATTATTTCTTTGCAAAGATGGCAATATCTATCACAGTTTGTAGTTATACGGGGCAGGAGTGGTCCCCATACTAATAAAACACTGAGATTGTTTTGCCATTGTTGTTTCCAGATGAAGCCATTCGATAGTGCTTTAATTACTGTTTTGAGATCCAAATGTAGCAGACATTAATTTGTTAAACACTTATCAGATGCCAAAAAAGATATTCTGTCATTTGCTTCATCACGTCAACTCAGCTGTGATGGAACTACAGCTTAGTTCATGGTGAGAAAGAAAGAATAATATATACATGAGGTCAGAAAGAACACATTTGCCTCTCTGGGGAAGAGCCATAACTAAGTTAGAGACTTACATGCACTGTATGCAGGAATTTCTAAGTTTACTCCCTAACACTTCCACTGGCTATTAGGCAACAGTGTGGTACTAGGAGTTGGCAGTGCTGAGCTATGTAGACTCGTATTGTGGCTAGATGAGCCAAACTTTATTGGAAGACCATTTCCAGGCAACACTTTTGCGTTTTTTTTACCTCGCTCCCTTCAAAAAAGCTCACTTTGCAGAAGTTTTTTTGACTATTTTCCAGCCAAAGTGAGTCTACCAGTCCTTTCCCTTCCCCATATCACACAAAATGCCCTGGAATACTGAGCAGTGGCAGCAAATACACAGCCTTAGGAAAAAGGGAGGAAGTGATGCTACTGCTGATGGTGAGCCCCCACCTCAGAAAAAGTATTGGATATTTTGCCCTCCCCCTGGAAAAATGTAAGCAGGTGGTCTTTCCAATTCCCTTGCCTTTGAATAGGATGCAAATTTCAATTTGCACACTGGCCTGAAGACATTTTGTATGGAGATTTTCTTTAATTCTGCTACCATTGATTTATTATCTTAAAATTATCTGAACTGTCTTCCTGTAAAATGGTAATTCAAATAGGCTTGCCATGATTGTGGAGAAAGGAATGCTAGATGTGGAGCCCAGCAACTGATGCAATAGCCTAGGAATCCCCTGGCCTGAGCAGCAGTTGTCCCAGACACTTGCTGAGTTAGATAATCGCTGCTGTCTGCATCCAGGGACACGAAGGCCTTTTCACTATATGGGGCAGTTAGTACCCCAGGACTTAATTCCAGAAATGGTAAGTACATGGCACCAATGCTTTGTGATTTGCACAGGAATAGCTGCATGGGTGTGTATGAACCATGAGGGGTTCCACCATAATGTCTTCTAATTGATAATTGTTACTTTGACTTAGAAGAAAGCCCACCAGGTTCCAAAGATGTAACCCTAGATAAAGAAGAACCTGTAAACAGGCACTGGAAGAAGCTGAGGCTTATGGGATGGTCCATGGCTCACTGCTAGAGCACCTGCTTTCCATGCAGAAGGTCCTGGCATCGATCCCTGGCATCTTCAGATAGGACAGACTCTGGCTGAAACTGTGGACAGCTGGGAATCACCTGGAAACCAGGGTTACAGCCACCCTACCTCCACCCACTCACAACATACCTGGAAAAGTCTGCACAGGATGCCCTCCATAGTCATAAAGGTGACCTTCACTGGATGAGCCTGAGCCTCTGTGTTTGCAGGTTCATTCCTGTCCCAGGATGGCACACTAAATAATAGGCATGGAGATGCCCCACAGCATCCCTAGACACCTGCTGAATGTATGCACTGTCCCTGCGCATCTTCAGCCATCCTTAATATCCTTTCCAGCCAGTCTGTAGAATCCTCAGCATTTCTTCTATTCTTCCAACATTTCCTATATTCAAATCAAGTTGGACTTTCCTTCCAACTTTTAAAATGTAAAATATTGTAGCTACAAGCCATTTTATGTAACCAAGCATGAGCAGTGGGCTGCCTAAACATGGGCTTGGCTGATAAATCAGATCAACTCCTTTTATCAAACTTTACCCAAATTGGATCTGTGCACATTCTAGAGGGGTGAAAAACGACCACTGAACACAACATGGAAGAAAGGACTGTTGCTCCTACTAGGGAGTGAAATGGCTACACTTTGCTTGCTTTGTGCAGGAGTAGGGTGTAGGTACCAGCCTTGCTTAGTTAAAAAAAAAGGACATATATTTTTTCTCTTTCACAAACTCCAGTTCCACGCATGCTCATTTGAAAATCCAGATGTGTCAAACCGTTTCACTGCAAACTGCAATTCCTACTTTGAGGCTTTTGCCTGCTCACCATTCACAAGGTGTGGATTCAGTTTCACTGTTGAAATTACAGCCAAATGGTTCTTAGGGGATGCAAAAGAAGACCTTTCCTCTGTTACTTCCTTTTGAACATCTTACTCTGCTCCCACAATGCCTGCCAATTTAGACATAGTTACCTTAGTGATTTCCCCACACACACACCAGGTCTGCTGGACACTCATTTCTGCTAACAAATGACAACACAACAAATGTGGCACTAGCAACCTCTGCTGGTAGAACAGTTGCTTGTCCCGTCATCGATTAATGAGGGCTGTTTGAAAAGAAGTTATCAAATGAAGAAGAAAATAATGCTCAACTTGCCAGGGCAGCTCCTCTGATGCCACAGTTCAATGCATTTGTTTGATGCGGGTGAAATTGTGTTGCTCTCAAACCTTATATTAAATGGTGGGAGTCTGAAGAGAAGATTTTCTTTTCTTATCCCTCCCAGCCCACTACCTTTGGAATACACCCTTGGCTTCCACACAGGAAGCCCGAACACTTTTGGAGCAATATTCCTCCGTTTTCAATTTCATTCTGGTTTAAATATTCATTGCAAATTATAATTACTATTATGCTCTCCCAGTGAGATGTGTGGAAGTGACTGAGGGGTCTAAGAATTATGATCTGCCTCCGAATGCAGAGTCAGCACAGAGCTGGATTTTGCATAACACATTGCATATTCTTGATAGGGATGGAGTGATGTTTCAGTAATGCAAGCATTTTCACAGCTCTCTTAAAATTCTTGATGGAGTTCGGTAGGTAGCTGGGATTCCAGCGATAACCTGGCATACCAGGTTGATTCCAGGAGGGCTAGAACTTGGGAGCATCTTTCTAAAAGGGGAAACTGAGTCTCGAAGGAAAGAGCATCTGCCTCACATGCAGATTTATTGACCCACTCAGCATCATGGGGTCACAGCCCTGGGTCTTCAGACTCAGAATCCCCAAGGAGCAGTGGCTCCAAAAGGATAGCCCACTCCCCAGCCCATCCAAAGTGAACTCACTGGCACATAATCACACCTGGATCCTGGATCCTGGAGACAACTCAGGAATCCCCCAAAATTCTACAGGATCATTCCCATGGGGAAAAGTTGAGGTTCACCAGCAGAACCTGCCTAACAAGGCAGGGATAGAACCATTGACATGTCCCTCACATAAAACAAAGATGGATATGGTCTGTGGTATTGGAAGGGACTGAGAAATATGGGAAACTTTTTGAAGTACTGAGCAGCTAATATATTCTGAGCTGCATGGAAATTGCTTTTGTTTGTTTCCATCTAGGGGAAGGAGCAATACAGGCTTTCACATTGGGGAATGATAAAAAAATCCCCACGGGCAGCTTAAGTGCTCTGTGACCCCTCCAACTTCTGGAATACGCCCATACAGGGCCAGTCCTACCATAAGGAAGAGTGGGATAGCATTTCACAGATTAGCAGATTTGGAGACAAATTTCTAAAGGGTAGCAAATTGTCCAACATGCCTTTCGTTGCTGCATATTTACCCTCTGGGGACCCTGTCCCAGGCAGCAAAATATCTGGGGCCATTTCTGCATATAGAGCAATGATGTACACATGTGCACACACACATACACCACAAGCCTCCATCTTCGACAGAACTCTGCATTATGCTAATGTGATTCTGCTGGAACTAGCGAGGAGTAGTGCTACCGCAGGTGGATAACCTTCACCAGGAATATTGGAGGCTGTTTTGAGTACAATCTTCCCCACACAGGCAATTGACCTTCATTTCATTCCCAGCACTCTGATTGAAAGATCAAGTACCTTGCAAGGGATGGAGGGATGCCGGGCCTGTCAGCAGCAGGAAATGTCAGGCACCTTGCCCAGGTCGGGTTGTGGGTGATGATGATGATGGCTGACCTTGCACTGCTTAGCTGACAGCTGACCTTGCACAGATCGATTGCATCGCCCGGGTACCTTGTTGCTTCTGTAAAGGGGAGGAAAATGTGTGGTGTGGAGTGCCAGGGAGAAACCGCAGTATTTGACATCGTTCTGGACATGCAGAGCCCTCAGGGTGGATTATGCTCAACGATTAAGCAGGTATATCATCATACAGCTAAAGAAAAATTCTGCTGGTGACAAGTCCTGATTCACTGTACTTTTAGTGTACCTGGGAAATGTTATAAATCTCCAAAGTAAATTCTTTGCTGAATGAATTTAGGCCACAAAGGGGCATTTACAAATCTATAATTAATGTATTGATCTTTTTAGAAACAGACCTAGATTGCTTTAGAAATGGGTCTCTCTATATGTCACTGGACACAGTGATTTCATTTTTGCAAGTACCATCTGTATGCCAAGGACAGGGAATGTGCAGTCCTGTGGCAGCGGCTAAACTGCATCTCCCATCATTCCTCACCATGGTCTGTGCTGGCCAGGCTGCAGGGAATTGCACTAAACTGATCACTAAACTGCAGCAACTGTTTCATTTCTCCTCTAGTTATTCACTTTGTACATTCTTTTGTCCCCATAAAGCTCAAGAGGGTGCACATAATCTTTCATGAGTCCCTTTTATCCTCACAACAACCCTGTGAGGTAGCTTAGGCTGCATGCCAGTGACCTAGTCTCCCAGTGAGCTTCACAGCCAAGTGAAGACTGGAACCCAGTCCCAGTCAAACACTCTGCCAATGGCACAATATTATCTCTCTTTTTAGATAATATACCCAGCTAGAGTATAATAATGTCTTAAGAGTGTGAACCATTTAAGAAGTCCATAAGCCTCCTTCACGGCCAATTTTGGCTCTCCTGGTGGAGCACTTTGCAAAGGGGGAGGAGGAGGGTGGAGGATGTCCCAGAACCTCATCTACTGGTCACTTCAATCTCCTCTCCCCTCTGCTTTCTGGGACCCCCCCCCTTCTTTACCCCTTCCATGTAGTTGCTTTCCTGACCTCAAACAGCAGCCTGTACAACTCTGTCCAAGTTGCCTGTGGGAGGGTGGGGAAGGGGCTTGGAGTTGCATTTCCCAGTTCTGAGGGTGGGCTGCTGTCCCCAGCCTAGGAGCTGGGCAGCCAAAGGATCTGCTGCCCCCCACCAGACGATATCAGGAGACAGATCTTCACAAGTTATGAATGAAGGACTGCAGCTGGTCTTAGGACTGTCTTGCCGTTACGGGTTCGGGAGCCAATGCGTTTGTGTTTCATATTATTTTCAAAATTGATCTTGGTGCCTTCTTCACAAAAAAATAAAAAAGGATAGGGGAAAAATGACTGCTAAAAACTGCAACAGCTGCTAAAAATTACCCTATTAGCCTCTCCACAAATTATGTGAAAAGAAAGCTTAGGTTTGCCATTAAACACCACCATGCCAATAGCTGCAGACAGTCCTTGCTCTCGGTTGTGTGCATCTGTATGAGACACACATTCATCTTATTCATATAAGTTGCTTCTCTCCAGGTGCATAAAGCTGTGATGCAGCCCTAAGAAAATAGCTCATAGGATGCGAGGAACCGAACAGACTGATAATTGATTTGTGTTGAGTTGGATTCTATTGTGAGAAGTTAAGCCTGGTAGGTAGATCTTAGGGCTCTGGGTGTTAAGAGAAATGCCACCAAATGATGTAAGGAAAGGTTTGATGTGATTACCAAGGCAGAGGCTTGGTTTAACAGCTGTTATTGCGTACACTGGGACCCTGAAGCAAAACCTGCAGAATTCAATCAACTTAATGTCACTGAGCTGAAGATGTGGCTTTTTGGATCATAATTCTTGGTGCACTTGGTTTACTCCAGTGCCTTTTCTTGAATCTTTGGAGTATCATGTATTCATTTCAAGTTCTGGTTCAGAACTCTTATTACAGCATTCACAATTGCCTCTGTGGAACCTTAACATAGGGTTATAATCTTATATAGCAACAGTTATCTCTTCGTTTCCTTTATTTGCTGACTCTGAAATTTTTGATCTGCTGCCTCTAATAAACTCCTGCATGACCTATTCCTCTCCCACCAACTCCACCTCCTTGCATTAACTGAAATCTGGCTTGGCTGTAAATTTCTCTTCATCCATACTCCAACCTGGTAGTTTCTTATTTTGCTATGAGCCAAGCTAGACATTGCACTAAATGTGCAGTTTCTGCCAAAAGTAGCTCATAGGAAGATGAGAAAGTGGCAATCCACTGAGCTATACCATTGGTGCAGGTAGCCCAATATTGTCGACACTGGCTGGTAGCAGCTTTCTGGGTTTCAGGCAGGCATTTTTCCAGCCCTACCCACAGGTGCTTGGGATCAAACCTGCAACCTTCTGCCTGGAAAGCAGACACTCTGCTAGTAAGCCACAAACCAACTTGAACTACAGCTGGTCCCTACTGTAACATCTACTAGAACTAGGGCTGACCCACGATAATTCTTTGCCTGAAGAAGACAAGATGCCACCCACCTTGTTCAGAAGAGTCTTCCTTCAAGATTGGTCAGGAGATTTTACACCTGGGGAAGAAGGAATGCAGGAGAGGCCCCGGCATACACATCTATGTCTTCCAACGCTTCAGGACCACCCAGAGCCCAGACTTTGCTGCCTAAGGAAGGCACCAGACCTGGGGAGATGTTGCTTTGTTTTTCTATCTTCGAGCCCATGTTTTGTATCATTGGCTGCCATTGGCAGTGCTTGATGGCACACTCAGCATCATGATGTCACAACAAAAGTTTTACGAATTGAACTAGTTTCTCAGAAAATCCTTCCCAGAACTGTTGGGGCAAACTATGCTCCAGTTTGTATGCCACAGAGAAAAACATGGATTATATGCAGGCAGCATTTGAGCCAATTCCACTTTGTTAAACAACCTCCAATTGGCCCAATCAGAAGGTGTGAGCACCCTGGGCAAAACTGGGCTGCTGGGTAGTTTAGGGCTAAACATCAGTCCAGGACTGCACATCACACTCACAAAATTTGATTGGGCCAATCAGACCTGTTTATAACATGTAGAAATGGCTTCTGTGAAACCCATAAATAGTGTTATTCAACCCATAATTTGATCCAGCGATGTATGAACTGGCCCTGTATGTTACATGGAAATACTGGTAATGAGGGCCTTGTTTTTGTTTTAAAATATAAAGCAACCATGCTTAGGGAGGGGAGGAAGGGGTCTGTTCTTTGAGGGAATGCGTGACGGGGGTAAGGAGACACTCAGCCCTTTCCTCTTTAGCTGGCAGTTTGCTCATCACTCCACCACCTATTTTCTCGGATAAATGCAGCTAGGACCCCAGAAGGGAAAAAAGGGGGACCAGAGGAAGCGTTTTTATGTGGAAAGTAACAGCTCCTCAGCCTCCTGTTGCTGTATTTCATTTCATTTTTTAAGTAAATCCATGTCCTAAGGGAAAGAATGCAGAAAAACTATGAGTATATAATTACTACAGGGTTCTGTTGACTAGAATGAAAGTTCTGGAGGCTTGAAAACCAAAACAAAGGTTTGAAAGAACCACAGGTGAAATTGTGTGTGTGCTCCTTAATTATATATACAGGCTTAGGAAGATCAAATCTACATCTGCAGGTTTAAATTCCAAGAGTTAGCGATATGCACAAGCCTGCCTTTTGGAGGTGGAGAAGGGACCACGGAAATATTCCCTGCGGATATCCAAGATCCCCAGTAGTTATCTGCTTCACTCCTCTCCTTTTTCTTCCAGGGAGAGCACACAGTATGAATTGCAACACTAAATGGTTGTGAAAGGCCTGATGGTGAAATCAGAGGTATGCAACTCAAAACTGATTTATATTGCCAGAGCACGGTAATCAAAATTAATGCTACGGAAAGTAACATTTACAGCAAAATAGCACAGGGAAAGTGCATTGCCCCATTTTACTTATTAACTGTCACTGCTTTTTTGCTTTTAGGACAGGTGTAGAGAGAAGGCAGAAATATAGAATTACTGGCTGTGTTTTGTGGTAATAATCTCTCTCTCTCTCTCTCTCTCTCTCTCTCTCCCCCCCCACCCACCCCATGTGTATATATTTATAGCACTCCTTGTTTAACCCAATAAATTCATTATAAGACTCTGAGCCCACTTTCATGACTTCAAAATAATGCTAAGAGTTGCTAGAGATTTATGAGGAAGTCTTATCAGGCTATTCATGTAATTAGTCAAAGGAAGAATATGTTGAAAAATGTTTCTGATTAATGTTTAACTGTATTTATATAATGCACCACATTTTCCTCATCCCTGTGATGCTGGGTGAGGGGGCAGTGCAGGGAATTAAAACAGATTAAAATAGAAACATGTTTTTTCCTCCTAGGAGAATTGTGGAATAAGTTCCTTGCCATTACTACTGTTAAATTTGAATTTACAATTTTAAAATATTCTACAAAAATTCCATTCCAATTAAAATGAATTTAGAGAAATAAAAATGGTAGACCAACGGATTTCTCATTTTATGCAATGTAACCGGTTTAAGAATCCCATACTTTGTACAGGCAGAAAGCAGCAGCAAATTGAACCCATTCTTGATTAAAATGAAAGAAGACAGTGCAAAACCAGGATTGCAGTGAACATTAAGAAAACAAAATTTGTGATTACAGAATTGCAGAAAATCTTGTGAAACATTTTGCATACCTTGGCTCAATCATCAATTCAAACAGAGAAAGCAGCAAAGGAAATAGAAAGACTGAGACTAGGAAGAACAACAATAAAGGAACTGAAAAGCTCATCCAATGTAAGGGTGTTTCACTGGAGAGCAAGGCCAAAATTATCCACATTCCCAGTCACTACGTACAGATATGAAAGCTGCTGCACAGTGGAGAAAGCTGACAGGAAGCAAACTGATGTTCTTGAAATGTGGTAATGGAGGAAAGCTTTGTGAATACATACCATCAGAAAGATGAACGAGTGAGTCCTAGATCAAAGCAAGCCTGAAGTAAAAATGACAAATCTGATGCTGTCCTACTTGGGTCACATCATGAGAAGGCAAGACTCACTGGAAAACACAATCTTGCTAGGAAAAGTCAAAGGCAGAAGAAGAGGAAGACCGAATAAGAGATGGATTGACTCCATAAGGGAAGCCACAGCCAGGAATTTGCAAGACCTGAGCAGAGCTATCCGAGGCAGGACATTTTGGAAGGCATTCTTCTGTAGGGTCACCATAACATGTCCTTCATAGCACACACTACACACACACTTTGTACATATAGGATATCATACAGAACAGAAATGGGAGTCCAGAAAAGAGGAGCATTTTGCTCAATAGCAAGGGACATACTTTCTTGTGGATACTGAAGGTCCTAGATTCAACTCTCATTTTCAGTCTAGAATAGAGATGGATGAATCAGTCCATTTTTTGCCCATGTCTTTTTAACATGTTATTATGATTCTGTTCGATCCTATTTCTGCATTAATCTGCACAGTTTTTTAAACAAACTTGCACAAAACTTCATATGCATTCTATATGCATTTTCTCATAAACCAGCAATATCCTATAGGTTTCGTTGTAAAATATGCATTTTTATAAGCATTTTGGCAGTTTTCAAAGCCAAAAACTGCATTCACTGTGCTTTGAGAAATTGTTGTTGTGAATCACCTAGAGAGCTTCAGCTATTGGGTGGCATAAAAATAAAATAAGCAATAAATTGCAAAATTCAGAGATGTATGAAATCAGAAGGATAACTGCATTCCAAGCCACACGTTTGTTTTGCAGGTGTAAATCATGCTGATTTGCTTCTAAACACAGAGTGGGAGACATTCTCAAGCATCCTGAGCCCTGAAATACGGCATATGCATAAATAAGCAACACAGGAGCACACGGGGCAGACATCAAGAATTGGTGGTGCAGGATCAGTCCCTAAAAGTCCCAGCCCTGCTGTTGCTACTGTTCCTGTGCCTACTCTGAGCATAGGAACAACATGAATTGCTAGTTCGATGGTGCATCTTTGCTCTTCTCACTCTCTTTTCTTTTGATTCAGGAGTGAGGAGATTTCTCAGGCAGATGCTTCTGCCATGGAATAGCCTCATACTGAAGCAAGATCATTGCTCAGGGGATAAATCACATGATGTTCATGTAGATTTCCTTCTGATATGCCACTCTGAGATATCTCAGCAAGCAGGATGGTAGCAGGGATGGGAGGACTCCACTTGACATCTTTGGACTCAGCTGGCAGTTTGGGGCAACGCGTGTTACCACCCTCAGAAATAAAAACGGCAAGAGAAGCAGAAGTAGTGGGCGATACACAGAATGATTTGCCTCATATGGATCCAAGTCCTCGCTCGCATTAGCTCATGCCGTCCTCACACCCGTGCAGCAGCTGGCCTCGCAGCAACTGATCTGTGTGTGGGGCTGAAGCTCAGTGCGAGGACAGAAGCTTTGTGTCTACCGTGAAAGAAATCCACTGACGTTACATGGAAAACTGGAGAAGACCTTTGTCCAAGACTCTGTTGAGCTGCTGCTTGTCTAAAGAGGCCACCAATTACTGTATTAGGGGAGTATAGCAACAGGAGGTACATTCAGAAGTGTTGCCTCTCTTGCTGAAACTCCTTCAACAATATTTTCCAAACTTCACCTTGAAATTTAGGCAGAAATGCCAGATTAATGCAAAGATGTCAGAAATTCTCCTGAAGAATTTCAGCAGTCTTGCTAAACTGCTTTAATTGCCCCCAAAATTTCTCAGGTGTTTCAACCAAGCAAACAGGAGCCTGCTAATTGACATTCTGTTTTACCACTAGGGAATCTTACATCATTTATTTATGTGTTTATTCATATAGTTTATTTATTCACTATTTGTTCATTTCGTTCCTCATGTACAAGGGATCCCAAGGGACTGAAAAGAAAAAAGGACATAAGGTTGGCACCTGCCCAATTGTTTTTGTGAAGGCTAGCACAGACTGGGCCTTTTCCTTGTACTGTGTAGCATACGTCTTCCATGGCTCATATTTAAAGAAAGGCCTCCTTTGAAGATTTTCAGGCCTAGGCAGGATATGAGAGCAGGTGGGGGGGTTTGTCTCATTATTCACCTCATAGGTAGTTATCTGGGGACTCTGCGACAGCACTTTGTGGGTAGGACCAAAGCCAGCCATGAACAGGACCAGAACCCAACATGAATGGCCACCCCTTTCTGCTTCCCACAATTCTCCTTTTATCTCTCTTCCTAGCATACTTTTCCTTTGCTTTCCACTGCTCCCTGTCCCAATTCTTCCTGCCTCTCCCTTTCTCTTTCCCAGCCTCCCACCCCCATGAAGTGGGATGCCAGGGGAGAGGCAGGTTGCTCTTGCCAGGAATCTGAACGGACCTCATGAGAAGGCCACATGAAGTTCAGCTGAGCGCTTCAGCTGAAAACAGCAACAGCATTGCATGAGGTCAGCTCCTCTATCCTAACCTGTTTCCACATACAGATCTATTTCCACCCCACTGGGTTGTTCCCTTGCTACTATCTGTCTGGTGGTTATATTCCATATGTTTCATGTATCTAGAGTAGCTAGGCTCCATACAGAGATAAGGAAATTTCCTGCCTACAGGCTAGAGGAATCTCTAGCATAAATTCATTCCTATAGTGCAATTATCTTGAGAAAGAAAGTGAAAAGAGTATCTTCTAATGGACCAGTTAATCACGTGAAATATTGCAAGCTTTCAAACTACTGCTATTACTATTGTTTACAACGTAATACTAGTTAAGATCCGCATAAGATCTCCATCCATGTGCAGAGCACTGTACAGATCACAAAAAATTCATGACCCTTGTTTGGATGACTTACAATCTATATCAGAAAACAAAACAGAATGGGAGGAAGATAATGAGGAAACTGAAAACATTGTTAGAATAAATAAAGTGGCAGTGAACTAGCACCTACAGAGAGCTGGAAAGTTGGAAAGGTTTCCTGCATTAGGAAGTGATAGTATATAACACTCTAGGCTGTTCAAAAAGGTTTCATGCAGCCCATCTGAGCATGCTTCTCGGTTTCTGCATCACTTCACCTCAGCCACAATAGGTTTTCCTTTGTATGAACAAGAAGACAGCTGGGCAAGAATTATGATTCCCACTGTTTTTCAAAGAAAATCTTTATCAGGGCTATTCCAAGGCATCCAGCTTTTTGATGGAAACTGCTTGGGACAACTTTTCATTTCAGCTCACCTACATGGAGCTTTGCTTTGCTTTGCTTTGCTTTTTGCTTTGCTTTGCTTGGATATTTATACAGAGAAAATCAGTTGTATCAAACATCTTTTTGTCTTCTTGCTTTACTTTGCATGCCTGAAGGGCTCCACAGAAGATAAGGAGTGATATCAACACCACTCACGTCCCAGTGCTCAGGGATGGAGGTCACCTTCCTGTGTAACCCTCGTGGTGAAAGAGCTAATCCAGCACATCACTTGAGTAACTTGAAAAGCTCAGGGCCAGAGAGGAGGAAGAGAAAGAAAGTAAGCAAGTAGCACTTCACAGAAAAGTCACACATTTTAATGCAAAATAGAGGCTTTTAAAGAACTCAAAAAATCCACAGGCACATGCACCATTCATTGCTTGCTTGTTTCCCTGAACATTGTCATTGCTTTTTAATCTATGCTTTTTTGGTTACCAGCATCAGAGAACCAAGCCAATTGGTAAGTGAATAATTAACATGAGCACAACACCTGCAAAGAATCTAGAAGCCAAAGCAGCAGTTTTAAAAGCCTCATCTGGAAGAGCTCAGAGTGAAGGCCATCTAATCGCTACAATGCATGCGTTAGATGCTTACTCTGTATGCTCATACCAGCTCCTAGGAGCTGGAAGTGACACCCCCCTGCCTAAGGCGCTTCTTCCACAACCCGAAAGCTCCAGGAAGGGCTCTTATTGTAGAGCTAAATAGGAGCTTGATCCACTATGGACCGGATTGAAGGTCTGAGAGATTTTGCTGTGTATCAAGAGGCAGCTCAACAAAATAACCCAGTTCCCAAACTATTTCTGAGTATGGACTGAGAAGGGACAATTGCACTTATAGCAGTTAATTCCTATATGTGGGACTGCCAAACTGGTGCCCTCCAGATGTTTTAGACTGCAATTCCCATAATCTCTGGCTCCCTGCCATGCCTGTATTCCCTTATTACCTGCCATTTTGCTGATGTTAATGGAAACTGTTGTGCAAAGCATTTCCAGCTTGCCTGTTTCTCTCCTACGATGCAGTACTGCTGCTATGTACATGTTCCAAATTTGCAAGGGTTCGGTCTTAGGAGATACTGCATTTTATGGGAACTTTGAATCAAAGAAAGGAATTGCTAAGTGGGTTTCTGCCCCCACCTCCATTTTCATCAAAGAGAAATCCAGCTAGCCATTAAGAAAAGAGAATGAATCTGTGTGACTAATATTAAATGCTATTGCATGGAGACAGTTCTTATTTTCTATCATGGGCGAATTAAGGGAAGCATACAATTTCGCTACTCTTGGCAGAACATTTTTGGCTTCCTTTAATATTTCTCAGATGTTTAGCCAAATTCTGCGTGGCAACCTGCAGTCACAGCATCTTCTTATACTTGGGGCACAGCTCTTTTCAGCTTTCATCTATGTTTTGAGGCTGGTGCAATATTCTGTCTTGCCAGTGATGCTTGCTTGAACTGTTAGAACACATGCATGGCACTATGTGACATTGCCAGCTGAATAATTCATATAGCAGATAATGACACAACAAAAGATTACAATAGATGGATGAATTTCACAATAGAAAGTCTCCAGTGCAGAATGCTTAAAATGGTAGGAGTTCCAGATGAATCCATCTAAGTTTTTACAGTGTGAGAAACAAGACTTCAAAGCTGTCTTCTCCGCCTTGGCCCTTCAACATTATATCTTGTGCTTCTCCTTTCCTAAGTTCCTTGGGCAGACCAGTGATCATTTAACTACAATGAGGCATATGGCAAAACGGTATCATTTTACATTCAGAGCTGTATCTTGCTCAACATCATGTCACTGAATGTCCCCTATTGTAATACTCATGTGCTCATTTTGACCTTGTTGTCATTGTTTTGTTATATAAATTATTCAGCTTGCAATGTCATATAGGTTAGACGCTTCAGCAACAAATACAAGAAGGGGAAAATGTGTCCTGGAAATTTCCAAATGCCAAGTAAGTTTGCCTTCTTCCTGGAAAAGTTTCAGGAGAGGAGTTACAGTGAAATACACAGCTGCCAGCAGCTATGATGAAATATATAGCAGTTGCTATTGGAATTAATTAAATCACATTATATTTGTGGGCGAGAAAATAAAATGTGGGGTTTTCGCAAAAGAACCAATTACAGTTCAACTCAATGCAGTTGATTGAAGTTGAAACTGGATATTCCCTCCCTGCATGAGGAAAGAAAAAAGAAATATTTGTCAGTTGTCTAAAAGGAAGCTATCAAAGCCAGTGTTGACAATTTGTTCTAATTTAATGAAACTTGTGAATTACTTATGTCAGCTTTGATATTTTGTTTTTCATTTCAACACATACTGCATTGAATCCAGATTAAGTCATCCTTGAAGTGGACCCACTGAAATCAATGGGACAAGTTAGTCATAAGAAAGCTATGCTTGATCAGACCAAAGGTCCATCTAGTTGAGCACTCCAGTCACACAGTGGCAAATCAGTTGCCCATACTATCACACAAGCAGGATGCATGCAAGGTTTCCACATTCTCGAGCTCCTCAGGCACGCTGCGTCTGGTAAAGGAGGTAGCACATGGCCAGCCAGGCTAGTAGCCACTGATAGCCTCCACCCTCTTGAATCTGCCCAATCTCCTTTTAATCGATCCAGATTGTTGCCCGTCACCACGTCCCATGGAAGTGAATTCCACAGTTTCTCTATACATTGTGCAAAGAAGTATTATTTTTTATTATTATTATTTAAAACATTTCTATGCCGCCCCATTCGCTGAAGCCTCGGGGCGGCTCACAACATAAAATTAAAATATAATACATTCAAAATATAAAACAAATTAACAATATAAAATAAGTCGCCCTGGCCAGATAAAATAAGCAAATAATATTAACAATTAAAATGACGTTTAAATAAAAAGGTCTTCGCCTGGCGCC
>NW_025335761.1:27028121-27108050 GCF_004798865.1 Varanus komodoensis | reverse complement strand
GAGCCGCCCCGAGGCTTCAGCGAATGGGGCGGCTCACAACATAAAATTAAAATATAATACATTCAAAATATAAAACAAATTAACAATATAAAATAAGTCGCCCTGGCCAGATAAAATAAGCAAATAATATTAACAATTAAAATGACGTTTAAATAAAAAGGTCTTCGCCTGGCGCCGAAAAACAAATAACGACGGCGCCAGGCGGACCTCTCTGGGGAGCGCATTCCATAGATGGGCGCCACCGCAGAGAAAGCCCTCCTCCGAGTACCTACCCTCCTAATTTCCTTCACGGAGGGTTCCCGGAGAAGGGCCTCTCCCACAGATCTCAAGGGGCAGGCGGGCGTATATGGATGTAAGCGCTCCTTCAGGTAAAGGAAAAGTACTTCCTTTTATCTGTCTTAAACATCCCACCAATCAGTTTCATGGGATGATCCAGGCTTGAGTGTTATTGGAGAAGGAGAAAAATGTCTCCGTCTCCACTTTTTCCACATCATGCACCGTCTTAAACACCTCTATCATTTCTCCCCTTATACACCATTTTTCTGAGCTGAACGGTCCCAGCTGTTTGTAGCCACTCCTCACAGGGAAGGGGTTCCAACTCCTTGATATTTTTGTTGTCCTTCTCTGTACTTTTCCCAACTTAGTATTGTTATTTTTTCAGGTAAGGCAGCCAGAATTGAAAACAATATGCCAGGTGTGGTTATACCAAATATTTGTACAGGGGAAGTATGATGTGGTCATGTAGTCATGACTTTCTTCTCCTATGGATTTCAGTTGTTCTACTCTAATGCTAACTGACATGTGCAGCAGCCATTTGTGGAGCTACCATCCTCCCCAACCCATGCACAGAGAAGGATGTAAAGAAAAGGCATCCTAGGTAGACAGGCAGAGATGTTTGATCTGAATCCACCAGGAACCCATCTGAACCCACTGCAAGGAATAGGCTTTGCTCAAGAAGACTATTGGCCTTTTGTGCTGCTCCCCATCAATTCAGGCTTTGAGTAGGACTTGACTATGTTCTTCAGAGAGAGGAAAAATCTTGGAGGAAAAATAAACCAGCTGTTTATCTCTAGTTTGACTTTATTCCCCTAACAAACTGTTGCATGCCTTAAACCTTAGAGGAGTTTTGAATAATTACCTTGGTATTGAAATAGTGACTCCTAACATTAGCAACTCATAGCCAAACCCTCCCATTCTGCCTCTCTAAAATGTCTGAGTAGGGATTACATTTGCCTTTCCTTTATAATTATGCTCTTCTTGCCCAGACATCTCTGAGCCGTTCTTCATATTCACATCATTAATGCCTAGAACAGAGGTGGCTTGTTTAGCTGCACAAGTTTAATTGCTGAATTACTCATAGGTTGTAAAGAATATATGAAATAATGCTAGAATCCACACTGGAAAGTCTTTTGCCAGTGAAAGGAATGGGCTGCTGTACTGCAGCCAGGATACTGAAGGCAGGTGTGAAGAAATATTTTTGGTATAAACTGGGCTTCATGCCAGTTGGCTGGGGTACAGTAGAGATCAATGCAGTATGCATCCGCTCAGTGAAAATAAAAATTTAAAAAATCCATGCTAGGGATTATTACGAAATTAGTTAAAAATTAGATAGTATCACAATACCTTTATACAAATATTTGGTGCATTTGCAGTTGGAATATAGTACATTGTTCTGGTTGCTCTATCTTAAAAATTATATTGTACAGTTGTAGCTATTGTACTGAGAAAAGTTACCATGATTGAATTTTTTTTCTTTAGCTTAATTAAAAAGTAAAGGAGCAGGGGTGTGATGCAGAGAGATACGTAATTATGCACGTACTGGAGGCAGTGGATAGGGAGAGATATTTCTCCCTCTCTCTCAGTACTAGAACCTGGGATCATCTAGTGAAGATGAGAGGTAGGAGATTCAGGACAGAAAGAAGTCTTTTCTTTACATGAAGTCTAATCAATGAATGAGCCTCACTGAGAGAAGAGTTCGTGATCCCCAAAAGACAATGAAGGGAATTAGATAAATTCATGGAACATGAATCTATCAGTGGTTAGGAGCCATGATGGCTATATGAAACCTCCAGGACTTTAGGCAGGGTGCCTCAGTTATCAGCCACTGGGAAACAACAGTATGAATAACTGTGCCTCCATTGACCCTGCCTGATTGCAGACTTCCCAAACACGTCTGGCTGGCCACTGTGGGAAGCCAGTATAGGATTAGGTAGAACTTTTGGTCTGATCCACCAGGGCTCTTATGAGCATGCACAGTCCTTCCTCCTATTCTCCATGTATATTGGCATGTAGGCATACATAGTAACTCCAAATTTTATGGACATTATTTTCATTGCAGCTTGGTTAGAACTTTTTCTGTCACTTTTGAAGACTGGTTTTGTTTGTTTGTTCATTTGTTGGGACATTTGAATAATATGTATTGAACACACTCTGGGAATTGCAGTTTGTTGATTCTTCTGAAAACATTTACCACTTATATAAAAATAATGCTAAATTTAATGTAACCAACTCTGAAAGCAGTGTAAGGGGATTAGATATCACACCTTCACCATCCACTAACCTTAGTGTCTTTTGGGCTCTATTCTAACCAAGGTCCAGTCTGGCTTAAACTAATTCTTTCCTGCCATTATATTCCATGGAGCCTAACTCACATCATCCTCTTGCAACACTTGATGAAAGAGTGGGCCGTGGAAAGTAAAACTGAAAACCTCTGCAAGACTTTAGCAAACAAAGCAGAACAAAACAGTAATCAGGCTGGGACAAAGCTCAGATCAGTCCTTGTGTGGAGCCCGGCAGTTTATCATGAGTCTGGTGTGGAGTCTTGTGCAAAAACAATCTGCTCAGCTAAACTGCACAGCTATTTCTTATTCTTACAAGATGCCCAGCTCCACCCAATGCCCTCTGCATGACGTCTTATTTCCTATGTTGAACTATGTACATCAGGCTACATTGTAGTTCCTCAGTCAGAAAGCAGGTGCAAAGACTCTGATTATTTGCTGTGATTATCCATTTCATCTCGGGGAGCACAGACACGAGATATGAAAGGGTCAGATTCGAATTGGACTCCAGACTTCAGCTGAATTCGGTGTACTTCCTTATAAGAAAAACCCCCTCAAAATTCTTCCCCATTTCTTCCCATCTATCTCTACCCAAAGTTGTTCAGAGCAGTGCCACAGAGGAAATTGTCAGAAGAATTGTACGCCTTGATTCAACTTCTACCTTGTTTCTTCTCTTGGGAAACTCCTTGCCTGAAACCCTTAGAAAACTACCCTTGATGAACATGACATGTGTACTGACAAGTACTCTAGAATGGAAGCTTTAACTTAACTGCTAAAAGAACAGTAACTGCAGATTCACTTAATATGACAGATATATGACACCAATGACCTCCTATTGATTATCTGGGTAGTTTGTTTTTTCCAACTATAGTCTCAAGTTGCATTCTTAATTTGAAATGGGGTTGACTTGCCTGACTTTACTGAGGCCGTATCTCTCTTCCTTTCACTTCATTAGAGAGTACCATGTGCTCATTTCCCAGATGAGGATGCTGTAGCATCAACTCTCTTTATGTTATTGTGCAACATTGTTTCTGGTGCTGCCTGGGCCCCGAACATTGTTGATTTAATTTATTTATTTATTATATTTATTAAAACATTTCTATGCCGCCCCTTGCCGAAGCCTCGGGGCGGCTCACAGCACAAAATAAAATACAATAAAATACAAAAATAACAATATAAAATTAACAATATAAAATAAATAACAATATAAAAGAAGTCGCCCTGGCCAGATAAATAAGCAAATATTGTTAACGATTAAAATGATGTTTAAATAAAAAGGTCTTCACCTGGCGCCGAAAAACAATTAACGACGGTGCCAGGCGGACCTCTCTGGGGAGGTCCATTAGCCAACTAGTGTTGTACCTTCTGGGTGCCATGTTCGGACAGAAGTTGTGATTTCTCCTTCAGCTGTCAACATCTCTCCATTGGACAGTTATCACAGTCTTCTGTGCTGCAGGATTATGAGTTTTATTTCATTTTAAATTATTTCAGGCTGCCCTTAATGGTGAAATTATCTCAGTAGTATCCTTAATAACAGAATATCACCTAATACAAACATTCCAAATGCATCTATTTCAATATTTTAAAAATTCGATCTTGACTGTAAAATTTCAACAATAATAATTTGAATTACAAATTAGAGGGAGAAAGAATAGAAAAATATACATACATAGGTCTATATGTCCCTGTCAATGAATGCATATAAATGCATATAAATGAATATGCAACATTTTAGGAATTATACATAAGCCTCAAAAAAGTGGACCAGCTAGTCAAATAGGTTTTGATCTTCCTGTTTGTTTGTTTGTTTGTTTGTTTTATGAATGGAAGGCATTTCTATTGATAGTAAGACTCCTTTCACTCATGGAAATGCCCCTTCAGGGAACACAAAGTCTTCTATTTGAAGTTCCATATTAGGATCCAAGTCAGGGTCCATTGTTCCTTGCCTGTAGCATCTGAGATGAATTAATTAGAAATCATCCTCTGGAATGATTGTTTATGCTGGAGTGGGAGGTACTCCATTGCAATGTTTCCATTCTGCTTGGATCACTGTCTTCTTAAAGTGATGCTTAGAGAATATTTCTCAGCCCCATGTATTATCCAGGGCTTGGTTTTGTCCCCACACCCATGCTATTTAACATCCATATTAAACAAGTGAATTGAGCCATTTGGAGTCCTTGATTGTCCTTGACAGCTCCATTCCCCCCCCCCCCCAATTTATATCCTGCCTTTTTCCTACAAGGGGCTCAAGGCAGCTTACATCATTCTCCTCCTCCATCTTATCCCCACAACAATGACCCTGTGAGGTAGGTTGGGCTGAGAGTCTGTGACTGGCCCAAAGTCACCCAGTTGGCTCCAGGGCTGAGTGGGGACTAGAACCCAGATCGCCTGAGTCCCAGTCCCACGCTCTTAACCACTACGCCACACAATTTCTTTTTCATATCCACCAGGTGAAGCTGTGGGTGTCCTAGATCAGCACCTGGCTGTGACAGTGGACTGGGTGTGGGTTAACAAATAGAAACCCAGTTCAGACAATCTGAAAAGATATTAGTGGGTGGTTCTTCTGACTGGACAGAAGATGTTTAACGAGTTCTGAAGGGGTGAAACATTCCACGAAAGAGCAGATTCATAGCTTAGCAACCGTCCTTGATCTAGCTTTGTCACCTGAGGCCCAGGTGGTCCCAGTACCACAGAGTCCCGTCCACCAGAATCAGCCGCTGCCTTAGGTATGCCTCTATTTGGGTTGCAATAGAGCCAGTCACAGACTTTCAACCCAACCTACCTCACTGGATTGTGGGGATAAGATTCAGGGGAGGAAAAATATGTAAGGCACCTTGAGTTATTTAAAAGGAAAAAGATGATGGGATGGGATGGGATGGGATGGGATGGGATGGGATGGGATGGGATGGGCTGACAGTGACATTGCTTCAGCACTGATGTAACACATGCCTGGCTAGGGGCATCTCTCAGCATGATGCCTCCCAATCTTCCCAGATGGAGTCATCAACATGGACAGAATTCTTGTGCTTCCTGATGTTACAGGGAACTGCCTACCCAGGCTTCTGGCATTCTCAAGGGATGCTAGCAGCATCTAAGGGGTTTGTTTGTTTGTTTCCATTTCTTGGCCACCCCAGAACCCAAAGGTTCTCTGGGAAAACAGTAATTGTTTGAGAACATAAAACTGGGCTCATCCTGTGTATCATTCATATCACCAATAATTTTTTAGATCATAGGTGACATAGCTGTGCTTGTGGGCTTGCTGGACCCACTGTTTGTGCAAGGGACATTTGATGCTTCTAGAATAATGCAAAACAAAACAAAACAAAACAAAAACCCTGAAATGATGCTTAGTTTTAGAGATTTCTAAAGATTTTAGAGATTTTTTAGAGATTAAAGTCATGTTGTGGAAATGGTGGGTATGGAAATGGTGTCATGAGTACATCAAAACCACCAGAGGTCCAGAAGACCCATTAGATATTGTCCATAGCCATATCTATGTAAAATTAATTATAGACTTTACTTAATCTTCCAAATGTAGATGTGCAATTTAGTCCTATTTTTCCCACTTGCGGTATCTCATCTAAGAAGGATAATCATGCCTCTGTGTGAATACTGGCCATTCACACTTGCTAGTTCAGAATGACCAGTATTCAGAATGCACATTAAGTATTCATGCTACTGGATGGTAACACAGAAAGTACCTTTATGAGAATTTGTTCAAGCAGGAGATAAAAACACTGAGATCATTGTATAGATGGTTTTTTTTTAGTTTTTATCATATAGATGGTTCATGCATTTTCATTTTCTGCTACTTTGTCATTTTTGATTTTGTGAGCATTGATTTTCTCCTTTCTTCCTTACTTTTTCTTGCAGAGAATCCATCTTGAAAACACAGCAGTTGCTGCCTTATTTTGTAAGAGCATTATCAATTCTGTCAGCACTGCCGCTCATGAAACTTGGGAAGCAAAGGTGGCTAAATAATTTGAGCTCCTTTTGCAGGAAAGTTGAAGTCTAGCATTTTCCCCTCCACAGATCACAATTGCAGCCTTCTTTCCTGCTCCACTTTGCAGGAATATACATCCAAGGAGTGTTACAGGTGTCCCAAAGGCAGATTTTGGATTTTACTAACACATATTTACAGGTTTATGATTCTGTAAAATTGACTACAGAGATAATGTACATGTGACTCAATTTCTTTTCCTTCCTTCGTTTCTTTTGGTGTAACATCAGAAGCTGACATCCATGCATTTTCCAAACACAGCCAGGTGCAAATAGGGCTGTTTCAAGGCATTAAGCTAAAAGTGAAAAATGAAGTTGTACAAATTAAATAATTGATCTTAGCTACATAACTCTTAACCATTGGCACATAACTTCTAAATCTATTTGCTTGCCTGCTTGCTTGTTTGTTTCTAATGTGTGTTTTCTGCCTCACCTCTTTTATTCCAGGGCTCAAATGGTTCAAGACAAAATTGGGCCCATTCTTATTTCCTGGCTCTAGCTACCGAGTGTAAATATATCATAATTTAACTTCTCCTTGAACTAAGATTTGCTAAATGTAGAATTGATAGACATGGAATGCAAAAGAATAACTACTGAAACACTGCCTTGTCTTAGTATAAAGGAAACACAATCCACAGGGAACAGAAACTTTTCTATACAAGAACTTTTAAAAGAGTCTGTTGGTCTGAGGCTAGAGGGAGAACATTCTTTTGTAGCATTTGACTTGTCTCTAAAATTTTTCTCCTGAAACTTCAGTGTAAGGCTTAGAGAGATTTGGCAACTGGAAGTTTAGATCCAGTATTCTGCTGTTGTTTGTTGCTGTTGATGATGCTACTCTTTTGTTAATTTTTTAATTAAATACATAACAGAAAAATGTATCAGATATTCATAGCAAAGCAAATGAAAATATATTTACAGCAAGACAGAACTTTACATAGACTGCTCTCTAAATTAAATATGACTATCAAACATATGTCATAAATTTTGTGATTTTGCTAGACTCTCTGTTCTGGTCAGCCACTGTGCTAGTAAAGGAAAGAAAACTTCAGTATGTTTTTCAAGGTCCAGGTTTTCAGTGCATAATACTTATATGGAAATGTCAAGTCCAATGCAAGGTGAGGAAAATGGCAGAAAATACACAGAAAAAGCTGCAAGGAGCAGTTCTTCTATCAACCGTCACAGGAGTTAGATTGGCTGACTGGAATAAAATAGTTCTAGGCCTAACTCTCAAATGCAGCACATGAGAAGAGCCTGTCTTGGTTGTTTCTGAACCTCTCCAGACTGTGGGTGTGAATTCACATGACTCTGTGGTCCTTCATACAAAATTAAGCACAAGCAAACAATGGTAGGCTAGAACAGGCAAGCAAGGTGATTTGCAGTCTGAAGTGGTATAGTCTGGAAACATTTCTGACCTCCTCAACTGCTGCTTGTGGAACTAGACTGTCATTGCTTTTACATTTCACTTGAAATGAAATGTGAAGCCTGTGTGAAGCTACTTTGATAAAACATCAGAAGAGCCTGAGTGAAGCCAAAGACATTTCAATAAAACTGCAGCCATTTCTTGAAAGAGATAGCATTGAATATCTTTAGGCTGCTGCCAAATTTTATCTTAAGTAAAATCTTAGGCAAATTTGAAAGTTTTACAAATTTGAAAGCAAAACAATTGGAGGCGTTTCACCCGCACTCGTGATGTTTTCAGGCAGGGTAGGGGAAGTAGAGGAGTTGTTTGATATTGGGAGATACTAAGGAATAACTTATTGGATACTATCTTTGATTATTGTCTATATTAGTAATGAAGTTTCTCTGCTAAACAACTTGAAAGCATCTTAAAGATTTCACAGCAAATGTGTAATTAAACTCAACTGTTCTCAGTTTTGTTAACTGCAGCAGGAGCATGTTAGCTCTACATATGCTAAATGAAGCATGCTGTTAATGTGTTAGTATAAATATGGTGCATACAAAAATAACACTAACATCAATAGCAAGCTGTTAGATATCTGCTTAATTACAAAATCAAATGTAAGTTGACTACACAGAAACTTAGTATTAATGACTCCAACACAAGACTGGCTAGGTCTAGGCCAATGAAAATTTTCTAGACTGACGTGTTCTTAGTATTGTAGGTTTGATGACACATTCATTCCATTTATGTATTTATTTATTAAATTTATATCCCACTTTTTTCTTGCAATGAACTCAAAGTGACTTACTTCATTCCCCTGCTGCTGCTCTCAGTCTTATCCTCACAGCAACAACTCTGCGAGGCAGGTTGGGCTGAGAGTCTGTGAGTCACCCAGTTGGCTCCATGGCTTGGCAGGGACTAGAACCCAAATTACCTGAATCCCACCTCTATACTCCTAACTCCTATACTACACCAGCTCTCTACACCACTGGATCTGTAGGAAACTCCGTGACCTGGACTTGGCTCAGATTTGCATTTATACTAATTGATTTCTTATCATTTAAATACTCAACATGACCCATAGCTGAATACATGAACTGTCTCCAAAGAAATCATATGGAAAGCTACGCACAACCTCTGTGAGTAGTGTTGGTTCAGCAACTAGTTCACCATATCTGTTCTCCGTACTGGTTAACTACCTCGAGCTATTTAGCAGGTACGACTATGCTCTAACCTAAGGATCTCCAGGCATCCATAAACCAAATTCTCATTTCCAAACAGCATGATCAGTCATGCATAGGGTCTCCCAACACAGATGTATGGGAATTTCACGGAGGTCTATTTTATTTTCAATTTGGCCCATTCACAAGCCAAAACACAAATAATAGTGCAATCGTCTGGAAAAGGTAGAAGTGGTTGAACTTACAGTTAATCTGGCACTATTTTTTAATGCACATTTTCAGACTTTAGCCTATAATGGCATGGAACATGCTTTTGGGGTACACACTTTTTAAATGGCACCAAAATGCACATTTTTCCAATCCAAAAATCTACCCCCTGACCCTCTTGTTTAGCAATAGGAACAAGATAACTGAGCTCAGAGGTGAATGTAGGAGAATTTCAGCAAGCTCCGACCAGAGTTCTCCCATGGCCACTGAAATCATCAGAATAATGAAAGGCTCGGGGTAATGGACTATTTCTGCCATGTAACTATATTATTTTAATGGAGTGGCTCAAAGTGACAACACTGTCAGCATTATGGATGTATTATAATGGCATTGTAGGCAGGTGACAGATTGCAATGAAAATATCCAATTCCAATCCTTGCCCATGTATTTATGCTCTCTGTATCTTACCATTTCTCCAAAGAAGGTGGAATGGTATTTTAATGATTCAGCTCTCTTGTGAGGTAGGTGAGGCTGAGGGAGACTGGCATGGGGAATGATCCAAGGGCCACTAGACATCCTCTGGCGGAGAAGCAAAGGAGAGTTCTGATTCTCAACTTTAGGGGTAGAGGCAGTCTCTGACTCTGGAGTTGCTCTGTGGGGCTGCAATCCCTCCACAACCACCTTTGTGGAAAGACCTGTGCTGCCTGCTCTCCAGGGTCAGGGAAACAACTTCAGACAGGGGCTCATGAGGCACTTTGAGAGGCCGGAAGGTGAGCAGATGGGAGTGGCACCAAAGGCCTCCTGAAGCTTCCCTTCTCCCCTCCAAATACTACCACATTGCTGAAGTTCAGAGAAGGAAGAGCACGGCATCTAAGATCTGTACCATTCCTTTCCTGCTCTGCATCAGAGGACCATAAGCTCACCTGCATGCAGTTTCAGCCTAAGACAGAGTGACTAGCAAAGGGAGCTAGGTATCTTATGCCAAGTCTATGCCATCTCATCATGTGGCCCTGATTTCATGCAGGCCTTAGAGATGGGGTAGCACATAATCCCACAATATTATGAACTTCCTCAATTGGCTTCTGGATCCACCCACTGCCAGTTCTGATTCCAACTGCCATTGGCATGTTGCTCCCATGATTTTCCCTGGAGCAAATGGAGCCCTGAACAGAAAAGAAGTCTTCTCTCTTGTCTTACATTGACTATCAGTAATTCTGCATGACTTCATTTATGGCTCTTTCAAAGCTGGAGGTGCTGAGAATTGAACCAGGGACCAATGACATGAAAGCATAAGTGCTGTTACTAAGCAGAAGCCCATCTCCTTTTTTTAGCTTCTTTTACCTGGGGTCCTCATATGTAAACACAACACTCAGGACATTAAGGGCATTAAACCTCCTCTAGTTGCACCAGTCCCCAAAAGGCAACTAGAAAAAAACCTGAGCAGATCATATTATTATTATTAACCCATCTTCCTTTCCTTTCAAGGAACTCAAATTGGCATATGTAATTCGCTTCCTTCCCTCAGTCTTATCCTCACAACAATAACCCTGTGAGGTTGGGCTGAGAGTCTGTGCCTGGCCCTAAGTCACCCAGTTAGAGCCATGGCTGAGAGAGGACTAAAACCAGAAGTCCTGAGTCCTAATCCCACTACACCACACTGGTTCTCTCCAGGAGATAGCAGGGATTGCTTCAACCCAGCCTTTCAGACAATTCAGACCTTGTAGCCACTGTCTTCAGCCTTGTTTATTTTTATGCCGCTTCTCTCTCTCCATCTCCCCACCAGACAGATCCACATGCACTTTAGACGGAGTGCTACAGCCCTGCCCCTTCACCAAAGAGTCAGGAGATGACTTAAGCTCCTTCAGGCCCCAGATTCCCTTCCTTGAACCTTAAGAGGGAAGGCCTCAGTTTGTGGTCAGTTGCTTATATCGTTAGCAAGTGTCCCACACTGGCTCTCGATCTGGAGGCTGGTTCTCCCCTGGCACTGTAATTCAGTGACATACCAGCCAAAATGATAGACAGTAAGACTAAAGAACAACAGGGAATGTGCAAAAGTCACTCAGCTGTCTCATCACAATAGGAGGAAAGAGTGTGAAGAACAATTGGGAGGCACCTTCCTTTTGAACAAGAAAAGAATTGATTAGAGGAAAAGCAAACACTGAAAGAGAATCCTAGACATAGTGGGAGGGCGTGAAAATGCTACTAGTCAAACAGAGGAAACAAAGAAAACTACAGCTGGATACCTGTGGGACTCGAGATAATAAGAACAGCAGGAGAAGAGAGAAAGAAAACATACAAAAAGGAGGGGGGACTTTAAAAAGAAGGAACATAAAAAGAAGTGAAAAACCAATTGAGGATGCCAGAATCTTTGACAGTGAGGGGCAAGATCTAAAGGAACTTCTGAAAGGTTATTCAGAACTCCCCTACAGTGCTAGGTTTGCTACAGTAAGTTACTTACTGAGAGCATTGTTTAT
Organism: Varanus komodoensis; assembly: GCF_004798865.1. Lineage (NCBI taxonomy): Eukaryota > Metazoa > Chordata > Lepidosauria > Squamata > Varanidae > Varanus > Varanus komodoensis. Next base: position 27,096,229 of record NW_025335761.1, on the reverse strand, counting down.
ACAACCCCAAACCCTGCAGAAAGTCTCTCTCTCTCTCTCTCTCTCTCTCTCTCTCTCTCTCTCTCTCTCTGTGTGTGTGTGCGCGTGTGTGTGTGTGTGTGTGTGTGTGAGAGAGAGAGAGAGAGAGAGAGAGAGAGAGAGAGAGAGAGAGAGAGGGAGCTGTAAATACAGCTTGCATACTCATTAAGAGTTTACACTTATGCTCCCTCATAAAATTCAGACGATGGTGCCAAAGAAATATAAGATTGAAAGTTAGAAATTTTTCTCCTGCTTTGACAGATGAATGGGCTGACAGGCAGATGGACAGACAGTCAGACAATAAACAATAAATCAGGATGAAGATCGTGAATGAATGCATGATGGATCTTTGTTGTTTTTCTTCTTCTTTATCCACTTGTGGAGCTGCACAGCAGCTTCTCACAAGCCTGTCTTCAGGCTTTCTCCTCACAGGTAAGTCCAGCATTTGCACTCCTGTACAGGGAAGTATGTACTGGGGTGGGAGGTGGGGACACGGGACAATCTGAAGTCTTGGTTTTTGTCCAAAAGATACTCTTCATCTATGTTCCGCTTAACAGCTGCAGAGAAACATTCATGTCACAGAGGCCATGCTGATTCTTCCGGCACCCTCCAGGCATGTTGGGCAAGAATGCCAATCAAACAGCATTGCCAGGGACTGGAGATGATGGGGCTTGCAGTCCAGCACATCTGGAGGGTACCTGGTTATGGAAAGCTGATCCATGTCACCTGAGCTGATAATCACCCTGATGCCACAAAGCAAGCCCAAGTCTGCCTTGTTCCAATAGCTTTGGCACCACTTTGTAGTGGGATCTTAAGTCACTGGCTAACACATCTGAGTTTTTGTAATGGCACAAATGCCACCCCACCAGCCTCGCTTCCCCCTCAGTGACTGAACTTGTCAAAGTAGTGTGAGATCTATCTCATAACTTGCCTCTGTTGAAGTTAAATTTACACAGGATAACTGAGCTGTAACTTCAGGAGAGTGTAAAATCATATAATGAGAGAATGAATTCTTCCTCACAAAAATTCCTCATCTCCATTCAAATGTATGATGAAAATACATTTTTATGTTATGTTAAAATAGCATATGGAATCTAGAATACAATGCATGGTTTTAAGATAATTTAGCTGCGTATTCCTCAACTAAAACCAAGGAGCATCATCATCATTCGATCTAGTTTTCTTTCTACTGAATTAATGAGGGATATTACTAAATCTTTGTAATATACTAAATCTTTGTATGTTCTTGTTCTCTTTCTACAATTGCAGATAAAATACAAATCACAGCAGGTAATATGGTCACTCTAGTATATAAAGGATTTAAAAAACAGCATTTACTTCTTCTATCTTTGAACATTGAATTGACTTTGATTGTGCTTGCAATGCCAATGCAATGTCATGTTAAGCCAGCTCAGTAGTTGTACTCCATTTTGAACTCTAACTTCCTGGCAAAGTACGATATGGTTGAATTGCTTGCTTGTATTCCTTTTGATTAAAGTACATTATATACAGATGAGCTTGAGCTACTGCTGCCTCTCCTCCTCCTCCTCCTCTTCAGTTTCTTGACTAACAGAATAGTAATTCCATTTGTAAGATCACAGTTATGTTTACTAGTAAATATTTGCATCAAACAGGTGATTGAATGATGCATGTTTTTGATAAAGATTAGGATACAAATATACAAACTTAAAGGTGCCATGAGGAAAGTGCTGATATTTAAATTTTAGATTAGTTAATTATTATTATTATTAAACCATTTTATTGAGAATTCACAGAAGAAATACTATAGCATATGGCTTGGCCTTGAGATTTACTCCTTTTCACTTGAGAGACCTGTTGAACAGATACAACAAAACCAAAAGCGCCTGAGGCAACATAAATACACAGCATAAGAATTCTGCTTAAGAAATACAAAAGTAATAAAGGACTGAATACAATTTGAATCAGAATATTGTTGTAGAATCCTATAAATCAGAATCCTATAAATGTTGGCTGAGAGATAAATCACACTGAGCTCTCTAGCAAATGACCATATGATGGTAGCCTAATAAACTTAGGTTATCTGTTTATTGTGTAATTTGAAAATTTTGTGCTGAAATTCTTCTTTTCTTTAAAGAGGTAATATAACAAGTCCTTGGATTTACAGAGAGGGACTACACTGCAAAGTTATCCACAAAGGCTGCTCCTGTAAAGTAAGATTTAAAAAGAGTATAAACTAAAAATCTTTGTAAAACAAGAATGAAAAGTGTTTCATTATAGGTTCTTCAACTTAAGATCAGACTCATAAGTTTCATAATAAATATAAGGTTTATAAATTGGACTGAGAATAAAACCAAGACTTATTTTAAAGCCTGAAAGAAAAAAAGGTTTAAAGATAATGAAAAAGAATTAAAAGCAACATTTAAAAATGAACTTTTCAAATTCTCCAAATTCTACCTTTAAGCATCTTCAACCCATATCAGATGGTGATCTTTGTTTTGTTTTCTCTTCACAGGAAAAATTATTCATATTTGTGTACATTCCCCCAAATATATGCATTGATTGTGCCCATCTTTGAAATATATGCGTTATTTTTTCATTGATTAAATCAGTTTGGTGCATTTGTCATAAATACACATACTTTCATGCTCAGTTTTCAAATGTGCACAGTTTTGGAAGGATTATTTTTATTCATTGACTTTGCATTATTGACTTATACTATAGATTCTGTTTGAACCCATGTTCAATCTTTGAACTGGTTAAATACTAATCAGAAATGAACTGAAACTATTTTCTCATATAACTCTACTTATAGGGACCTTAATGCTTACCTTTAAAAGGTCATAGACCTTATCACAGAAAGAAGTAGTGCTGAATTGGGTTTTTTTTCCCCCCAAATTTTGAATTTGGGAAAAATAAAGTCTGAGAAATTTATCTGCTTGAATGGTTCCATCTCCTTAAATCCTCAATTACCCTGAGTTACTGCTAAGGATGATTGGAAATGTAATAGAGCTCTGTACCAATGGATCTTACACTCTCCCCTCTATTGCAAGCAGGAAGATGCTGGGAGCGAGTGGAGATTCGTTTAATTTCTCTGGGAAAAGAAGATAATCTGCAACCCTTTCCCAGAGGTGGATCCTACTACCTGCAATGACCGCAGCACAGCTTCCTTTCTTTTCCCCAAGGGTGGGCTGGGCTGGGTTTGGTATTGCTGCTACAAATGGCAACAACAGCAACAGTGTGCATCCTGGCCACCATTTCACACCCTCTGGAATGGCCTCTGATAAGCCTCCTCCCGGGACATTGTGAGTGGGGGTGGCTGAGGGGGGGGGGGGAATGGCCATCACAAAACCATGGTGAAGAAAATGGAAAGTTTGGCTGCAAAGTACCCTTTTCCCAGGATGAGGGAATGCCAGATTTCCCCCCTCCCCACCCCCAAGAGAATCATGGTTTTCTGAGTATTTTTTCCTTGTTTCTACTTTTCAGTATGTCCCAAATCAATCCATATTACCAGTGCCCTCTAATATTAATAGATATTCCATGCTAAGCCTTAAGTAGGAGATTCTGCTGTCAGGACCCAGTCCTCTCCATTGCTATTATAAAAGTAAAGGGAGAGACTCATGTGTAGACAATGCTAACTGGCATCGGGGAGCACTGACTCGAAGCAGCCCTGGATTAAAGCCAGTGGAGGCCCTGGGCTAGGAGTCCTTGGAGGGCTCGAATGAAAAGCATCTGGTCATGAGAAACAAAATCTCATTATCTTCTTTAAGTATCCAATACAAGAAGAGCATTGCTGAAATTTTAGCATTGATAAAAATTGTTTATAAATGTATAACTCTTAATCATTTTACAAAAGTATGGAATTAATGAACATGTTCGGGCTGAACATTAATAGGGAAATAATATTGCACTACATACAAAGTCAGAACAGTTTCTTTTGAGGAACTTTGGATGCAAACTTATCAAAAATATCATTAAAATCAGTAAGTCACAGTTTATCACTGTCTTTTCAGAGAATGCTTAGATCAGACAACAGATCTTGGGGCACTGATGACTGTAGATTGATCTTTATCCTTTTTAAGTCTAGAAATGATCTTTCACCTAGGTATGCACCTGAATGTTACTGTTACAAATGAAATAAAAATAATGATAATTTTAAAAAAAAATGGCAGGAGGCCATCCCTGTCCCAGATTGTGAGGTTCCAGGTTGCAGCTTCTCAGCCCACATGTAAATCTGGCACAGACTCCAAGTGACCCTTGGTAGGTCAGAAAGCACCTTCAGAGGTCAGTTTGGCTCAAAGGAGTGGGACACAGCCACTCATTCTCAGAAGGTAGTTTCCAAGCAACCTATCTGAGAACATTGTTAATTATTGTTTACTCCATGAATCCAAATATTTTTGCTATTGGTTTCTGTTTTACTTTTATCACAGTACTTCTTTTCTATCAGTTCATACTATATTTTAAATTACATCATCATCAGCAGTAGCAGTGGCAGCATTATGATTTTGGAAGAAAAAAATGTCATCTTGAGAAGCCAGTTGAAAAGTGAGTTATAAATTACATAAATACCATTCCTCCACTTGCACTGAAACCCTTGTGGATTGTCTCCAGATAGTGAAAGATGTTGCTACGTGCTGTCACCTTTACCTTGACTTTTATTGAATTGATACTGCAGAAGGTAAAGGGCAATCCTAGCTAGTAAATAGTGGAAGATAAAGCAACAGACTTTCTGAAATTGTTTCAATTAATTTTGACTCTATGAGATGCACATCTGCTTTAAGAACAAGCCAGCCCACCATTCTTGTCCTCCATATAACATTTTGTTATTAATTTCCTCCATTCAGCTGAGTTTTCTTATTCTTTGATGAGAAGAACCCAAACATTCAAACATTTTAATTAAAACGATTCCCTACAGTTAAATGCATTGGGAAATTTGTGCACCTCCTTAATTTTAGCCTAAATGTTGCAACAGATGCTGATCTTCCAGTCTCAATAGGGAGCAGATTCTACAATTGGGAGAGCATCATTACAGCAAGCACCAGCTCCTGCTGTCTCAAAGTTATACTTAGGGCACACTAAATAGTCTGCCAGTTTCAGTCTTCAATGGATGGCTGGGGCCTTTGGTGATAAAAGATCAGTGAAGAGTGCATTATGACACTATACAGAACCCTAACAGTGCTGTAAAATTCATAATCCAAGCAGACATATGCCAGCCTCATACACTGAAGAACAGTTAAAGCAAATATTAGTAAGCAAATGCAACACAATGAATGTGTGCTGGAGATAATAGGACAGAGGTTCCAAGCCAATCAACAAGACGGATGCTCATATCCAGCAGGAGATTTCTTTAAGGCACTATTATTAAGGATCAATTAAAGCTCACTGCAGCACAAACAAATTAAAAATAACGCAGACTTTGAGAGTTTTCTTCTTCATCTACTTTGAAAGATCAACGTGTCATGGAGTTGTTGTTCTACAAGAGGGAAAATAGCTAATCAAATAACACTTAACATGTGTAATCGCACCAGTAGCCAAGCCCTGTCATTGGGCATGGAAACAAAAATCCAGAGCTTTTAAAGGTTGATATGTGCCTAAGCCTGCAATTCTCATTTTGTGGACCACGGACCTGGAGCGCAATGCAGAAGAAACGGAAAGCATGAGCAATCTCATCCATGGCCACTGTTTGGGGGTCCTCTTCTTCCTGTGCTGACCTTCTTGTGGACGATGCACTTTGCCTTTGGCTAGGTTGCAAGTTGCTGCAAGAACATTCTTCTTTCAAAGGTACAGAAGGTTGGTGGGCTGATTCACATGTTGAAGTTGCCCCACCATGTTTTGTCATTACTTTGCAAGATGTGCTTGATAGCAGAGCAAATGTCAAAGGAGCACAGAGTGTTTGTAGAGATACTGTAGAGGGTCCATTTAGTGCCCCTCCACTGACAGCAGGTCCTTCGATTCAGTAGAGTCTTCCATCACCCACTGGGTAGGGATGAGCTTTTTCAGCATTTCTCTGCTGCTGTAGCTTCACCTCTGCCTCTTATCTGAAACCTGCTTTACGAGGATTGAAGGAGACTTTGGCACAATGTGGAAGATATTTTTTGTCGGTATGTGCATGCATGCCCCGATCGCTACAATGCAGAGAAGCATTCCTAGCTTAAATTCAAAGTAGTTATAGGAAATAATTGTCAAGGAAAGGGTTAACAAGATAATTTGAGTTTCAGCGAAGAAAATATCAACGAATGTACTTGGTAGCTGTAACCCATAGATAAGAAAAGAGTTACACAGTGTGTTTGTTGATATCCATTAGATAGGTGTCAAGAAATGTCAATATCTTTGTTTTCCAAACAAGCATTGTCTATGTTCCTTGTGTTCCAAAACAAGAACATAAATATCCTTTGCAACCCTAAGTAAGCAAAAGAAATAAGTCCTATCTGTAGCACAACTTAACCAATCAGGATAAAGAAGGTGTATAAAGAGTGATACACTGTTCTTTGTTATTGCCCCTTGATGGTATTAACATTTTGCATGCAAGGAAATAATGGTTGCTCTTCATTTTTTGTGCTTCACGTGCTCCACTTTGAAAGGACCTCCAAGTTCAAACCAGGAAGGAGGCTTCAGGCTCTCCTGGGACTAAATTTGGGAAGTGTTGTGAAATAGTGAAAGGAAAGGAAAGGAAAGGAAAGGAAAGGGCCTGAACAGCATGCTTCCCTCCACACATCCTATTTGTTCTGATCATCAACACAGGTGCCCTTCCATCTGTGCTTAAGTGAATGTCTCCTGCAGACATGGCGTTGTCTTTAAGGCGGTGCTCAGTGAAGGAACCCCTTTCCCATAGCAGTGTTCATAGTGCCATGTAGCACCTCAGGCCCATGGGCCAAATCTCCCTGTCCTTGAGTCCCAATCTGGCCCACTGACATTCCCCAGATATTTACCCACCACCCCTTCCTCTGCTCATGTTCCCTTTTCCCCAGACATTGATGATTCAGTGATTTCCCAGCTTTTGTACTTTTTGGGCCATTCTAAACAGTTGAAATGCCTCTTCTATGGCTTAGTTCCTGGTTCTAAGAGCTCTCAGCTAAAAATCTACTGATCTTCTTGCCTCTGCCCCTTTTGCATTTGGGGATATCCTCCACAGAAAAGCATTTCCAAAATAGTTGGAAAGTTAGGGCATTCATTTATTACCAAAACACATAGATATTCACCCCCTCAGGGTAATTTTCCAAAAGCTTAAACTGTTGCCTGCATTTGTTCTAATATTTAGCAAAGTGACAGACTACAGATAGAGAGGCCTGATGTAGGGGAATTAAAGACAAGAAATCTATTATTATTATTATTATTATTATTATTATTATTATTATTATTATTATTACATTTCTATGCCGCCCCTTGCCGAAACCTCGGGGCGGCTTACAACACAACAAAATACATTGAAATACAATAGAACATAATAAATTACCAATAAATACAAAAATACAAAAAATACATTGAGTTACAAATATAAAATTAAAATTATCAGTATAAAAAAAGTAAATAAATAATATAGGAGGAGAAAAGAGAAGGAAGAAGAAGTTGCCCTGGCCAGATCATATGTTTTAACAATTAAAATGATGTTTAAATAAAAAGGTCTTTACCTGGCGCCGAAAAACCAGTAACGACGGTGCCAGGCGGACCTCTCTAGGGAGCGCATTCCATAACTTAGGCGCCACCGCTGAGAAAGCCCTCCTCCGAGTAGCCACCCTCCTAATTTCTCTCACGGGGGGCTCCCGGAGAAGGGCCTCTCCCGCTGATCTCAAGGGGCGGCTGGGCATATATGGATGTAAGCGCTCCTTCAGGTAACCAGGACTCAAGCCGTTTAGGGCTTTATAGGTCATAATCAACACCTTGAATTGGGCCCGGACTTCAATGGGAAGCCAGTGAAGCTGACGGAGGACTGGAGTCATGTGAGCATAACGCCCCGTCCCTGTCAGCAACCTGGCAGCTCTATTTTGCACCAATTGAAGTGTTCGGACCGTCTTCAGGGGAAGCCCCACGTAAAGCACGTTACAGAAGTCTAGGCGGGAAGTCACCAGCGCGTGTGTCACCAAATACCAATATCTACCAAATAGCAGCTCCGTGTTAAGTGCAGCAGGTAGAATGGCCCTAAGTGTTTCTGCACCACCGTTCTACAGCATTAGCTGATGGCTACAGAGAAACACGTAGTGTGGACGACACCAGAATGCTTGGAGTGGCTTCCACTCACACAATAGGACTTCCTTTCCCTCTCTTTTCCCATGCTGCCATGAGCTTGGTTTTCCTTCTTTCTCATATACATGCCAACAGACCATTCCTTTTCAAAAGCTCTTTATTCACTGAAGTATGTCCAATAAACTCAATCATGACAGAATGCACAGAGTTGTTTCGTGAACCCAATTTAGCAACTACTTCCAGGATCCCTCCTTTTGAGTATGCCTGAGCCCCTTCCATCTTAGACAGTTCTGTTGGAAGTGAGCATATCTTTCCTTTGTATAGCAGCCCTCCAGCTAGCTAGCCATCTTCTCCTAACATTGCATCATGGAGTCAAGAGCCATACCAGCTTTGTCTAGCACTGAGAATTCCTCTTTCATGCCTGCTCCAAATGGTTGCACATCTTGGTTATTCCCAGAACTTGCCTGAGCACCTATAGAGAGAAGCCTGGAGATAAACTCCTCCACTTCTCCAATCTCAGAGTCTGAACCCCCAAGTGCCTCCTCTTTTTCTTCCTCTGACTCAGAGCCCAGATCCATGTGCCCTAGGAGTGCATGCCAAGAGCAACTGGCCCCTCATTCCCAAGACATGCCCACTTTCTAATGGCCCACAATTTGCACCAGAGGGTTCCCCAACCATCCAGAGCAGATTTGGGGAGGTGAATGCATTCTATCCGTTCTGCTCATGGACACACAATTGAATATAACCACTGTGATGTCCATATGTCCAGGGGAGAAACACTGCATGGTGCTAATTTTTTCTTCATGGTTTTCACAATTAATTTCACACTTGGATCAAGCACAGGTGCTTTGTACCATGCATTCAGCTGCCTTTGCATGCAAACTGACATGTATATAATGCTACAGGATGGTAAGAATTTCAGGTAAAATTGTGTCTTTATTTTAAAAATAGTTTTTTAAAGAAAGTGTTCACAATATAGTAGATTTTACAACTGATATAAGACAAAAATAAAGTGGGACAATAACACGGAAGTTAAGTTTCCCATGCTTTTCTCAAAAAGCTTGTTATTATAGCCAGAAAGACTGTAGCTTTGGGGATCTTCAGGAGTCATAGGTCAGGATGCGTAGATATTGACACTCAGAGCTACCAGTGATAACACACTTATTCCCAAGGACCAAAGAGGTCAACAGTGTCAACTCTAACCAGTAAATACATCTACACATTTATTCCAAGCACATAATTCTTTTGTCTAGAAACCTGCCCCAAATCCAGACATCTATTTTCATATAATACTAAATTTTCCATCAAACCACTTCTCCTGCAGGAGGAGAGAATAAATAATATTTCCCAATGGAGCCAACTTTTTGTTTTGCATAAATTAAGCTCACACATACAAGAAATCCATTTCATCTAGTCATATTAGCTCATGGCAATCCCCTTCAATAAAAGCAAGCAAACATTGCTTTATAAAGGGACCTCCTGCTAAAGTCATTTTCTTTAGAAACCTCTTTCGAGAAGTCCCTATTTCTAAAATAGGTTTTGTACATAGGAGTGATCTTGAAACCTAGAATTTAAATTAGTTCAGTCAGCTTTTGCTATCAATTAATATGGAAGCAATATCATGCACTATATAAGAAAAATAAATTTCAAAAGAATGAAGTAAATAGAGCCACTGAGAATAAGTAGAATAGTGGAATATGACAGATAATCTATGACAAGTAGAAACAAATTAAGAAATTCCCTTTATGATTTTCCTAATGTAGATGCCAAATCAGATTCTATTACTTACCATACCCTTTCTTGCAAGCTCTGCTTGCTCAACCAAGGTTTATCTAACAAGCAAGCCCATATCACAGAGATTGGGGAAGGAAGTGAATAGAAGGTCCTTGAACAGGTGTGGCCCACTTAGACAATGCATTCCTCAATAAAAATGACAATAATCCTGAAGCCATCTCACTCATATAGAAATGGGTTGAGTAGGAAGGTGAAGAAGATGCCACAGCCAACCAAATATGAAGGAAGTCCCATGCCTTACTGGCTGATGTACAAGGGGGTGGGAGAAAGAGCAAACCATTAGAAATGGCTGAGACTGGCCAGCATTCATGTGGCCATTGAAATCCACAGCCAACACTGGACATTTTTTGAGAGCCAACAGATTTTTTGCTGCCTCCATCGATCTGCCACATCACATTTCCCACCAGTAAGGGTGCATGTGGAAGGATCCAAGCATGTGCTTGTGCCAGGATTACTGGCATTGGGCTAGCATGAACTATTCCAGAACAAGATGGATACTGTATTCACCATGCAGAAACTTCTAAAATGTTCAGAGGTAAATCACAGCTTTTCCCATTGCACTAGTTCCATTGCATAAACCTTGGCTTACACTAGCACAACATTGCAACACTGGTGGATATGATCCAATGTCCTCTGCCCTTTGGCCATTGCTCACCCATGTGAGAGCCTTCTTCTCTTCCTGATGTACCAGCAGACAACCACTGTGGTGATGGGTTAATGGATGCATCTGAACCTAAATAGAGGATCAGATGTTCACTTTTTCTTCAGTCCTTACTATTCTACAGCAGCGGCTACCAGCAGAACATCCTCATTTAACCCAAGGTGTAGGATGTATCACCTGATTGTCCAGGTGGACTTTTGAGAATCTATCTATGATTACCTAGCATTAACAGTAAATAAAATGAACTGGTAAGATATTTCCAACATGCTGGCCAATGCAACTCATTCCCTAGGAGGACTAGCTGGGAACCTTTTTGACTCTTTCCTATTGCCTCAGTTATTTCTTCACTGAACATGAGGCAGAGGAGCACCAACAGCTGGTGCCAATACTAGTGAGCAGGTAGCCTCACTGAAGAAGGAAGTGTCTTGCCCAAGGACCCTCCTAAAGCTTGAACCAGCCCTGAGCAGCACTCCTGCTGAAGTCAGTTCTCTCTTCCTTCACCATAGTCTTCACAGACTTATAGCCAGGTATCCATCTTTAGCTAAGATATAACAAAATTATAGCGAGAGTAAGGGTACAAAGGAAGAGGAAATCAGGAGGGGAAGGTGGAAGCAGGTAGATATCTGGATGTGTATGCATTTCCTTGGCTTCCAGAAAAGACAGCATGCTTCCAATGTAACTCAGCAAAGCAGACTCCAGCCCTTTCAGGCCAAGGCTACTACAACCGGTTGGGCCATTCCAAGCTTAAGCCAAAGCAGTTCCCTGGAAGAAGTTACTGCTATGGTAGGTTGGTCTGGGATCTGAATTCTCCCCATTTCTAGTCTAGACCTCTTTATGGCTGCATCATTAGTTATTTTCCTTTATTTGTGAGTGTTAATAAGCCTAAAAATAAACTGAAACTCAAGTCTCATTCATTGAAGTTTTGTTTGGCAATGTTAGCTCTAAAGCCCTTAAATCACTTGACTTTTTTCCTTCCTTCTTCCTTTCAAAAACAATGCCTGTTTGATCCAGTTTAATATCTTCCAGTGTATTTCCATCTTTCAGACATTCTGGACTGTTTAATTGGGTAGCTGCATTATGGCAAATTGTAAAAAGAATACCTTGCTAATGAAGTCATAGAACATCTCATATTAACTGACAGCAAAACAAGTTTTGACAAAGTTTGCCTAGCTCATGCTTCTGAATGTTAGGTACCTAGAGAAGGAGGCAACTATTTTGATTCTTCTGCACACAGCAGGCTATTAGCAACAAACCCAAGTTAAGCCCTTCCTCCATTCCTATTTTACACAGATAATTATTTTTTGCCACTCTTAAGTCAGTTTTTGTCATATACTCCTGGTCACCTGGATGATAAAAGTTTTCAGTATGAATTTGTAAGCAGTGTTACTTTCAACTATTTAAATATGTAAAGTCAGCACTGTAGCTTAGTATGAAGAGCCAACATAAAATAGACGAGATCTCTGTAGATCAACCGACATACTGCAAAACTGCTGCATCTCTCCATTAATATTATTTTTATAGCCACTGAGAAGGCAGACACAGTTTCTTTCATGACTCTCTTGTTAGCACAATACTCCCACCTAGTCCCAATTATGAAGAATCCCTATCCACATTTGCATTGCTCTCCAAGTAAGACAACAGAGTAATTAGGCAGCTTCTGCAGTGATTAAGTGTGAATGCTAGATCAAATCTAGATTATGCAAGCAAGGGCATGAGAACGATTCTCAGTTTTCAGTTTTCTCTCCAGGGAAAGGTACATGCACAACATTTTCCTGAGTTCAGAGGGGACTTGCACCAAATCTGCTCTAGTTAGCTGCTCCCTGGCCAAATAAACCAAGTAGACAGGAGAGCTAACTCAGGCTGATCTTGTACTGTTATACAATAACTCTGGTTGTCAACATGGTGCAGAAGCCTAGTGGCAAACTTCTGGTCTTCAGTTTCTAAAGTGGGTTGTGTATGGAACAATACTGGTCCACCCCTTTTCCAGTTCTGCAGATGAAGGAATTGTCATGCAAACTCCACCTGAATCCCCTCTTCTACGTATCTATGAAAGGTGCAAAGCCTATCATCCTTGACTTTTTGATACTCTACTGAATGCTGTTTGATGAACTGGCATCTAATAAACCTCAACGTCTTGGGCCCATAATTATGTGATAGTGCCAGCTCACATTTACTCCAATGTAAGTCCCACTGAGTTATAGGGACTTTCTTCCAAGCAAGCTGGCATAAGGATGCAGCAGCCTTAATGATGTTGATTGATGTATCCATTGTTAGTCCTGCTTTGAATGAACGCATTGAATGGGACTTAAGTTGATCATGATAACTAAAAGTCTCACTCATTTGAATGGTTTTCTTCTGACTAGGATTTACACTGGATACAGCCCATTGCCACAACTGCCACAATTACTATTTTTTGGAACATTTATAGCTGCTCATTGATAACCTCTAATTAAGTTGCATCAGTGATGGCTTCTGTGTAGCTTCATCAAACCTAAGTCCCATTCAGTGGGATTTATGCTGGATTTTACCCAATACATCTTAGGTATTTTATTTCTCACATGTTGTTAGTTGTTAGCCGTGTCCGACCAATCGCGACCCCATGGGCAACATTCCTCCAGGCCCTCCTGTGCTCCATCATCCCCCGGAGTCCACTCAAGCTCACACCAACTCCTTCAGTGACTTCATCTAGCCACCTCATTCTCTGCCGTCCCCTTCTTCTTTTGCCATCTATTGTTCCCAGCAATTTCTCACATAGTAAATTCGAATTTCTTTAATTCAGTTTTAGAATTCTCTCTCAGTATCTGTCTGGAACTCACTTCAGCCTCTGACTGACTGAGTTTTCATGAACACCACAACCAAGCATGACTTGAATAAGACCTGATGGATTATAGCACCTGCTGGCTGTCATTGTGAATATTCAAGTTACAGCAGGCAGATGCTTATCATGACATGGCAATGCCTAAACATTGGCTTATGCTAAAGATGAACATAGACTGTTACACAAAGGTTGCTTAACCCTCATATAAGCTGTCTTCACTAGTTTTATATAACTCCATAAGGCACAGCCACTGCCCAATATGGTCTGAATATTCAGAATGGCCACTGGCATATAGCACAAACCATGGTAGGCTGTAGCAATTGTGCAAACTGGATGATTACGTTCCTATCTTGTCTTTGCCTACACTGGGATACCCTCAATCAAACCTGTGATACCTTCAGAACCCTTCTCTTGGATTCATTTCTGCTATATATATATTTATGGATTTTGAAGAGCTCTCTGTGCCAAAGCATGTTGTAAATGGGCATCTGTTGAAATATGCACACACAACTTTTGGCATCCAGCTGACATCTCCCAAATCTTGTATTAGCACAAAGGAGTGTAAGGTCCAAACTATATTTACCTTTTCACCATAGGTTCCAGTCCTTGAGGTTTTGTTGATGTTGCATTGCCACTTTAGTGGCACTGACTGGGACCCTGGGACAGGACAGGAGAGACTGAGACCAAATAATGGGGAAGAGAGTTTTATCTATTTGCTTTTGAAGCAGTTTAATTTCAATCACACTGCCTTTGTACCTGCACTTTCCTTTACAAAATAAGGAATTCCTTGACACAAAAGGCTTCCTTTTGGTAATATGAGTTGTAAGGGCCTCTGATCCAGATAAGGGCTGCAGATGGAAGCACAATGTTCCGCCATGCTAAAGTTCCAGTCTGTGAAAAGGTCCCATACTGGAAATCTGAAAATCAACCCCATGCTCAGGACCAGCACCAAACAGTAATGTGCAATCTGCCCCTAATAGTTTTGTTTATTAACTGTCTGATCATGGTTCTTAGTATACCAAACCAAAAATATTCTCTCTCAATTACACTGTACTTAGTTCAGACATACTTTTTCTCATTACTGCCAGGTTTGTCCATAAAAATCTGTTGAACAGAATCTTTCTCAGTGCAATGTTTCTATCTTGATTATGACTTGTAGTATTTTCCTAGGATGCTGCTCCTTTTAAAATTTATACCTTACTACCACTGGAACTTCCATTAGGCCAGTAAACTGCCTTAGTTTTACCAACTACCCCTTGTGTAAGCGTGAAGGGTATTGCTTGGCAACACTCAGGGGGGCAATGGAAGAAGAGTTGGAGGAAAGAATTGGAACAGCACCAGCTGTAGGCTTCTGGGAGCTGAATTACAGACATAGTTGGTGGATTTATTTTTATGGACTGCCGCTACCACCTATAAGTAACCTAGGCCGTGAAACACATCTTTGCAAGTTGTGTCAGTCAGCATCTCATAGATCTTTTGTGTCTTTTTAAAGTAAATTAACATTTTGCTGAACAGTTTTCTTTCTTCCTTTGAGTATTTACTTTAGAAGCCACCTTTCAGCTCAAAAGGGACTGAAGTTAAAACTAAGTTAAACAACAACCGAGATTAAAAATAAAGCTTTTTTATTGGGCTGCAACCATCAGCCTCATTTTAAAAACCATTAAATGCTGCAAGGAATAAAATATTTTTAATACCCTCCTAAAAATAAGCAGACTGTGCATCATGGTTGCAATCCTGTCCTGCATTCCGGCAAAGTATCTCCTTCTGGCAGCAAAACTGGGTGTCTGAAAATATCATAATGTTCAGCCAAGTTCACTGGGGGAAGAGCTAGTCTTTCAGATGCTCTAGCCCCACGATATTGAGGGCTGTATATGGAGACACCAGCACTTTTAATTGGAGCCCAGAAAAACCTGGAAGCCAGTGCAAATGATATGAAGCAAGTAATTTGGTGCATAAAATGCACACTAGAAAGCAATCTGGATGCAGCACTTTGAACCAGCTGAAGTTCTCAACATTCTTGGAGGGCATCCTCATGCAGGCTGCACTGATCAGTAGATCTGATGGTCAGATCTATCTGCTTCAGCAAGGGAATGTAGCTGGTGCACCAGCTGAAGCTGGGCCAAGCCCCCCACCCCCCAGCCACATCAGCCACATCATATCCTGGTCCCCACCAGATCCAAAAGTACACCCAAGCTGTGGTCGGCTTCCTTCAGAGCAAGCAGAGCCCCATCCAGAAAAAGCTATGATCCCAGAAGAGATTGAGATCAGCTCACATTTACTAAAAATATTTGTAGTCTTAATGCAGAACATGTCATCAGCATCATTTCTGTACTGCCCATAGCTGAAGCCCTCTGGGCAGTTTACAACAAAGTATAAAAACAATAAAATACAATAGATAAAAACATTAACAAGAATTAACCATAAATTAAGGTAAAGGTAAAGGTTTCCCCTTGACAATAAGTCCAGTCATGCCTGACTCTAGGGGGCAGTGCTCATCTCCGTTTCCTAGCTGAGGGAGCCAGCGTTTGTCCGCAGACAGTCTCTGTGGTCATGTGGCCGGCATGACTAAACACCAAAATGAATGGAATGCTGTTACCTGCCCACTTGGCAGGAGCTGGGACGGAGCAAAGGGAACTCACCCCATTGTGCAGATTCAAACCAGCAACCTTTCGATCTACCAGCCCAGCAACCCAGCGGTTTAAACCACTGCGCCACCTGCAATCCCCATAAATTATACCATAAATTTATAACCATAAATTAGAATAACATAAAAGGACATTAAAGGACAATAAAACGATAAGTAAAAAAAGACCCAGCCAAGAGTAAAGGAAAGGCACCCAGCTAATCAGGTCCCAGAACATTCACGAAGGTCTCTGAGACCTCTGCAAACAGGGCTGATTTAACCAGGCACTGATAAGATGGCAAATTTGGTACCAGGAGAACCACAGCAGGGAGGTTTTCCAAAGATGGGGGAGGGCAACCACCAAAAAGACCATCCCCTTAGTTGCCATGCTCAAAGCCTCTCAAGGGGTGGGCAACCAGAGGAAGGCCCCAGAGGCTGAGTGTCATGTCCAGGTAGATTTGGGCTGAGAGAGAGGGTCCGTCAGATATTGCGAGAATTGGTCTTCTGTATTCGTAACTTCGGATCCCTGTGATTAATCTGGCTGCCACATTTTGTACCCGCTTCAGCTTCTGAACCATCTTCAAGGGCAGCCCCCCATAGAGTACATCGCAGGAATCTAATTTAGAGATTGGCAGACCATAGCTTGCTGAAGCCAGGCTATCCCAGTTCAGGTAGGGTTACACCTGTGCCATCATCTGAAGCTGGTGGAAAGCACTCTGAGTCATCAATGCCACCTGAGCCTCAGGTGACAAAAATGAATCAAGCAGCACCCCCAAGCTATGAACCTGCTCTTTCAGCGGGAGTGGAACCTCATCTAGAACAGGCCAAACATTTCCCTTCCCTCAAATCTGGTCAAAGGATCGCCCCCCCCCCCCCAAATAGAATCTCTTGTCTGGATTGAGTTTCAGTTTGTTAGCCCTCATCCAGTCCATTATTATAGCCAGCCTATTAATATTTAGAGGTCTACCGTTTGCCACCAGCCTTGCCTCATGAAGGCTTTTCCTCCGTAAATCAACCCCACTAGGTCTGATCAAAGTCTTCTTTTTTCCTCTTCCCTTCCCGACCCTTTTACCTTATGTGCCCTGCTGATTTTGACTCTAAGCCTGCAGGCTGGCACTGATGAGAACTGAAATCAGTGGAGTGTACCAGGCTGGGGAAGGTTGATCTAGATGGGCAGTCTTCTAACTTTCTCATAAGGTAGCCTCAATACGGACATGGCTCTTTAAGCTCCATGGAACTTCCTTCTGAAGGTTACTCTGCACATGCACTTTTATACTGGGTAATACAGCTTTCCCCGATCTAGTGTTCTCTAGATGTTTTGGACTACATCTCCCATGGTCCCTGATTATTGGTTATGCTGGCCGGGGCTGAGGAGTTGGGATTCAAGCTTTCTGCAGAGCACTAGATGGAGCTATCAGCATGGTTTCTGCTTCCCTGCTCCTCCCAACTGCTTTGTAACCCTGCTCTCCCATTCGTAGGGCCATTGAAGGCTGTGGGCCACCCTCTCTCAGGAACTGGAGCCTCAAGTGCAATAGAAGCTGATACTTTATGCCCCAAACTGCAACATACTGTCTACACCCCTTCTCAAAGTCAAAAGGGTTGTCCTGGCAGCTTTAAATCAGTCCCATATGGGAAAGGGGCATTTCTCCGTGGCAGGACACACAAAAATCCCATCTTCAATCCCTGGCATGTTTCACTAGGACAGTGGGCCAAAGAAACTCTGGAGAAACCGTCAGCTCCTGTGTAGGGACTAATGAGTTTGGTGGACCAATCATCTGACTCTGTGAGGCAGTTTTCCATGCTCTTTATCAATGGGGTGGCCAACCTGTGCCCCTCTGGATATTTTGGCCTACATCTCCCATTAGCCCTAGCCAGCAGAGCCAAGGATGAGGGCTCCAAAGAGGCACAGGCAAACCATCTGGAGATTTATGCTTTCTCCTTTTCTTGGTTTTCTCATGAAGACTTGATGCCTTGCATATGCATTATTTGGCATTGCATAGTATACTTCAAATTTCTTAATCAACACTTGACTTCTGTCTTCCCCCTGCCTTGCTATCACACCAAATAGCCTTCAGTCTCTCTCAGTGTGTGACTGAAAAAGTGCTGACTTCAGTCTCTCACTTTTCTTATCTGCTTCACTTGCAGTGCAGCATAACTCAAATCCTCGTTCTCCCCGCCCCTCTCTCTTTTTCCTGCAGCATTTCCATCCTCCTCCAAGTCTCCTGAAGGCCAGGGCTGTCCATGTTTGCTTGACTGATTTATTTTCAGTCAATTCCCTTTTCAATACCATTGAGCATTTGCTGCTGCAAACTTTATAAAATAATACCATAGGGGGCTGAAAGGTGGAGCCAGCAAACTTTACATAAAGTTGTGTGACCTGCATGGCAACAAAGGGGCTTGAAATGGCTGCTATCTTAGGCTTCAGTTCTCTGCTTAGTGTCCCACAGGAATGATTCCCTCCATATATCTGCTTACAGATGGTTCCTACTAATATCAGACAATACAAAACCCATCTCATCACCTAAAATAATACTAAATGTAGTAATTTCCTATGCTGGGATTATTCACAGAAGATGATCAAGGGTCAGAATTCCAAAAGAGAAATTTGGAACAGGCAGACTGCCCTTTGCTAGCATATGTAACTGGGTTTCTCCAACATGAAGTCATCACTCTCTGCAGCCGCTTTGCTTAGTATGAAGGCAGGTCAGGTGATGCTTCTACTAGGTTCATTTTAAAAGCTTACTGAAATTCACAAATGTCTTCATAAATAGGATGGGGAAAACAAAACTGATTTGTTCATCCAAGCAGATAGTTTTGAATATGTAGCTCTTAAAAGTCTGGGTTGGAATTCCTGTATGCTCAACCATGTTTGTAAAGCTGAATGAAAGGGCCATCACCTCTTTTCCAGACTGGTCCTCTTCTGAACAGCACTGTGGTAGAGATTCAGCTGCATCACCACCATGCTAGGAATGGCTGCAACCAAGGGATTTGGCCCATGAAAATAGGCAAGACTTTGGTTTGCTTTGGATCAGAACTCACTGAAATAAACACACTTCATCATAAATGAAAGCGAATGAACTTGTGATTAAAATATTCTGATTGCAGCAGAAAGAAAAACTAACAGACATCCAGCTTGGGTGTATAGCAGACCTTAAATGACCCGAAAAAATAAAATGAATATTTTTTCACTAGAGAAAGGATTTTTTCTCAGAAAAATATGTCATGTAGAGTACTGAAATGGTGGTGATACAGAGAACAGGAACATTAAGGGTTTAAGGAGAAAGTCTTTTTCCAGGAAGCTCTATCACTTTCTTTCATTTCCCATTGTTTTCTGTTTCTGTGTAGTTATCATAAAAGAATCAGAACAAAACTGCTGTTATCACTTCATACTATTCCTGTTGTGTGATTTTGGTAGAGTTTGAGTGATTTAAGTCTCTCTTCTGGGCACTAGACTTATTTGATAGTTTTTCTATAGACCTTGCTCAAGAATTTTCAACTCATTGGCATTATCAAAATTGCAGATAATGTTTTACTGTAAAGTTTTCTTGTAGCTTTTATTTCTACAGCCACTATCCTCATTTAAATATTGCAATTAGTAGTTTCCAGTTGCTGACACAAATCATTCCTCATTCTGTCCTCCCAGGATGGCTTAGAATTTTACTTCAGTCCATTTTTATAAGCATTTTATAAAATTAATGAAATTATCATATTTAGGCTAGAAAGAACCTGAGATGACAAAGCTGCTGCTATGGGATACACCAAAAGTAACAGATTTCTCCATCCAGGCTCAGGGCTTTGAATGCTTGGCTCATTAAAATCTGGATTTAAAGTCCTGTATATTCAACCATGTTAGGGCTGAATTAGGGTTGTTCTCTCTCTCTTTCACATTCTCATATAGTCCATCTATCTGGATGGTGTTTATTCTGTCAATGGATTTCCAGAGCTTCTAAAATGGAGACTTCTCCCATTTGTCTGAAAGTCATCAGTTCTTGTAACCCAAAAGGGTAGTAGAAAGCTTTAGAAAGAAATCACAAGCATTACAAGCAGAAGAGCAGTTAGGTCTCCATTGAAAAGGTGTTTCCTTATTCTGATGTAAACAGTTTTAAATTTGGGTATAAGTCAGCATAAGAACATGAGAAAAGCTGTGTTTGATCAGTTGAATGCTCCATCCATTTCAGCATCCCGGCCACATGAGGCAACCAGCAGTACATGAGATTCCTCACGCAGGGTAGGTGCAACTGGTACATGCAGGCAAGCCACCTCTGGTAAAGAAGGCAGCACATAGCCAGGAAGACTAGTAGGCACTGATAGCCTCTTCCATGAATCTACCCAATCCCCTTTTAAAGCCATGCAGATTGGTGGTCATTGCCACTTCCCATGGTAGTGAATTCCATAGTTTAACAGTACATTGTGTGAAGAAGCACTTCCTTTTATCTTTCCTAAACCTCCCATCAATCAGTTTCATGGGATGACCAGGTTTTAGTTTTAAGGGAGAGGGAGAAAAATCTCTCCCTCTCCATTTCATCCCTCAGTAGGGCTGTCAAGTATAAGGCATTCTGGATGGCATTCATTTACAGAATCATTATGTATTGGAGATGGCTTGATGAAACATAGCAACAGCAAAATCAAACCCCAAATGAATGTGGCTTTGAACAACATTGAAAAATAGAATAAAATGTTTTCCACTGCATACCATTAGTGAGTCTGTAAAATTTGGTAAAAAAAAATATAAGAAAAAACCCAGCTTTTAAAAAATCATTGGCCCAATGCAGTGGTATTACATTCTCCATTTTCCCCCTTCTGTTGAAGGATGAAATATATTCACATTAGATATTTAGTATGTAGCTAAATGTGAAAGAAATTACATATATGCAAATAGATTTTTTACTGTCAGTGAAGTAAATAGGTATAAAAAGCACTGTAAGTAGAGCATTATCATTGCTAAAAGCTAGAAACATTAAAGCTTTGAGTGTAAACACATCAAGTATGATTAAGAGTCCTTCTACATGAGGCATCTATTCTGACTCACGAATCCTCGCTCTCCATGGCTTGTAGTTGCTTTACATGGCACTGGCCTTGTCCAGGCCATCTCTCCTTCTTTGCAACCACTACAGTGGTGAGGTTTTCTAATGACAACTGTCTGGTATGTCTTGACTGGTGGATGAAGCCAGGGTGTATTTGTGCAATTCTGGTATACCACAGTGCCACCTTGTGGGAGTGTGAGGTATCGTACAGAAAGGTGAAGAAGGAAAACCTAGGAGTGGGAGGCAAAATGAGCCAACCTTAATCCCATAAAGAATCTGGAAGCAGAAGTTTCAGTAAAGAGGTGGGTTGAAAGACAGACATAAAAAGCCCTAAGGCTGCAACTCAGCACACTGCTGCATGGCAATACCTCTTGTTGAACTGAATGGGGCTTACCTCCAAGTAGACATGCAGAGGATTGAACTGTGGGTGAGGCCGTGGTGCAAGGAAAGGAAGGGACACAATGGGCTTGCAGATGCCATTCATCTGCAGGGCTGCGTGGACCATGGCCATGAGGCAGAAATAGTTCCAGTCATATCCTCAAGTGGTGAAAAGTGATCCTATAGAGCGCTAACTTTTGGTGTTATTGTTGTTGTTGTTCCTGGAAGGAAATATAAATAAACCTTCACTTGTTTCTTAATATAATTCGTCACTTCTCTGGCTGGATCTGGTGAGACCTGACCACCAGTGGAAAGGACATTGATGGCAGAGGAGTTTCTTCACATTCCATTGGTCCCCAGATCTGCTCTGGAGAACCATCAGAGGGCATAGGGTGAAAAAAGAGCACATGAAAGTCCCATTGCAAGAAAAAAAAGTCTGCTCACTTGGTAAAAGCACCACTTGCTGCTTGCCTAACATAGCTTTTCCTATATAAGCACCTGCATTTATTGTTCCACAACTGGCAATACGACCAAGAGGCCTCTCTACTCACTTAAAAAATTGGGAGCATCTGTGTGAAGATATTTCTGTGTGCACACATGGGAAAGATCTTAGCGCCATGGCTGATCATGTGCTTTTCATGCAGAAGGTCAAGATTCAATTCCTGATGTAGCCAGGTTGCCCGAAGGCTCCTTAGTCCGCACTAATTACATGGGGGGAAAAGAACCAATGGTCTGAACTGGAATAGGGCCGTGTCCTATGCCTCTATGTAGTTCCATCTTCTTTGAAGCAAATATGGAAAGTCATAACGAGAGGTATCTCTAAACACACGTCTGAGTCCCTCTGAGAGCAAGAATCTGCTGTTTAATGTCAAGCAATGTCTATTTGCCCAGCAGCAAATCTAGTAAAGATCAGCACCATCCAGTATAAAATAGCCAGCAAGGGTTTATTGGAATTATTTCAGTCATCTTGTTAAATAGTATTAATCAGCTGAAAATAATGCTTGAAGACTAAATGTGAGGCAAAGAAACAGGTATTATTTAAATGCATATGTGGAACCTGGCTGTAACTCTGTATTAAGGGCTCCCTGTACTCAGTCATGCTGCTTGCCTTCTCTTCTGGCACTAACCCTTTTATTCTTATCATTTGAGTATTCAGAGCAAGTGTCTGAAGTTAACTTCCACTACCAGAGGAACCAAATAGTTTCAGGCTTCAAACTATATGCACTTGCTTGCAGTAAGTGCCCATGAACTCAGTTGAGCTGAATAAATGTGTGAAGAATTGCACTGTGGCCCACTTCCACAACAACTTAAATAAGAACATGCAAAACCAACAAACGAAAATCTTACTTTAGTAGAATGCTAGATAGATCTTACTTCATTAACAGAATGACAGTTCTGAAATAGGATTTCTACTCCTTCTCATGTAAAGGAGTGGTACTAACCTGGTGGTTTATTTTCTCAAGTGGGTCGGCCCCAACTACCACAAGTTTTTTTTGTTTGGCTTGTTTGTTTTGGCTTCCTTGCTTTAGTAAGAGAAAGAGAGATAAGATGGGGAGCACAGTATGCATTCATGAGGAAAAAGGACCGACAGTGTGGTAGAATGGTTAAAATTGTGGGTCTGAGACTCAGGAGATCTGGGGTCTAGTCCCTGCCCAGCCATGGAGCCAACTAGGTGACTGTGGGCCAGTCCCAAAATCTCAGCCAAACCTACTTCACAGGATTGTTGTGAGTAGGTTGAGAGCAGAAGGAGAATGATGTAAACCATTTTGAATTTGTAATAAGAAAAAAAAGAATATAAATGAATGTGGCAAAATATAAAACTAAATTTAAAAGTCCCATATTTGAATAAGGATTGAAAATTATAGAAGTAAACTCTAAGATATTTTAGCAACATGCATGGATGTACACCTTGGGCTTTGATAAACAGAAGAAGGAGATATCAAGAAAGTATAAAATGAATTATTTTCACAGTTTCTTTTCCATTGCTTCAGAATGGCAGATCTGTTATGGTAGCAGAGAACGAACAGACTATAACTAAAAGCCAGTACGTAGGCTTGGAAGGTATCCTATTCTCATGCGGTAGTAGTTCAACTTCTCCATCTTCTGTTGCCCAAATGCAAATTGTGTTGCTAGGAAACAAAAGCACTACCCTGAAATATGGAGCACATTTTTATATTTGCTTCTGTTAAGTTCAGCTCAATTAAGTTGTACCTCTGGGCTAAAAGCTGTGAACTGAGCATTTTTACATAATAAATTACAATAGCATCACAATAAAATAATGTAAAATTTCAGCACAGAGGTAGGTTATCAGAATGCATCTAAGGCTATATTTATGAAGTACATTATCTACATAATGACTACATAATCAACAATATCCAAACACCAAAAGATGCAGTTTCACTAGGTGTGAACTGAGTAGAAATTCTTGATATGTAACTGATAAGATATGCTCATATTTCAGTCTTTGCAGTGTTTGGCTAAATTTTACTGCAAATAACTTGTATAATTTGCATTATCTATGAAGTGAACTGCATCAGGTCATGATAGGCTCTTATGACCAACATGGCAACATCCGAGGCAGGTATTGGCTTAAAGAAAAGTAACTAACTCCACAGATGTCTATCATATCAGCAGTTTCACCCCAAATTCCCAAATACCACATGAATTTTTTATAATGATGCTTAGCATTGAGCACCTGACCCAACCTTATAAAACGGTTCTGTATAATTAGCACATTAGTCACTCTATACGATGGAGTTTAATGAATTATTCAAACACCTATCCCAGATTGCTGGTTGAGAGCCCTCTGTGAGGACACATTAAAAATCCCCTCTCCAGTTAAAACTTAGGAGCAATAAGAAGAGAAAGAAAGGCAAGCCAAGAAGAGAAGACATGTTGATAGTCCCCTGTTTTATGCTAATAGCAAAGGTGTAATGGAAGGTGAAGCTAGGGGACAAGATCTCTCAAAGTCATTACTTCCTAACAGAAGTGAAGAAACAGAGGTAATGCAAGTCACTTTGCTTTAGCAATCCAGCACAGCACAGGACAGAACGATGGGGCAGTCTAATTACAAGAAAAGCCACAAGGAACCTTTCTTAATAAGCTCCAGGCAGAACACCATTTCTTTGAGCTACAAATTCAGAGAAGGCCTCTAATGATTCTTGGAGTTGCTTCACACCTCAAAGGGAATCTTTTTTTATTTGAATGGGGAGGAGTACCCATCAAACATTTTCTGCATGCATGTGAAATGCATTGTAGGGATATAACAAAACATGCTTCAAAAACATATATATGATAGGGAGCCCAAGATGGCTGCAGCCTCCCCATAAATTGCAGTCAGTGCAAACACAGGCAAACATAGGTATGTCACCACATGGTATGTGATGCATGCACTGGAGATATTATGTGCAGCAAAAAAGCCTTCATTGCTCGAAGCAATGAAAATAATTGTATCACTGGGCAAGCTCTCACTAGTTTGCCGATGACACTAACTCAGTCGAACTGAACTAAATCCCTGGAAATGGCGGAATTGATAATTCAGCTTCCAAACTGTCAGAAAATCATCAACACAAATGCCATCTTGTTCAAAAGCTTCTACAGAATGGCTGTAGGTATTTGGCACGAATTTACAATTGAATGTTAAGACCAAATAATATGCTGTCCCTGTGTACAAGATACTGGTTCCTTTGCTGTAGGCTGTGATCACCAAATACACACGTGCGCGCGCGCGCACACACACACTGAAAGACGTTTTGTTGAAATCAGTGGCACTTGCTCCCAGGTACAAAGTACAACGTTCCAACCTACTTTTCTGACAGGTTAGGAAAAGACATCTATCCATAGAATTTTTGATTTGGAAGAGTCCATTCAGGGCCGAATTTTTCAAAGTATCTGTTTCATATACTTTATTTAAAGTGACACCATAAATTATCTTTTTAAATAAATACGAATATACAATGAACAAGTATATGCAAATACATATACCATACTGATGTACTCATCAGGAATCTGTCCCTGCCTGCAGTTCTCTGTTGAGTGACAAAACTTGCTTTGCTGAAATTCCTGTTAGCATGCAGCCACAAAATAATGTTTGGGCAAGATTTTTTCACTTTGCAGTAGTTTCAGAACAATTGAGAAATGATCTACAGCATGTACAATGGGAGCTTTTCTGATGTAGTCTTTTTTGGGAAAAAAAAGGAAGTTGTCTTATGCTTAGTCAAATCATGAAGCCATTTAGGTCAGGCTACGATAGACCACCTCAGTCCCTGTAAGACACGTTGTCTTGTCTTACAATTGCCACCATCTCTGACCATTAGCCATGCTGGCTGGGGCCAGCGGGGCTGATAAGTCAGAATATTTTGGGAGACTGTCCTTGAGGTCCACACTGATCAGAACCTGCTCTTCAGTGATTCAGGAAGCAGGTTTCCCCAGCCTTGTCAAGAGACCCCAGCAATTAAACCTAGATTTTATTTTTATTTTTGTTTATTTGCATGCAAAGCATGTATTCTACCACTGAGCCACTGGGTTTCTCCTTTATACTTTAAGCCAAGCAAACCTATGCAAATGATTACAATTCCTGGAATGTAAACTGTATGAATTAAAGGGGACATTGTGCCTGAACTGTAATTATTTTAAGCAACTCTCAAGTCACCATAAAAACGAAACTGATTGCAAATGAAATCTTGGAAACAAGTGTACCCAATCTAATCTCTTTCTTCTGGATAAGAGAATACATCTGTAGCAGCTCTTGTGTTTTTCCTCTGAGCTCTCTATTGTTTCACTGAATAATAACTTGTAAACAAACTTGTAGCCCAGAGTAGGGAGCTGAGAAATTAATTCCTGATCCCTCACTCCTTGTACAAGGCATGTGACCCTTAATTTTGTTGGCAAGGTTATCTTCCAAAAGCAAAAACATAAACTGTAGTAAATAGGTGAGCTAAAAGGCAAAACAGTGACTTAGCACTTGGTTGCATTCTGTTTTAAGGTTGAAACAATATTTCATCATGCCCATTTGCTGTTAGGGATGCTATATAAAAAACACAAGCCACACCAATATTGTTCCCAACTCTATTGTAAAACTACATATAATAGCTATGTAGAGATTCCTTTTAGAATAGCTTGGTGCTATAGAATAAACAAGCAAACAGATGAGTAACAAGGACGAAGCAACAGAATGCTGGTCAAAATGTGTTTCAGCAAATTACCTTTATTAAGTCTGTGTCTGTAGCTTTTGGCACTTGGGAGGAAGTATTTTCTGGACTACATCAATTTAGTTGTTGCTGGACAGTAGTCCGTAGTTGTTGCTGGAAGGTCCTTATCCTTCTAGTGGCACTATCATTGCATTCCATTTAAACCCTGCTTTTCTTCCTCTTGGAAGGAACCTGAAGCAGCTCACAAGGGCCTCTTTCTCTCCATTTCACCCTCACCAAAACAATGCAGTAAGGTAGGTTAGGCTAAGAGTCTGGGACTGCCCAGAGTCACCCAGCGAGCTTCAGGACTGAGCGGGTACTACAACGGACTGGAAGCTCTGCACCTGTGAATTCCACAAACCAACCTTTGAAGAAATATGAATGGTGTAAAGCTGAAGCACTAGGGCTACAGGGACTCCTCTTGCTAACTCTTGCAGGAATTTTCTAGGTTCCCCTTTGCTGCCGTTAGAAAATATATCATCGTGCATCATGAGGCAGTTGGAAGGACACAACAGCTCACTATGGCTGTCCTGCTTGGCAACCACAGTCCCATTTTTCCCTGGCCACCATGCAGGCCTGGCTTGCTATGGCTAGTTGTTGCCATGCAAATCCAGGTGAGAGGGGTTGCCGGGGGTTGGAGAACTGTCAGATAATCCAAACCCAATGAAAGGAAGTATTTTGCATCTACACTGGAATCTGTGCATGCAGCATTGGGCTACCCTTGTATTACATGCACTGCATCACTTTGAATGTCTATCGATGTAGCAGATGGCTGAGGAAATAAGCTTTAAAAATGCCAGTCGCCTGTCTGCCAGAGAAGATGGGCAGAAGTCCAAGTTTCTCTCTCTTTTTTCCTACCAAACTGGGAAAGGAGGGGGAGGAGGAGTCAGAGGCAGAAGAATTAGAATTGCAATTCTTGACACTGCAAAAGTTGCCATGATTGCCATGGTAAATTGCCTGTCTTGGTACCATGAGGATGATTCCTTGGCCAGAGCTGGAATCCTTGTGCACATCCCATACTGCTGGGTACTGAGATCCAGAACTGGGCATGAATGAAGCGCATGGAGTGCCTAATTCAATAACATGCATGCAGAGAGTCCTGTTTCATGTATCTATTAGTCTTAATGGCTTAGCATATGTGTTTGATTTTTAAATACACACACACGCGCGCGCGCGCGTTTATATATATATATATACATATACACACACACATACACACACACACACGTGCGTGCACGCACACACACCAAGTTGGGTTTTGAGGAAGAGTCTATGGTTACATTCTGCAACTTTTCCAAGTGCCTAGGATTAAGTCAAGTAAGTGTGTTAGTCAGCAATGCCTAATGGGAAGAGACTGAGAATTCTAGATACGCTAATTTTGAGGGTGAGCAGCCCTTACAAATCAAAGCCTTATTGCTCTTTAGGTGATTCACCCCCAAATCACACCAGTTTCAGTTTTATCACATACAAACCAGGGGTGAAAACCAAGGGAGATTTTCCTACCTCTTGCTTAATTAAAGAAAAATAGTGTTCTAACGACTTTAATAGATTTTCACCAAAATTCAGAGAGCAATATCAGAATCATTGGACACAAATCTGTAAGAATTCCATTTCCCCTAAACCTCCATTGTTACCTTTTCAAATACAACATATTGCTTGAGGGAAAGCTTTTTAAAAACAAAAAAGTTGCTGAAAGTTTTTATAAATTAGTAGAGCCAAATAACTTGTTGAGGAATCCCTTAATTAATAGAGCTGGGTGATAGAGTGGAATCTAGATCTGAGTTCCAGTCCCTGCCTGGCCTTGAAGCTCACTGGATGACTGTGGGCCCATCGCAGACTCCTAGCCCAACCTACCTTGCAGGGATGTCGTTGTGGGGATGCGACAGGACGGAGGGAGGAGAATGATGTAAGCTGCTTTGACTTCCTCATAATACATACATGTATATATACATAAAATTTTGCTAAATAAATGGTCTATTACATAGAAATAAATTATCTGCATAAGACATAAATGTGCATGAATGACATAAAATATAAAATTATCAACATTTAAACCTTCCTGCTTAAAAAAATAATATAATGTTCATGCAAACAATGACAGCCATGTCTTTAAACAAATGAAAGGAATCATATATACGTCAATATTTATTTTTTCTAATCTTAGCTACATTTGCAATTACATATGTAACAGGCCTGGATTTATGCCCTAATTAAAACCCTTAGTGCAGGGTCCAGAATAGCATGTACAAGCCCCAAATGAGTTGAATTCTCCACTGTGTTGCCGCCACATACTACATAATGGTGTTTTTGTCCTATTCAATATAACTGCAATTGAACTGTAATGACTTTAATTACCCACCAAGGACTGCTCAACATGTAGCCCTGTGAACTGTCACTCAGCTCTGAACATATTGTTATGTTTCACTGTATGGTTTATGGCACCATTTAAGATCTTCAACATTATTTTGACATCAGTCCATCATTCTAGTTGGGAAAATTCAATTAGCAATGGAAAGTTGGAACTCATCGTGGGCCACTCTGGCCCTTTATTTGAAGAATCTGTATCTTGTTCATGAACAGGATGAGGACTAGTATGAAAACCGGGGTCACCAGATGGCATGTCCCTGATAGTATAGACTATGGCCTGATTGCGGTCCACCCAGACCATCCCAAAATCTCCAAACAAGAATATGGAGGGGTATACAAATCTTTTGGATGGATGGACAGATGGATGGATGGAATCATTTACTAAGACAAGAGAGATTGAACGGGCAGGAACTTTAACAAGGAATGCTCCATAGTTTTGCAATGAATAATTACTGGCTCCTTGGGCCTTCCACACCAGCACTTCTAGCACAAACACAGAAAGCAAGAAAAGAGGTATATTGCTCCCACTTTCCCATCTTTTACTGCTTTAGTGAACCGGGCCAGCTCCAAGATTGAGGGAGACCTCTGGCAAAGAGACTTCTAGTGGGCCTCATGTACATTGCTTGGCTCCTGGCCACAAGGTTAACTTTTGGTAGCAGTGGAATATTTAAAATGCTGTTCCCAGTTTAAATATTATTTAAAATTATCTCCTTCATGGATCACTGCCTTGTTGTGGCGAAGGGGCTTGTGTAGCTCAATGAAGCTATGAGCTATGCTGTACAGGGCCACTCAAGACAGACAGGTCATAGCAGAGAGCTCTGACAAAATGAGATCCACTGGAGAAGGAAATGGCAACCCACTCCAGTATCTTTGCCATGAAAAACCCATGGACAGTACCAAAAGGCAAAAAGATATGAAGCCGGAAGATGAGCGTCTCAGGTTGGAAGGTGTCCAATATGCTACTGGGGAAGAGCAGAGGGCTAGTACTAGTAGCGTCAGAAAAAGTGAAGCGACTGGGTCAAAGCTGAAAGGACACTCAGTTGCTGATGTATCTGGTGGTGAAAGGAGAGTCTGATGCTGCAAAGATCTATACTCCATAGGAATCTGGAATGTAAGATCCATGAATCAAGGCAAGCTGGATGTGGCCAAACAAGAGATGACAAGGCTGAACATCGACATCTTAGGAATCAGTGAACTAAAATGGACAGGAATGGGTGAATTTAATTCAGATGACCATCAGGTATACCACTGCGGGCAAGAATCGCTCAGAAGAAATGGAGTAGCCTTCATAGTCAATAAAAGAGTAGGAAAAGCAGTACTGGGATACAATCTCCAAAATGACAGAATGGTCTCAGTTCGAATCCAAGGTATACCATTCAACATCACAGTAGTCCAAGTCTATGCCCCAACCACTGGTGCTGAAGAGGCTGAAGTTGACCGGTTCTGTGAAGGCCTACAACACCTTCTAGAATTAACTCCAAAAAATGATGACCTTATCATCATGGGGGATTGGAATGCTAAAGTAGGAAGTCAAAAGATAACCACAATAACAGGCAAGTTTGGCCTTGGAGTACAAAACAAAGCAGGGCACAGGCTGGTAGAATTTTGTCAAGAGAATATGATGGTCATAACAAATACTCTTTTCCAACAACCCAAGAGATGACTCTACACATGGACATCACCAGACGGTCAAAACATAAATCAGATTGACTATGTGCTCTGCAGCCAAAGATGGAGAAGCTCTATAAAGTCAGTAAAAACTAGACCAGGAGCTGACTGTGGCTCAGATAATGAGCTTCTTGTTGCAAAATTTAGGCTTAAATTGAAGAAGGTAGGGAAAAGCACTAGGCCACTCAGGTATGCCCTAAATCATATCCCTGATGAATATACAGTAGAGGTGACAAATAGATTTAAGGAATTAAATCTGATAGACAGAGTGCCTGAAGAACTATGGACGGAGGTTCACAACATTGTACAAGAGGTAGCAACTAAAACCATCCCAAAGAAAAATAAATGCAAGAAAGCAAAGTGGCTTTCTGAGGAAGCTTTGCAAATAGCTGAGGAAAGAAGGGAAGCGAAAGGCAAGGGAGAAAGAGAAAGATACACCCAATTGAATGCAGAATTCCAGAGAATAGCTAGAAGAGATAAGAATGCCTTCTTAAATGAACAGTGCAAAGAAATAGAAGAAAACAATAGAACAGGGAGGACCAGAAATTTCTTCAAGAAAATTGGAGATATGAAGGGAACGTTTCATGCAAAGATGGGCATGATCAAGGACCAAAATGGCAGGGACCTAACAGAGGCAGAAGAGATTAAGAAGAGGTGGCAAGATTATACAGAATAACTATACAAGAAAGAGCTTAACATCCCTGATAACCACAATGGGGTGGTCGCTGACCTCAAGCCAGACATCTTGGAATGTGAAGTCAAATGGGCCTTATGAAGTCTGAGCAACAACAAAGCTAGTGGAGGAGACAGTATTCCAGCTGCATCCTAAAAAAAGATGCACTAAAAATGCTGCACTCAATATGCCAGCAAACTTGGAAAACTCAACAGTGGCCACAGGATTGGAAAAGTTCAGTTTACATTCTGATCCCAAAGAAGGGCAATGCCAAAGAATGTTCAAACTACTGCACCATTGCACTCATTTCACATGCTAGCAAAGTTATGCTCAAAATCCTACAAGCTAGGCTCCTGCAGTATGTGGACCGAGAACTACCAGAAGTGCAGGCAGGATTTTGAAGAGGGAGAGGAACTAGAGATCAAATTGCCAACATATGCTGGATCATGGAGAAAGCTAGGGAGTTCCAGAAAAACATCTACTTCTGCTTCATTGACTATGCTAAAGCCTTTGATTGTGCGGATCACAACAAACTGTGGCAAGTTCTTAAAGAGATGGAAGTACCAGACCATCTTATTTATCTCTTGAGAAACCTATATGTGGGTCAAGAAGCAACAGTGAGAACTGGACACGAAACCACTGATGGGTTCAAAATTGAGAGAGGAGTTCGGCAAGGCTGTATACTGCCACCCTGCCTGTTTAACTTATATGCAGAGCACATCATGAGAAAGGCGGGGCTAGATGAATCACTAGTTGGAGTTAAGATTTCTGGGAGAAATATCAACAACCTCAGATATGCAGATGATACCACTCTCATGGCAAAAAGTGAAGAGGAACTAAAGAGTCTCTTGATTCAGGTGAAGGAGGAGAGTGCAAAAGTTGGCTTGAAACTCAACATTAAGAAAACTAAGATCATGGCATCTGGTCCTCTCACTTCCTTGCAAATAGATGGGGAAGAAATTGAGGTAGTGAAAGATTTTATTTTGCTGAGTTCCAAGATCACTGCAGACGGGGACTGCAGCCAAGAAATTAAAAGACACTTGCTCCTGGGGAGGAAAGCTATGGCAAATCTAGACAGCATACTAAAAAGCAGAGACATCACCCTGCCAACAAAAGTGCATATAGTCAAGGCTATGGTTTTCCCAGTTGCAATGCATGGCTGTGAAAGCTGGACCATAAGGAAGGCTGAGCACCAAAGGATTGAGGCCTTTGAATTGTGGTGCTGGAGGAGACTCCTGTGAGTCCCTTGGACCGCAAGGCGATCAAACCAGTCAGTCCTAGAGGAGATCAATCCTGACTGCTCTTTAGAAGGCCAAAATGAAACTCAAATACTTTGGCCATCTAATGAGAAGGAAGGACTCCCCGGGGAAGAGCCTAATGCTGAGAACAATAGATGGCAAAAGAAGAAGGGGGTGACAGAGGATGAGGTGGCTAGATGGAATCACTGAAGCAGTCAGCGTGAGTTTAAGTGGACTCCAGGGGATGGTGGAGGACAGGAAGGCCTAGAGGAATGTTGTCCATGGGGTTGCGATGGGTCGGAAACGACTTCTCAACTAACAACAAAACAACAACAACCCAGTTTATATAGGGAACACTGTGGCAAATTTAAAATGGCAGCTTACAGGCCTGGGGACGTGTCAGTGCCTCTGGGTCCTGCTGGGACTCAAGGACTCAGTAGATTTCCAAACTATCAGGTGCTGATGCTGAGCCTGTCAGTGCCTCTGCTTGGGCCATGATTTCCTCTTGTATGTACACATTAAGTGATCAAACTACAGCCATGAATCTGTGGTGAGAAAAGCTACTGGGGCTTGTCTGTTCTCTCAAAATCCCAGTTACCTAATATCCATTGTATTGGGTTCGGTCTTGTGCTCCCACAGTAGTAATCAGAGGCCTATAGGAAGTCCACAAGCAGGAAATGAATGCAGAGATCCTGAAAGGAATTGTCTTTAAGCCAAGTAGCCACTGATAGACCAAGATGCATGTGCTCTCTGAGGAGATGATGCTCTCTCGATTTAGGGCAGGGGATTCAAATGAGTGACCTTCACATAACTTCTAGTCATAATATTCCACAGCTTCCAAATCAATTAAAATCAAGCTCAGTCAATTGGCAGTCTCCTTACATCAAAGAACAGACAAAACAATTCAATCTAGATCAGGATCAATGCAGCCCTTCTTTTTTCTTCCTCATCAGTTTTCAACTAAATATAGTTTCTCCCATGCTTGCAATGTTGTACTTGAAGCTACAATTGTACATAAAATGGCTGAAATAACCCTGGGATCCAGGAGGTAGAAAAGACTTTCTTCCCACATTTCTTCTGCAGGGTTACCCATGTTGTACAAACTACAGTCTTATCCATTTACCTGTAGGGGCTACAGGTCATTAAAGG
Organism: Varanus komodoensis; assembly: GCF_004798865.1. Taxonomy (NCBI): domain Eukaryota; kingdom Metazoa; phylum Chordata; class Lepidosauria; order Squamata; family Varanidae; genus Varanus; species Varanus komodoensis. Next base: position 27,062,469 of record NW_025335761.1, on the reverse strand, counting down.
GAAGGGGCCATGTTGTTGGTCCCACTCCTAATGCACTTCCATCCCCATGGCTGCACCTCAGTCTCTGTGTGCTGAGTGAAGGTCTGATGGACCAAAATGCTCAATTCATGGAGGATCCTCCATGTGCATATCAGATTGGTCTTCCATGAGATCCTGAGAGTTCCATGAGATCCAGTGTGGTATGGTAGTCAGGGTGTTAAACTGGAGTTTGAGAGAGACTGGAGCCTCTAATCTCCACTTAGCTATGAAGCTCATTGGGTGACCCTGGGCCATTCAAGGACCCTCAGCCTAATCCATCTCATGGGGTTGTTATTGTGAGAATCAAATGCTGATGTGGAGAACCTCACTAGCTGCCTTGGACTAGTTATAAGAGGAAGAATTCCAGCTGTAAATGTAGTGTACTGTATGCAATGTAATAAAATTATAATGAACACATCAAACAGTCAGGAGAATAGGCATGACTTTGGGGAAGGGGCCAACACTGAACTCTGATCTCCTTTGATCATGTGCAGATTTCATGCATATTTGGAGATCCACTGGCTGAAAGACAGAGGCATGGTAGGTACTGTTGAACATGAGTGCTCGTTTTGGTGACCTCAATGATATTTGCAAGGTAGAATTTTGATAAAGATCCCATGCCAGGTCACAGATCATCATCATCATCATCATCATCATCATCATCATCATCATCATCATCATTCTATTGAAGAGAGGAGCCTGCAATGGACAGGAAGCAGTTTGCCAGTGACAGAGGGGAATGCAGGTTGAGATCTGGAGCTGTCATTTCCTATTGTGCAACTCTGAACTCAGTCCTCAGTAATGTAAGGGTCAAAACAGGGTTGATTACTTTCAATCACTGTCTAGCAACTGTGTTAGTGTCAATAATGCTCGGCCAGGTGCACCATCTGCCTTGTTCCTTATACCGGAGCTACCATTGCTCCTATGCTCTTTGATTTAAAGTAATGTATATTTGGCCCCAGCGGGCAACCAGGAATGTTTTCTATTTGTTTGTTTGTTTAATAAACAATGTGATTCTCCCCACGTCCCCTTGTGCACACAGCTGAAAATGAACAGTTGAAGCAGAAATCATTGTTTCGTAGAAAGACAGTGGCCCTCCCATCCCACTAATCGGCTTGTTTCACGCAAGTTCTATAGCTGTATTTCATTTTTACTGTTTTGTTTAGAACTCCTATTACTATGGACTCTGGTGGCCATTTTTATGATCCTGCTGCCCTCTTCAGTTACATACTGTGTTGAAAAGATTCTGAGCAGCAGTGTAACAACATGTTTTATTCATTTCCCCTAATACTGCTCATCCTCGCAGGATTATTCATAGTGTTCTGTGGTGATTTCATTTCCAGCTTCACTAATTTTGTCTTAATATTAATTTTGAGCTTCTTATTCCTGCTCTAGCTGTTATTTTATTGACTTTGTTCCTACACCAACAAAGCTTTGAATTCTTCTCTCTGTTTCCTCCTATTCTTTTCCTACTACCTCTCTTCCTTATTGAATTAAAAAGAAAATATAGAGTGTGTGATAGGAATTGTTCTGTGGTACTGCCCCTCAGCATGGTTATAACCATGTTTAGATATTGTGCTATTTTTCTCAATAGATTGCTTATGCATTTTGTAATGCAGACCATACCACGTTGCAGTTAAATTTCATTTAATGGCAAATGTGAGCGTCCAACATAGGCAAACGCAGTAAGATCTTGAATATGTGCCTTCTTTTTGTATTGGACTCTTGACTATGCTTGGTTATATTTCTGGGTTGGCTATATTGCAATAGGAAGATCAGTGGCAGACAAAGGCATGCACATTAGCATGTGATCTTTGCCACTAAAACCAGACTGAGAACCAAGCTGTAAAATCTGTTTTACATAAAACATGTTAAGTGGTCCATGTATTTCAGGATATATCACTCAAAAATATAGCCAGTGATAAAGGCCCAGATACAGTTGCTTTTGAAATTTATTGTGACTATTCATAGACTGAGGAGAGACTGAGGGAGCTGGGTCTTTTCAGCCTTGAGAGGAGAAGACTCAGAGGGGACCTGTTAGTGACATGCAGGTACATGAGGGGGTGCCACATAGAGGAGAGTCCTGACCTTTTTCCCCCTGCAGTGGAGGGCAGGATATGTTCCAGTGGAGCAAAGCTCAGGGAACCAAGATTTAGGGTAGGTGCCTGGAAGTACTTCCTGATGGTTAGAATGGGTTCCACGGGAGGTGGTTGAAGCCCCAGTGGTGAGGATGTTTAAGGATAGGCTGGGCATGCACATGGTTGGCATGTCAGGAGTGGAGCTGGCTGGAGCCAGGGGTCAGACTAGATGGCCCGGTAGGTCCCTTCTGTTTCTATGTTTCTATGGAACATGTGGACAGATGCCAGGCTTACAAGAATCCAAAATCTGCAAACTAGAGCCCATTGCAACAGAAATATTTCTCATAGTCCAGGAATTAGTTTTGAGTATGAAAATGAATGGTGCCTACAATCCTTCCATCCAAAAATCTGGTTACTCCAAGCTTTCTTTATTTTTGCTGTTCAGTTAAGGGGGGTGGGAATCATTTTATTGCTGCTGCTTTTAGGCAATTAAGAGTTAAGCAAACTGGCTGGTTTATAGCAACTAACCCAGCCATCTACCAGTAGATCCTGAGCTTCCTTTTGCTCACTCCCTAGTCTAACCACAAAGGATTACAGCCCTTTCTACCAGAGATGTCTGAACTCTGTTTTCATTTAAGGTTCTGTATTGAAGCCAGTGGTGCTCTGCAAGCATAAAATTCTGTGTGAATGAACCTATCCAACTGCATCAAAAGAGAAGGAGTAGAATAGCAGACATGAATATTGTCTTGCATGTACGGACATCAAAATGAAGAAAGAATCATTTGTATGCAGGGATGTTCCAAGTTCCTAAAGTTACAAAAAGTGATGAATTGTGGTGATTGTGTACACACACACATTAAAGAGAGGACTTCATGATGATTTAAAGCATTATGGTCAGAGGTCAGCTGAAGATACCCTCTTTCAAATTCTGTACAGAAGCCTTCTTCACAATGACAATCAGTGGGGGTTTTCCACTGAAGCACCAGCATTTTGGAAACTCCTGCCACATTCTGGCCAAGTTCCTCCTTTTAATGACATCCATAGGGCAGGTGTAAACAACTGCTTTGGTTCGGGTATTAGTCCTTCTACTGTTTTTACCATGGGGGATTCCATACCAGATTAAGTTTACCAAGCAGGAGGCGTTGTTATTAAGGATTAGGGGAGGTTGAATTGCCACTGAATTTCATCTCAGTAGCACCTCAGTTTGGATTTGCAGATCTTTAAACTGGCTGAATGCAACATTTTTAGGGTTTTGCTGAACCCCCCAACCCCCTACTCCACATTACTATAAGGGTTTGCTTTTCACTATGGATTGCATACTGCTTAGGAGAGAATTGAGCTGGCATGCAGGTGGTGCATATGGACCAAGGCAAGGAACATACCTAGAAAAGATGACACCTTCATCTCCGCAACAGTTAGAAATTTTCCTAGAGACCAAGCAGGTTCAGAACATCAAAGTTCTCCCCACATACAGACTCCCAGTAATTAACATTCCAGAAATATATGGCAAAAAAGTGGGGGAGAAGGGAGGAATTGAAGGAGAGAAGTCTCTTACCTTTCCCTCTAGCATCTGGCATTCTGCTATGCAAGAAGCTCCCTATAATATAGTTTTCTCAAGGGCTAAAGGGGAAGAAGGAAAGGGCACTCTATTTATGTATTTGTTTAATTCTATACCACCTGTTGCCAAGCTCTCCGGGCAGTTTACAACAAAGTATAAAAACAAAAGAATGCAACAGAAAAAACATTAACAAGAATTAAATATTAATTTTGAAGAACATAAAAGAATATTAAAAGACAATAAGGTGACAATAAAAAAGTCCTGGCAAAGAATAAAAGAAATCTTGTCAGGCTCCAGAATGACTAGGGAGGTCTTTAAAGGCCTCCACAAAAAGGGGTATGTTAACCTGGGGCTGAAAAAAGTGACAAATTTGGCACCAGATGGGCCACAGGAAAGGTTGTTCCAAAGATTTAGGGGTGCAGCACTAAAAGGTTCTTGCCCTAGTTGTCACCTTCTGAGCATCTCAAGGCGTTGGCACCTGGAGGAGGGCCGCAGAGGCAGAGCGCAGTGACTGGGTCAAGTGGGGCTAGAGGGGCACTCGGGCAGGCATTGCAGTCTCAAGCTATGTCGGGGTTTATAGACTAAGACCAGCACCTTGCATTGGAGCCAAAAGCATGCAAGCAGCCAATGTAGGTGGACCAGAACTGATCTTCTATATTCGGACCTTTGGGTCCCAGTGATTAATCCGGCTACCACATTTTGCATGAGCTGAAGCTTCTGGGCTGTCTTCGAGCCTCTGTAGAGTGTATTGCCGTAATCTACTTTAGAGATCACTAGAACATAGAGTGCTGAAGCTGGTGGAAAGCACTTTGAGCCACTGATGCCTCCTGAAACTCAAGGAATACCCCCAAGCTATGAAGCTGCTCCTCTGGGGCAGTGTGATCCTGTCTGGGGCAGGCTGAAGATTTCCCCCTGCCCCAAATCTGGTCAAAGGAACCACAGTCCATTATCATAGCCAGACTTCGGTTTAGCACATCTACAGCCTCACCAGTTGATGATGAAAAGGAAAAATAGTACTGTTTCTCATCAGCATACCAATGGTAATGAACTCCAAAACTCCAGATACCCCCACTCAGCAGTTTCATGCAGTGCTTAAGTAACATGGGGAGCAGAACAGACCCCTGAGGAACGCCATGCTGGAGAATCCATGGGGCTGAACAGTATTTCCCACCTTCTGAAGATGGCCCTCCAAGTAGGAGTGGAACCACTGCAATGCAGTGCTCCCCATTCTCATCTCAGCCAGCTGTTCCAGAAGGATAGCAGTATCAAAAGCCACCTAGAGGTCCAGCAGTATCAACAGGGTAACAGCACAGGTCATCATACAGGGTGACCAAGGCTGTTTCTGTGCCAAAACCAGAGCTGGGTTTGAACCCCAATTGAAATGGACTCAGATAATCAGTTACATTCAAGAGTGCCTGGAGCTGATTGGCAACCACCCTCTCTAAAACCTTGAGCAAATATTCCTTGCCCTGGAAAGGATTATTTGCTACCAGCCTATACCAATGTTCTGGGTCAAAGGAGGGTTTCTTTAAAAAGCATCATGAGACCACTCCCTCTCACAAGGAGTATTGATTACCTAATAAAGCCAGTTATCCCTTCCTTGCTGGGTTTTATAAGCCAAGAAGGACAGGCATCCAGTAGCGAGGTGGTTGCATGAACCTGTCCGAGCGCCTTGTCCACATGCTTGAGCTGTACCGGCTGAAACTCATCCAATAAAACTGGACCAGACTGTGCTCTGGATAGTTCCACCAATTCAACTACTGTAACTCTGGGGTCCTAGTGGATGCAACCATTTTTTTTCCTGGAAATACCAAATAGGTAGAGAACAGCAGGTCAGAGATAGTTCCAAGGTGTCCTTAGGGCTAGAGTGAGATATGCTCCAGACTACTTTGAAAAGCTCCGCTATATGGCAAGAGAGGTTTGAATAGAGGCAGTGATGTAATGTTTCTTTACCACTCTCTCTGCCTCAGAATATACCCAATTGTAGGTACATGCCAGGTTTCTGTTGCATTTGCCTCCATCTGCACTCCAGCTGTCTCCTGAGTTATTTCATCGCTCTCTTCTCCAAGGTATACCGTTGCTGTATTCCACAGAGTGACCAGGACGTCAACAGAAGCACCAGGCATATCAGCCAGAACAACCCCCCTCCCCAGAACCATCTGGAAACCATCCAGATCCAGTAGTTTCTGAGGGCGGACCATCTTACCAGATCCCCCACCCTTGCAGAGGGGAAAAGTTGCCATAATCTAAATCTCAACAAGTGGTGATCAAGTGGTGATCTGACCATGACAAACGGACTGGGTCAAGTCCCCCACACTCAGATCATCATCCTCAAATCCAGCCAAGAAGGTCAGGTTTAGAGAATGCCCCACCACCTGGACTGGGCCAGTGACGTGCTGGGGCAGTCACATGGTGTCATTGTAACCATGAAAGTCTGAGCTGCCTTGAATTGGGTGGCCCCAGTATGAATGTTGGAGTCCCCCAGGACCAACACCTGGGGTACTCTAACATCACTTCCGAGACCATCTCCATCAGCTCAGGGAGGGAGATTGATGGGTTGCAGGGTGGATGGTACACCGTCCTGCAACCCATCAATCCCCAGTCTTTCCTGCTGGCCCAGCACAAGGTGCAAACACTCCAGACTACGAGTAGACAAGGTGTTGGATGGACAAGGTGCCTGGAGAAGGAGCTGGAATTCCTATAGACCACTTCCTGGTCCTCACATCTACTCACATGCTGAACCAAGTTTCAAGGTGGGCAAAACTGTGAAAGATTAACTCCTCCCTGTCCATCCAGCCAGTTCTCACTTATGTGTGCCAGACCAGCTGATTAGATAACGGAAGAGGAAGGTTTATTCACACCAATCTGGCATTTATAAGCACATAATGCCAAAAAGAAAGAATCAAATCATGTTGGTCAGTGAAAGTCCAACCCTCTGCTCCCAGTTAAGGCATCCCTCTCAGATTGCTGTCCAGCTGCATCTTGAATGGATCTGGTGTGGGAGAGCCTCCAACCTCTTGCATTTCATCTTGCATTTCATCATCCAGTATCCAATTGACAGAACTGGGTTTTTTCTTTTTGCAAAGCCAGTTTTCACTCGCATTAATATGTGTTAGCCTAATCCACATCAGACATCCAGATTCTGCACCCCAAAGAAATCCTGTTCATTTAGAATACATTCTGTTAGAAAATTATGGAGAATAAATTCTCTTTCTGGGCATCTCAATGAAATGTGTGGGAACCTGAAGCATTCCACAGCACTGGAAAGAATGAAGAATTCCTTGTTCATGCAAGCCTCTGTGTGTATATCAAAACCCACCAACCTTTCAGTTTTGGCCCTGAGAAATAAGCATGTATTAAGAACAGAAATATCATATCTCTCGGCTTTCCCCCTTTCAAATATATGATGCTTTGCATGAACAAAAGTGAATTAGCTGACATTAGCAGCCATCAGTGGTAAAAACAATGCATTAAAAATAATCACCTAAAACAATGTTTTCCAACCAGCTGCTAAAACAAGTAATGTATTTATTTTATTGCACATTTGCATAATAGGGCAACCTAGAAAGTCTCCCTAACAGATGTGGTGGTGGCAGGGAGATTTGATTACTGGCCTCAGTTATTAATCACTGCACAAATCTTAAATGATTTGTTTCTACAGCCTGATCAATTTACATCAGATGCATGCGTTTATGCACACAATGTGGAGATAAAACATCTGTTCACACCTTTGCTGGCAGCATTGATTTTCTTATCAGGGTTGAAGCTCTGCAGTAAGTGAGGCACAAGAGAATTCACCAAGAGACTGACAACTTTGGAAAAGAAAGATTCACTGTTAGCATTGAGAATAATACATACCTGAAGGGTATTTCGCCCAGGCAGTAATACTTCTATTGTGCTCATTAGCTGATTCCTTGAGAGCAGCCAGTATAGAAAAACCAAACAGACAAACACCATAATTGCTTTTTGACTTTTAGTCAATTAAACTAGGATTATGCAGGCATATATATCAAAATGTAAATTTAAAATGTATTATATAATATTTCATGCTTCTACACTGTTTATTATTGCATTCATATCTTGCTCCCCTCTCCATTAAAAAACCCAAAGCAGCTTACAGGAACCTTCTCTTCTCTGTTTAATCCTCACAACTAGCCTGTGCAGTTGATTAGGCTGAATCACTGACTGACCCAAAGTCATCCAGAGAGCTTCATCCAGCAGCTACAATCTTGATCTCCCACCTCTCAGCTGCTTTCCTACACTGGCTCTCTGCTACATTACTGTATTTCAGCACTACTATACTTTATTGCTCAATCCAGATCGTGTTTCCTATGCATCAATACATAGTGGACTATGGATACACTAGTCTTTGCGGGGCTTTGCTGGAATATTATGATGTGAAACATCTTTATTTTGATGCACTCTCTTTCAATCACTCTCTCTATACACATGCACACTTTATTTTGGGTTCCTTTCAACTTAGCATTGTTTTTTCTTCTATTAGACTCGCTAGAAAATACAACCATGCTAGAGGAAGTCAAAGCCAGCAGACAAGGAAGACTGAATATGAGATGGACTTTCCCTAAATTTATTTATTTATTTAAGGCATTTATATACTGTTCACTTAGCACAAGGCTTTTGGAATGGTGTACAGAACACGTAGAATAAAATTTATTCTCCAGGGAGTCCTGGCTCAACATGATGTGTTCAGAGCTCATGATGGCTCCCCTTCCCTGACCCACCTAGAAGTCACACAGCAGCAATAGCAATGACCAAAAAGAGGAGGAAATTGTACAGAAGTGGTAGAAAGAGATGGGAAACCAGGAAGAAAATTTCCTTAAGACAAATGTGCTTGTTTTCAGGATAAATTTCTCCTTAGGTATCATCCATAGTTGCTTAATTTCTGGGGTAAATTATGGATAATCGTCTTGCTGGGAGGTGCAATAGAGGCAGGAGAAGCCACACTGGAGGCATTGGGGTCAGATGTTCCCCACCACAGCTGTATAGAGCTAGAATTAGCCATAACACTGTGTTCTCAAACAACCACAAAGATGTACAGTGGCAGCCAAATATACATCAGGAATTCACAACAGGCGTTGCAAATAGTTTAGTTGATCTGCTTGACGACAAGGATAGATAGGAGAAGGGAGTGCAAAATGCTGGAGGAGGGTGTGCAGCAGGCCAGCCAATATGGCTCCATCACCACTCCAGACCTCTCATCAGAGTCATTAACACAGTAGCCTGCCGTGTGTGCAGAGGAGCCAGATGTCGGGCTTCTGCAGTTTGTTTTCTGATGGTTGCCATTTCAGCAGAAGGGAGCCAGGGGCATTGCTCAGAGATGCAGCCTGTTTCGAAAGCCATCCTAGTGTTCAGCTTCAGAGGGTCAACTTGTTTATTTAATGACCTATTAGAATAATCAGAACTAGAAGGTGCTTTAGGATAAAGTGGCAGTTCTTTTCATCAGGTTGTTGGGAGTTGTGAAGTCACCCATTAGTTAATTTCTCTGGCCTTAGTCTAGAATGTGACAAATACTGACAGAATTTACCTTGCAAACTTCCTCCCCTCACTACTGATAGAAAGATATATGGCTCTATGGACAGTGCACTAAAGGTCTCATGGGGATAGGTTTAGTTTTGGGAAGAGGTACACAAAGCTTAGAGTTCTCTGACTTCTTATTTTCTTGGGTGTTCAGTGCAAGATGAAACTGGGTTTGTTACATTGGGAGAGAAAGCCCTTTGTTTCTGATGCATCCCTAACAGCCAACTGACCTCACTCCCTCCTGGATCAGCCCCATTTTAGTACTGTCCTCTGGCTAAATTGTGATCCCCTCATGAATTCTCCCAAACACTTGGAATAAGAAATTGACCCTTTGGATCAGAGGTTGCATGGTTTATAATGCTAGATTTGTTTGTTTATTCATTATATTCATAATGTAATAATTACTATAATATTTAGTATATTGCTGGAGAGGTGAACCAAGGGCAGCTTGTATCCATGTGTATAAACTGGATTGGATGGAATTTTTGCTGTTCTCCTTGCTGTGATGAACCTCTCGTATTTCCCTGCTCTTCCTGGGATATTTTCCAAGGCTTTAATAACCTCAGCTACATACCATGCAACTCTTACAATCCATCCCATCCAACAGTTAGGTTGAATTCATTACTTGTCTGGCAGGACAACACACTTTCCTTCTCTTGAGCTGAAGCTAGAGAAAGTGCTCATTTCCAACTGATACACAGGTTACTAAATATATACATATTTTCCCCCTTAGCTTTCCTGCAACAGCATATACTTGTGGGGGCCGGTTCAGATGTTTTGCTGAGTACAGACAGAAGAGAAAGCATTGCAAAGACTAGTTTTGGAATGCTGGCACCCTAGAACAAACTTCCCCACAAAATCTGAGCTAAACATAGTTTTTGCCCTAATTATAGCAATCAAGACAAGGACAACAGGCACAGAAGAGTACGGTGAATCAGCTCTGAAGGCACTAGCAAAAGTTTTATGCACACATAAAGTTGTTTTAAGGACAAAACATTAACACACAAGCTTTCTGCCTGCAAAATATATGCACATCCTCAAGCAGGTAATTGTGCTCTAGAATCTTGCATATGCATGAACAAAATGAGTAATTGCATGTGCAGGCTACTGCTAGTGCGTGAAATTACCTGTTTTGCAAGTGTAAATTGTTGTTCTTGCATGCACATTTACCTGTTTGCTGTGTTTATATTTTGTGGGTTGGAGTAACTGCCTGTGTTTGAAAACTGTGGCCCTAAGGATATAAACAAAAGAGTCAAAGCAAAAGATGGAATGTTAATTGTGAGTGAGAAGGGGAAGAAAAATACTGCATTCTTTCTCCAGCTGTTTTTTTTTTTTACACTGCAGTGTAGCAATGTTTATCTCATAGAATATTTATCAAGTACCCTTATTCTGTGCCATTTCCAATACTGTCCTCCAATTCCTCAACAATACAGAAGCATTTATCTAGTCAGAGAAAGCATTCTGTAGAAACTGAACATTGCTTTGGTTGATAGCACATGGGAGGAGGGCTGTGTTTGTTTTTAGGAATACATTATTCCTCTGTTTCAGTTCATCTAGAACTAAGACAAAAGGACTTGGCGCCTTTATTTAGTGTAGGTGATTGAGCATGGATAATTCTGTGATGAAAGCAGAAGCAAAGTGCAGGCTATGAAATATGTGGGGTTTCAGAATGTCATGAATTTAGCACATAAATTAGAATCCCCAGTTCACCTTCACATTGACCCCACAATTTAAGGATGACATCTATGGTGGTGCCGAGAGCACTCATGCATTTAAGCTCTTCTCTCGATCCAACACTGCTGGGACTTTGTTTCTTTAGAGTATAGGCATATAATGACAGCCAGCAAGAGTTGGAGTTGGAGTTGGGCTTCGGAGGTCCTGCTTCTAGTTTCTGCTTGGCCATGAAACCCACTGGGTGACTTTAGGACAGGCACTGCCTCTCAGGGCTTCACAGGTTGTTATGAAATGAGGAGGAGGAGGAGGATTCTGTAGCCTGCCTTGGGTCTGCCTTATATATATTCTGCCTTAACTTTGGTTTCATGGGTGAATATTAATATGTGAGATTCAGTTCAAGTCAAAGAAGAGGTGGACTGTAGCCAGCTAAAATAGATCCACTAAATCAGTGTTTCCCAACCTTTTCTATGCCCCCACCCCTAGAAAATGTTTGATTTATGCTTGCAAATTATTATTATTATTATTATTATTATTATTATTATTATTATTATTACATTTATATGCTGTCCCATAGTCCATAGGGCTCTCTGGGTGGCTTACAATAAAACAAGTAAATACATACTATCAATACATAACACAATATAATACATAATGCAATAAACAATATCAAAAATAATAAGATATAGCTATACTCAACCTGCCACACAAAGCCCAATTACCCATCAGTACAGTTCAAGAAACTCAGCTACACAGTCCCATGTGGGTTACACTCACATACATATATGCCCTCCCGCCCCTTGAGATCAGCAACGGATGCCCTTCTCCGGGAACCCTCTGTGAATGATATTATTTCGTTATTTGTTTTTCGGTGCCAGACTAAGACCTTTTTCTTTAAAACTTATTTTAATTGTGAAATTATTGAATTAATTAGGATTTTAAAATTTTTAGCAGAGAATGCACCGGGGGTTTTTAAATTTTTTTAATTGTTATATTATTATTATTTATGCATGTTTTTATGTATTCTTTGTGAGCTGCCCCGAGGCTTTGTTGCGATGGGGGCAGCATAGAAATGTTTTAAATAAATAAATAAATAAATAAATAAATAAATAAATAAATAAATAGGGCAACCCAACAGGGCAACCCAAGCTCAGAAAGGGCCTGATCCCTGAGACCCCACACAAAAGGCTTACATGGCGTGGCGTGGATCCCTGCATGTGATCAGGTCCTCTTGATGTGTCTTTCCCCTCCCTTGCCTTCTTGATGACACCACCGTTTCTCATCAATGGCAATGCCAACCAAGGTGGAGCTGGAGAACATGGGGGGTGGTGCAGGTACTCCCGGTGCTGGTCTGGGGCAGGTAGGAAGCAGCGGTGGAAGCAACAGGCAGGTGGTGGCAAATACATGAGATCCCCACATCCCTAGAAAAGTAATATCACATTTGAAGATGAAGAAGTCCAATTTCTAATTTTTAAACCACAGAGTGAACCATTGAGCGTGAACAAATTGAACTAAAAAACAAGCTTTTCACTCAGTGCATAGAATTCAACTACAAATTAAACCATTAAAAAAATGTAAGGAGTAAAATCAATCCTGATTGCGAACATAAAATTCAATGCTTTCTTTGTTCCTGCTTCTCATTCACAATTTTGTCAAAATGTGGAACTTTCATGCTGATTGCCATCCACACATCTGCGTGTTGATTCAGGCAATTCCTAGATTTTGTCTTCATTGACAAAAGAGAACTGATTCCAAATGAAAGCACAATAATAATAAATAATTTTATTATTGGGATAATTTTTGGTGAAAAACATTGCAATTTTCCCATTTTGGTGAATCTCAATGCAGCCTTCCTCTTTGTCGCACCCCCTGAAATGCCATACAGCAACTGCTGGGGATGTGGGAACCCGCAGTTGGGAATCTCTGCCCTAGATTCTCTGCCCAGTGGGCGTGTTTTCTAGAAAACCTGGGAACTGTGGTTTATTCCAGATGAGGCTTTTCTAGCACTGTCTGATTCACACAGAATGTTACTGTGAGTCCAGACTTCATTGTTTATTACAACTTTAATTTGCTTTCTTGGCATAGCCAAGTAGAGAAGGAAAAGATGGAAGGGATATACAATGCCTTGGGATGGGTATCACTAGGAGCCCTGTGTCCGGAAGATTCCTACCACAAGAGCCTCTCTGGTATAATGACATGAAGGTGGTACCTTGGTAGTATGGCCACAGCTGCTACATGCAATTAGAGTCTGCACCTTCTCAGCTCATCAGGTTGACATTCCACCATCATGCACGTGCTTGGGTCGTTATCATGACACCTGCGTCTAGACTGTGCTTGCACTTTTTCACCCTCCGTAACCATTTGAACCACATCTGCTGTGCATCTGCGACACCTCGATGCCACTCTAGTCGTAGCCTTTCTCCTGAGAAATTGCATCCCTTCACTAGTCTCACAGTGCAGTCCTAAGCGTGAGGTGCGCTTATTTCTGGGTAAGGTCAAGGCTCCCGCTGCTCATGATGACCACTGCTGATGAGCAAGTTCATGAAGGCATGTTATGTGCCAAACCAGGCAGGGCTCCATAATAACCTGCACCTTGGACTGCCTTCAGTCCATTTATTTGCTTTTAAATTTCTAGACTGCTTTTTGATCCACATAGTCCCCAAAGTAGATTGTCCTGTTACATATTGAAAATTAGTTCTCAAATAGCATTTAAATTTAAAACAAAATAGTAGGTAAGACTTTGGCCTTTGCTTTGTCATGTATTTTTAATCATCCTCTTGGCTCACTTGTAAGATCTCTTACACACTATTAGTTCTATAAATCCATCATTGTGGTACATTCACCTAATTCAGATGTTCTGTGCCATGGTCAAGGCTGATGATGCAGAAGACTACATTCCATATATACCCCACTTTTCTTCCTTTTGCAAGGAACCCAAGGTAGCTTACATTTCTTTCTTCCTCTCCATCTTATCCTCACAACAACCACACTGTGACACTGTGAATCTAGGACTGGCCCCAGCTCACCCAGTGAACCTCATGGCTGAGCAGAGATTAGAACTGGGATTTCCCAGATCCCCAGTCCAGCTTTCTTGCCACCACACCACAGTGGCTCTCAGTTTCAGTAGATCAATCTCTTGATGGCTACTGGATGGAAGGCGTTGTGTTTGGTTGAGGGATCTTTCTACATGGCCTTTTGGTATTTTGATAAATCATCCATTGCTGAGATACCACTCTGAGATACCACCACTGTCTATTGAATCTATTTAAGAGTTTGGAAGTAATTATTCCACTCAAAAGAGGCAAAACAAGATTCAGGAACAATCATGAAAGTAGACCCTCTAAGCCTTTCATCTTTTTCATATAACCGATGTGTGTTTCCAGAAAGAAAGCCCTCCGATGAATGAAGCCCACTGGGAATTCTCTCCTTCAACAGACTTTGCCCATCGGGCTGGGGTTTGTTCTTAACTGCCAGGCTCTGTAAAGTTATTTTTACTTATAGCTACATAGAACTTTTATAGATATAAAAATAGCTTTCACTGGAACTTAATTCCAACCAAGTGAGTGAGATGAGAACTTCAACCCTGAACTGATTCATTTAACCGTTCATAGCATTTGTTTCTCCCACTTACTGGTTACATCAAAGACCAGTAACACCAACCCACAGTTTTAGAAGGAAGTTCCTGTAAAGTTTACACAGGTGCCATGCAACAACAGGTTTCCCAGTGCTGGTGTCACACCTTGGAATGAGAGAACTGCATAGTTCCTGCTGTCATTGCCATTTGCTTCTGTCCGCTGTGTGGGGCAAACTAACGTCATCCAAAGTCCTGCAAGAACACAGATGAGAATGATTAGAATGTCAGCACCCTGGTGGAAAGCTCTTCCAAGCTAATGAGCTTGTGGACTTAGTGACAAATTTAGGGTAATTTATAGTCTTCATTTTTTTGTCCCTACAACTGCCTGTGACTATTCATCCTGCTTTAGGGGTGGACAAATGAGAACAATCGACAGAAGTTTCCCCAGATCTTCCTAGAAAATACAGACTGAAATCCATGGGCTGTCTGGTGCTATTGTCCAAACATCCACTTCCTTTTAATGAGGTATGAGATAAGTAATATTACTAGGAACGCCCCTAAGCTTCCTTCAAGGACAATAGTGTCATCTCATTAATGGTCACACTAGAATCCAAGGCACTGTCTGCATTAAAAATTAAAATGGAATTTGCCAATCATGTGAAGTGGATGAGACACAAGAAGAAGAGTAACTGCAGCAAAGCAGAGGAGAGTCACAAAATGTACTACTTATAGCTCAACTTTGGGTGTCATAGTGGGCAAGAATCTGTTCACGAGGAAGCCCGATAGCTGGCTAGAACAGTATCTCAGTCCTCATGCTGGAATACTATTGTTGAGCATTGTGTACAGCATAGCCCCATCCCATGAGAATATGGGAAATCTGGGTGTGTGGCAAACAGACAGTCCCCAAGCTTGTCTGGATCCCTGAAGATATACGCCAAGACCTCTCAGGGAGATTTCCAAGAGGAGTAGAAGAAGCCCAACCCCCACTTACCCAGATATGGGACTGGCAATGTCTCCAGTTATAAAACAATGTGACTAATGCACATTATAGCAAACGGTCCCCAAACGGTCGCCGCCGTTTGGGGGCCAAGCGGGGGCCGAGTGGGGGGTTGGGCTGGCCAGGGGCTATGTTGTAATGGGCCCACCTGCCATGCTGCGCTGCTCTGTTATTGTTGCTGCTGCCGCCGCCAGACTGGGGCGTACAGCCGAGCCGGGGGCCAGCTGATGCCACTCCTGCGGCCATCGCTGGACTACCCTGGGCATGGAGGACGCCAGGGCCACGTTAGGGAAGGGGGAGTTTTTAAACTGTTTTTATAATTTTATTGTATTTTAATCTGTATTAATTTGTTTTTATGGAGTCGTCCCTGGCCATGTCGACGTTTGTGTTTCCTGGGGAGCGCGGGGGCGCCTCCATTGGAGTGGTCATGGGCAATGGACGTAACAGTGGTGGGGACTTAACGTGTCTGTGCAGAAGAAGGAGGGACAGATGGTTGACACCTGTCACTCCTTCTGGTTTTGCCCCCAGCCAGAGGGTTCCAGGTAGTCTTGCCAACCGCCCCTCGGGCCTGACGATGCTGTTGCTCAATGCCAGGTCAGTCAATAATAAATCTTCCCTCATCCATGACTTGATGGTGGATGAGGGGGCCGACCTGGCTTGCATAACAGAAACCTGGGTGGGGGGGGGATGTCACCCTCTCTCAACTGTGCCCGCCCGGGTATCTGGTTCAGCACTGTTCATGCCCAGAGGGGAGGGGAGGGGGGGTCGCATTGGTTTACCGAGCCTCCATCTCTCTCATGGGACTTCCAGTCCCTTCGAGGCCAGGGCTGGAGTGCCTGTACTTGGTGTTGGGCGACTGAGACAGATTGGGGATTCTGTTGGCGTACCGTGCACCCTTCTGCCCAACAGTCTCCCTGCCTGAGCTGATGGAGACCGTCTCAGACCTGGTGTTGAGAACCCCCAGGATGTTGGTCCTGGGGGACTTCAATCTCCATGTCGAGACTGGTCTGACCGGGGCGGCTCAGGACTTCATGGCCTCCATGATGGCCATGGGGCTGTCTCAACATGCCACCGGCCGATCCACGAACGTGGACACACTCTGGACCTGGTTTTCTCAACGGGGCAGGAAGAGGGTGGTCTGAGGGTGAGGAATTTATGTTTGACTCCCCTGTCATGGTCAGATCACTTCCTGGTGAGGTTTGTGTTTGAGAGTGACCTCTCCCTCTGCAAGGGACCCAATTGTGTGGGTCTGCCCCCGGAGCCAGATGGATCCGGATGGATTCCTGAAGGCCCTGGGGGAGTTTCCGGCTGACAAGACTGACAAGACTGGTGCTCCTGTCGAGGCTCTGGTCGAACTGTGGAACGGGGAGATGACCAGGGCTGTGGACACGATCGCTCCTAAGCGTCCTCCCCCACCGGGCAGAGCCCGCTCTTCCCCTTGGTATACACCTGAATTGTGGGCAATGAAGCAGGTTGGGAGACGGCTAGAGCGTAGGTGGAGGAGATCACGGGATGAATCTGACCGAACACACTTGAGAGCCCATTATCGGGCCTATGCTGTAGTGGTGAGGGCGGTGAAAAAGAGGTTTTTTTCCATTTCCATTGCCTCATCAAAATGCCATCCAGCGGAGCTTTTTCGAGTGGTGCAAGGCCTGGTTCGTCCAGGTCCTAAGAAAGATCTGGTTCCACCCTCAAAGGCCCACTGTGATGACTTTGCCATGCATTTCAGGGAGAAAATCAGTCAGATTCGTCATGAGCTAGACACCACTAGTGAATCAGAGGTTTCTGGGGAGACACCAATGCTGCCGTCTGGTCCAGAATTATTGGATGGATTTCAGTTATTGCGGCCCGATGATGAGGACAAGGTGCTTGGACGAGTACATCCCACCACTTGCCTATTGGACCCTTGCCTGTCTTGGTTAATAAAGAATTCCAAGCATGGGATTGGGATCTGGATCTTGGAAGTGGTTAATGCTTCTCTGAGGGAGGGTCAGGTGCCTGCCCCTTTAAAGGAGGCGGTAGTCCGACCGGTCCTGAAGAAGGCATCACTGGATCCAGAGATGGCCACTAATTAGAGTCCAGTGGCCAACATCCCGTTTCTGGGCAAGGTGTTAGAGTGGGTGGTGGTGGGACAACTCCAAGCTCTCTTGGATGAAACTGATTATCTGGACCCTATCTCAATGGCCGGTTCCAGAAGGTCGTGCTGGGGGACTATGGCTCTGCACCATGGCAGCTATGCCATGGAGTACCACAGGGGTCAATTTTGTCCCCTTTGCTGTTTAACATCTACATGAAACCGCTGGGAGAGGTCGTCAGGAGGTGTGGGCTGTGGAATCATCAGTATGCTGATAATACCCAGCTCTACCTCTCATTTTCCACCAATCCAGGTGAGGCAGTGGCTGTACTGAACCAGTGCCTGGCCGAGGTAATGGACTGGATGAGGGCCAATAAACTGAAGCTCAATCCAGAAAAGACGGAGGTGCTGTTGGTTGGCGGATCAGGCTTCAGAGAGGGTGAATTGAACCTAGTCCTGAATGGGGTTGCACTCCCTCTTAGGGACAAGGTCCGTAGCCTGAGAGTGCTCCTCGACCCGGAGCTTTCATTGGAAGCTCAGGTGACAGCAGTGGCGAGGAGCGCTTTCCTTCAGCTTTGGCTGATTCATCAGCTGCGCCCCTACCTGGAGTACGACTGCCTGGTGACAGTGACACACACGTTGGTGACTTCCCACCTTGACTTCTGTAACACGCTCTACGTGGGGCTACCCTTGAAGACAGTCTGGATACTTCAATTGGTTCAAAATAGAGCAGCCAGGCTGTTGACGGGGACTGGGCATTATGTTCACATGATTCCAGTCCTCCGTCAGCTTCACTGGCTTCCCATTGAAGTCCGGGCCCAATTCAAGGTGTTGGTGATGACCTATAAACCCCTAAACGGCTTGGGTCCTGGTTACCTGAAGGAGCGCTTACATCCATATACGCCCGCCCGCCCCTTGAAATCTGCGGGAGAGGCCCTTCTCCGGGAACCCTTTGTGAAAGAAATTAGGAGGGTAGGTACTCGGAGGAGGGCTTTCTCTGTGGTGGCGCCCAATCTATGGAATGCGCTCCCCAGAGAGGTACGCCTGGCGCCGTCGTTATTTGTTTTTCGGCGCCAGGCGAAGACCTTTTTATTTAAACCTCATTTTAATTGTTAATATTATTGCTTATTTTATCTGGCCAGGGCGACTTATTTTATATTGTTATTTCTTGTATTTTAATTTTATGTTGTGAGCTGCCCCGAGGCTTCGGCGAATGGGGCGGCATAGAAATGTTTTAATAAAATAATAAAATAAAAATAAATAATGACAGTCCCCACTACCAGTTGAGTATGTGAATGAAGTGCCTTCCCAGCCCCTTCAACCACTGCCTAACTTCTGTTAGCAATATAAAGAGTGCTCAGCCCTTAGGAACAGTAGACAGGGAAGTCCGCAATGGCAGCAGTGAGACTGCATTCCAGGCCTCTAAATTATGGCCCACCTCCAGCCCACCCCATTGCCCAAAGGCAGCTGTGACACCCAATAAAGTCTTCAGGCAAAGCCTGAAATATGAGACAGCCAGGGAGTCGTGAGCAAGACAAAAATCTTCCAACGGTGCATCAGAGAAGGAGAAGGCTTCCTTTTCTGTTTCCTACCAACAAGCATAAGAGACCCTGGGCTTGCAACCTGTACATTGCATTAGAAGATGCTCAGGAATACCTTCTTGGTAGCACATTTGAAACACCAGGCTATGCTAGACAGAGCACACAGAGAGATGGAGGCAGATTTGCATCTAGATCCAGACATATGCCAGCAGGTTGGCAGAAGCAGGTTCTTGCGTCCCATATTCTCCATGGTAGCTGCTCCTGCATGGAAAATGCTACACAGAGGATTCAGGGATGCAGTGAGAGATGGTGCAGGGGGGGAGATTTCCCTGAAAATTTCCTTCCATGAGATTTCTTCCACCCACAACTCCAGCCTAGGATTCTGTTGCACCAAATTTTCAGGAGAATTTATTTTGGGCCCAGAAAGAATATTTGGGGGAATGCAAAGAGTTACCTGGAGAATATTCTTGCCTTCCGCACTTTTGTGCATTTTCTCCTACTTTGACCCAGCCCTGGCCCAAGATCTCTGTGCAACCGAGGCACAAACATGCCCCACCATTGGCTCACAGCCCTTCTTGGCTGTGAGGGTCTTCTCAGGACAGAGCTAACTGGGTCTTGTGAGGGTTCAGCTGGCCAGAGCCATGGCGGCAGGGCATGGGAGGAGAAACAAGGGGTGGGGAACACTCTAGAGAGCCCCACTAGCTGCACTGTCACTGTGGCAAATGCTGCAATGAGCTCGGCAGCTGAGAGTCCATTGAAGATGGCCACAGGCCCTTCTGGGAGAAGAAGGAGGTGGAGCGGTGCCATCCACTGCTCCTCATGCTCTGGTGGGTACCTCAGATTGCCCCAGCGGTGGCCCAGCCTTTACTCCAACATGACTGCCCCAATCTGCTGCTAGCAGAGCACATTGAAAAACTAAATGGACAGGGCTTATTCATTGCATCTCATAGCACATAAGATGAAATTATGATGTTGTAGAGTCAGTAAGATTTGGCCAGAGGTGGCACTAGGAAAACGTATTCAGTGGAGAGCAAAAGTTCCTTTGGGGTGGGTGGAAGAAGCACGCAGCCATCGCTGACAATGGTAGCATTACTGAGGGTAAGTGGAGCCACCCAATTGTACACACCCAGAACTGGGTAAGGGATCTGTATATTCCCAAAGCTTGGGCTATCAGTCTCACTCTCCCGCCTTGCCACACTCTGCCCGCAGATTCACCATGTCCCATTGCTATAAGCCATCCCAGGCCAGCTATATTTACACATGGCCATGGGCAGAGAAACTCCCTGGAGAAGACAATCAATCCAGGGAAAATTGAAACCAGAAAATAGAAGGAAGACTTTATGGAGGTGGATTAACCCCATAAGGAGCCACAGCCCTGAATTTTCAAGAGCTAAGCAGGGCCTTCATTCTAGAGGCTTTTCATTGCCATAAGTCAGAGACAACTTGACAGCACATAACAACGTCAATGAAGAGAGGCACAGTTGTGGCCCCAAAACTGTAGAATATTTCCCTGGTAAGGCCTGCCCGGCACCAACACTGCTATGCTTTCTGCTCCAGGTTAAGACTTAACACTTCTCTTGGTAGTATATCATTATTTCTAGTATATTGTTAGGTTCTGTCAGAATGCTTTTATTTTCTTATCTTAATTATTGTAATTTTATTAATGCTGTGTTTTTCTTATTTTTAACTAATTTGTTTTTATTTATTGACTGGTCAATGTGCAAATAAAGAATTGACTGATATAATTATTTCTTTATCTGGTCTTGGATTTTTTTTAGCATTGGTTATTTAAAATTGTTCTAGAAATGTGTGCTCTCTGGTCACCTGTTTGCACTTCAGTGATTTCTTCCTATCACGTTCTTTTAGGTTTTGATCTTTGTAAACTTCCCAAGCAGCTTTCACTCTCGGGTTGTGTAGAAACATAATGAATGATTTTACATGAATGAAATATTGCACACATCCTGAACAAATGGTGCCATCCAGTATTTTTATTATTTTAATATTTAAATGGAAATGGATGTGAATTAGGTTCATTTATTGATAAGATGCCAAACTTTCAAATTTATTCATAAATGGATACTTTGGAAAATTTAAATGCAAGAAAAAAGCAGAAGGGACAGTCATTCATCCAGGTGGAGCCCTTTGCATGCTCAGTTCTTAAAAGGCTGAATTTGAATTGCTGCATATTCGACCATTTTGAAGGTGCTGCATTGGAGTTGCCTCTTTTTCTGGCAGGCTTTTAACCATCTACACAACAGGCAGATACAAACCAATATTTTCCCTTCTGGGAAGGGTTTATCTGATCGAATTTGACCTGTCCTGCATATATCAATGAGACCTGCATTTCAGTTTGTTTTTGGTAAGCATTTGCCAACATCCACACATTTTATCATAAATGGGACAGGAAGAAAAAAGAGCGGAGGGCAAAATCAACTGATTGCCTAGGTTCAGTCGCTGTTATGGCGACACTGATTTGCTTGTCCGCTGACAGCCAGTCCCTTGCAAGCATCGTGCCCTTTTGCAGATCTGCGCGGGGAAAGGGGTTTGTTTTACAAAGGGAGACAACATCCATACAAAACACACCTCCTGTTTCAGATCAGCACCAGTTCTGAGGAGCCAGATGCCTCTGCCACAGACATTAATCCACGGGGTTTCTTGCTTGCAGGATTTATCCTCCACCAGTGCTCCTCTCTCCTTCATCCTTCACACCGTCCGGAGCAGATGATGTCTTGAAACCCCAAGTGTTGCAGTGTTATTCCAGCAACATGATATATATTATAGCAAAAATGACCTCTACATTTTCAAGGTTTGCTAACCCTTAAATTTAAGCTACCTGTTTCACAGAAAGTACCTGAAACAATAACTTTTTTATGTTGCAACAAACATTATATTTAATGAGTATAGTGCACATGTAATGATATACTGAATCAGTATGAAGCCTCAAATAATGATTTCTGTTGGCACTATAAAAGGAATGTAATTTTTCTTGTTGAAATACCATTTTTCAGTTACTGCATGACTGATGTGGTAATTATCCCCTACACCTGGGATTTAAATCCAATCCTACAAGCCCATTTTCTGTTTGCAAGCTGTCAGACTGATGCATAGGCTTTGTTCTTATCTGGCAGTAGGAGAGGAATCGGTAATTCAGAAACAACAAAGTCACTGATGGGTCATCATGTAATCTGCACTGAAAATTGCAATCTGTAATGAGATTGGAAACACAGATGAGGTGACTAAAATTGATTACCTACCATAGCTGAAATTTTCAATTTTATTGCACAAATATGATCAAAACTAGTCCATAAGTTTGGGAGATTAGTTGTGAAAGAATAAAGCTTACTTTAAAATTAGGTGAAAGGAGAGATAAGTTATTAAAATGTAAATTTATTTTGTTTTGCAGCAATATAATTCATCTTCAAGGTGATCCATATTTTTGCATTTTTTTAAAAGCTTTCATTTTAACATATGCAGATCTATTGCTTGCTGAAGAGCAGTATATGAGGAACCATTTTCTCTTCCACACAAGGGGAACAACAACAACAAAAGATCAGTAATGAAAGGCGAAGAACTACTGAAGTCACTAAACTCTACATACTGTACGGTTCGCTCATTTGATGCAAGCTTATTTTTCTTTTTCTCAGCAGGATCACAAAAATGATTTTCAGTCATGTAGTAAACACAGGCCTCTTGCTAATGCCATCTACAAATACAGCTCCTAGGCAACTGTATATGTGTCAAGGCTCAATTTTCTAAAATTTCAGTCTAGATACTGTATAAAAGACAAGCCAGAGCTTTGAGATAGTGCAACTCAAAGCAAGAATAGCAAGAATTCAAGATAGTAATAAGGAATCACAATAATAGTTGAATACAGTAGGGAGGAAAGTAGACCACCCCATAAATATGTGTGTGTGTGTGTGTGTGTGTACACATTTAATAAAGCTGCTTTATACGAGACACCCCATTAGTCCATGTAACCCAGAGTTGCTGGTACGGACTGGCACCAGCTGTCTGAGTTTCAGGCTGACGTTTTCCAGCCTAGTTGGAAATCCCAGGCAGGAATCTCTCCAGCCTTGTTTCCATGATTGCCACGTGGACCACAGCAGTGGTTGCATGCTGGGGAAATTAACGTAATTATCCTGGGCAGCACAGCTTGTTGAGTCACGCAAAGCCAGCCAGGTTAGCTTGTTGCCATTAGTAACAAGACACCCAGAACTCACAAAAGCCCACAGGTTCTGGATGGCTTTTTCCCATGGCAACAAGCGACCCTGGCTGGCTTTACATGACACAACAAGCCACCCTGCCCGGCATAATTAAGCCAAGCCCTCCTACATGCAACCAGAAGCAGTGTGGGGGAGGGGGAATTAAATCACTGTTGCTTCTTTGTCCAATCGCCATGGCACAAATTGGGTTCCTCTCTCTGTGCACATGCACAAGGACATACAAATGGGACTGTTGACGGATGCTTGCGTTCAGCTCTTGGTGTTCCTTTTCATTTACAGTTTGCATTGCTCAAGGCCAGCGAAACAATCCAGTTTGGGAGAAGGAATCTGTCTGAGTTCCTCAGCTCGGCTGCCTGGACTCCAGCCGACTTTCTCTCTGCCATCAGTCCACCTCGTGCCAAGAATCTGGGCGGGAAGTGAGTCTACCCAGTCCATGAGACTGGCTTGTGAGCACACCGCCACCTCCTGCGTGCCCTCTGTGCAAGAGCTCTGCACACGTGCCTTGCGGTCTTTGCATACTCCAGAGACGTTGTGCAAAGAAGGTGTCCACCAGTGTTTGAGAGCATGTCCATTCTTGCTCTTGGCTCGGCTTGCTTCTTAGCCAGGGCCGAGTGCAGAAAGAAGTTTGGTGAGTACCAGAAAGCTGGATTCTGGCTGGATCTTCATATTCCTATGCAAGGCTTATGCACTGCCCCAATCACATTGACTGGGTTCAGACAAGCATGGGCAAAAGAAGCCATCGTGCCTTCTTTTCCCCACCTCTGCACACAAGGGGTGCGTGTCCCGTGCTTTGCCTAATTATCTTGCAGTGCGAGATAACCTTGCAGTGCGCAATTTGCCGTGGCATCCAAACCTGGCAAGCTGTGCAGCTGGGGTGGCTCCAAAACCACCCCGGATTCCATGGCTTGCGGTATTACTTACTTGTTTGTCTGTCTAATTTAAAGTTTTTATATCCTGCCCTTTAGAGGGTCTCAGGGTGGCTGTAGTGTTCCAGTTTCAAAGCCACCTCACCACTGTGCACTTCACTGAGTTTGGATGACAAAGCAAGGTACCTGCCACAAGCATAAGTAGGAGAGTCACACTGTGTACACCTTGTGACACACACAAGGCTGGGGAAGAGAAGCCACTGCAGCTTCTTTCCTTATGATCAGCCAAACCCAGTCATGGTCAGTGATGGCACCAGTAATTGCTTTAAGGATAAGCGAGAGGATGGGGCCAGGTCCATGCCTGCCACTGCTATGG
The DNA here is from genome assembly GCF_004798865.1 of Varanus komodoensis. Taxonomy (NCBI): domain Eukaryota; kingdom Metazoa; phylum Chordata; class Lepidosauria; order Squamata; family Varanidae; genus Varanus; species Varanus komodoensis. The sequence goes on along the minus strand of NW_025335761.1, from coordinate 27,037,955 downwards.
CTGATTATCTGACTGGGGTCTTGCACATTTAGCCCCAGCCCCTGAATACGAGTATGCAGCTTGTGGAAGCAGCTAGGAGCCATCCAGCCACCTGTTTGCCTTCCTCTTAAGGCTCACACTCTCAAAGCCACCTGTGCAGGTTTGGTGCTACATCTAAACTGGCAGTTGCCTCTTCCATCATGCCCAGTAGCCTGCTTGAAATCTACAGAAATGCCATCAGCAGCCACAAGCTGTACCACATGGGAAGGCATCATACACAGGAAGTTTGCCTTTGGACTGATTAATCAATTAATTAATTAACCAATAAATATACATGAGCTCGCACACGCAAACCAGAATGAGAAAAGTTGTGAGTTAATAAACAGAAGCTGTTACTCAGCGCCAACTTCAATATTCCCATGCTTTAAATCACTGCAGCTCAGCTTTGACCGACTAGCCACCACAGCGCTTTCCTGGGGCATGGCAGCAGGAGGAAAAGCAGACGCTTGCTCCCCCAGTTTCTAGGAAAGGTTATGATGATGGCGATGAAGAAGACAGAACAGAATTGGCCAGAAGCAGAGAGAGAGTGGCTAGGGAGAGCTTGTCGCCTTGCCTGGTGGAATGGGACTCCAGCCCAGTGGTACCGCCTCTGATAACCAGGCCTTGGACAGAAACAAACATGCTGCAGCCTTGTAGCCGGCCAGGATGCTGGGTCCGGTCAGCTTGGTATCCTGTGCTTGGATGTTACATCAACAGACCTACCCTGCCGCCATGCATGCTAGACTGCTTTGCTGATATTGGAGTGTATACATTGCAGTTAGTCCATTAAGGGGCACTGAGATTTAATTTTAGGGTACTCATTTATTAATTTGCTTGTTTATTTAAAGATCCAGAAGTCAACATTTAGGGTGAACTCTCCCTAACTGAAATAAATTCATATCAATTAAAATTAACTAATAACTCAATCAGAATTCTGATTCCAAGGATCTGTTCATATGTGGAAAGAATAAAGTCCCTGCCTTTTGTCAAAAGGCATGATGGCAAGAGAAGCATCACCTGGTTTCATGAAACTGAGATGACTATGTGAGTGTTTGATGGGAAGTCAACAAAAAAACTTCAATGAAAAACTATTCACAAAGCATCTGGCAGGTAAAATAAAATACTCCAGTATGACAGAGCAAGACAGTTCCTCCAAAAAGGAGAACAGATCAAGCTGCACCTCTCAAATACATGAGAAACCACTCCAGGAAGGACAGTGTGTTGTTTTTTAAAGTTCAGAAAATACATATATAAGCAGCATCACTCTGAATGCATCCAATTTACAAATGTAAGCAGAGACTGCAGTCAAAAAATTAAAAGACTGAGAAGAGCATTAGTAACGATCATCCAGTGTAAGTACAGTTCACTGGAGACCAAAGCCATGAATTTACACACTGTTGTGTTCCCAATCACTGTTTATGGAGGTGAAAGCTGGACAGGGAAGAAAGATGACAGGAAGAAAACTGATGTATTTGAAACAAGGTGCTGGGGGAGAGCTTTCCATATACCTTGGACCAACAGAAAGATGAACAAATGGGTACTACATCAAGTCAAGCCAGAACTTGCCCTGGAAGCAAAAATGACAACTGAAGCTGTCATACTTTGAGCACATCATGAGAAGGCAAGACTCACTGGAGAAGACAAGGAAGCCAGGGAATGTCGAAGGCAGAAGACAAAAGGGAAGACCAAGAGACCTTTCTCCCCTGCAGAGGAAGGCAGGACATGCTCCAACGGAGCCAAGCTCAATAAGCCAAGGTTCAATTTATATGCCAGGAAGTGCTTCCTGACAGTTAGGACCCCAAGGGTGTGGAATGGGCTTCCACGGGAGGTGGTTGAGGCCGCATCAGTGAGGGTGTTCAAGGATAGGCTAGACATGTACATGGTGGGCATGTCGTGAGCAGAGCCGGCTGGAGCCGGGGGTCAGACTAGATGGCCCAGGAGACCCCTTCTGGCTCTCTCTGTTTCTATGTTTCTATGAATATGAGATGAATTGACTTCATACAGGAAGCCATAGCCTTGAACTTGGAAGTGCTTAATACAACTGTCATGGGCAGGACATTTTGGAGGGCTTTCGTATGGGTTGCCATAAGGCAGTGGTGGCTTGACAGCACGTAACAACAATGCAAATGTAAATCTCTCCCCTGCCATCCTGCTTCCACGTTTTCTTTCTGATGAGCGGGCAGGCACAAACTTGTCCTTATCCAAATGCTGTGGGCAGGGACGTTTCAGTGTTCTAAATTCCCTATTTCAAAAGGTCTTCTCCTTCATCTCAGAACATGTGGCTGAAGCATACTTAGTGAAAATTACACAAGTTGAAGGCCATTGACCAGGACCACCAGTGATGCCCTGTTATGGTGATCCTAGCAATGGGGATGAGAAAAAGGCTAACAAGGGGCTGACAATGAATCCTTATGAATTGCCATCAGTGTCAGAATGACATGGTGTCTCAGCATCCCAAATTAATGACCAGGAAATGGATCTGATTCGCTGTGCAACTTGAAAAAGAACCTGAAGAAAAAGACAGCCAGCTATGGGCGGTTATGCTTATTGGTCCTTCTTTGCAAAACAGCTGAGCCAGCAACCTTCACTACTTATTTATAGTTGCAATCTCGATGTGTTGTTTTACATAACGTATCGGAGCCATTCTGCAATGAAAGGGTGGCTTAGAGATGAGTAAGGCCATGAAGACAGTCTTGATGAAAACCAATGGGTACTACTTGAGCGATGCTAAAATTACTGCTGAAGAACCTGATTAAAAAGTCATGCAGCCTCATCTGCATAAGGTGAATGTCAGCGGGGGGGGGGGAGTTTTATGATGACACTTCTGTGTTAAAATACTTCCTGATGGTATGCACTTTTGAAGGTCAGAAATGCAAGAAAACAGAGCAAAAAGAGCACTGAAAGGGGGCGAAGGCTCTGATCACAAGGAAATCTGGATGCTTTTTCCCAGAGTAGTGCAGGATGACTATAGGTATAGCTGCAACCTTGCATTAACCTACATGGAGGTAAGTCCCATACAGCACTAGAGATGAGAAAACTCTTTGATGATTAATTGCAAATTGCCTCAGATTAATTGTAAATTGCCTTCCCCCCACCTCTCAAAGTAACTAAAAGGCCTTGCTTAATTTTTCTGAGCCCGTCCAAGGCCTTGGAAAATTTCCTGCCCATCTTCGCAGCCCTCAAAAGCCACTCCTGCCAACTGCTCACCCTCTAAACACACCTTTCCTCCCATTTCCCTACCCTGAAGCTACAGTGGGGGAATGAACAGCAGTAGAGATGCATGAGGAGAGCAGAGGAAGATATTCCCGCTCTCATTCCATCACCATCATGCACTAGGTAACAAGATGCCAGGTACAAGCTCTGCCCTTTGCTTTTCCTACAAGATGGCCGAGCCAAAAGATGCTAGATGGGCTAGTCTAGCATTAGCCTCTTGGTACAAAAGCAGTAATTGGATCACAGCCTAAGTGTGGAAATGGAAGTGCTTTTATGTATGAGGCTTTTATCTGCTATATCTACTATAATCACCATATTTGCTTTGGTCACAGAAATGACATTCTAGATCCACACTTTTTCCTATCCTGCTTTTCTGCTACATAAACTCTAGGTGGTGCTGTGCTAAAGTGGAATAACGCATTTACACAAGTAGGAAATACCCTTTCTTTCACTTTTGCGAATACGTTGCCATTCCTCCTTCTCTAGCTCCCCACCACAACCCATCACAAAAGTGCTCTTAAAAACAAGCAAAACTGGAGGGTCACCAAGTCATCTAAAGAACCATGAACAAATGGAGACAAGGACTGACCTTGCATAGAACAACTTTTTTAAAAACCCTGTAGAGGAAAGTCTTCGTTTTGTTTGTCTGTTTAATGTGAAAATCCATGCTGTGCATACCAAAGAAATTGTTTGACTCATGTGAGGCACATGAATACACAGAAAGAGTATTCAAATGTGCATGGGGTGCTAAGAGCAAAAGATATGCATGAAATGTTCTTCTTTCTATAATTAAGGTATATTTAATTCTGATCTGTGATAGTAGTATTCAGATTCCCTGAGCCAGAACATTTCTTCTTTGGTGTTTCATTGTTGTTGTTTCCTTTCTATTTGGCTGGGAAAAGAAGCCACCTGCAGTATTCCCATTATGTTAATCTCTAACTTTAGTAGCCCCTCGATTCTGTGCGACCAACTTCAAACCACTTTGTCCCCGTCTGTCCACAAAACATGGCCAGCTGATTAGGTCGCTTTGTCTCGTGACAATCAGCAGCAATTTGTTTCCTGCCCAGTGCTTTCATTACCCATTCACACATACAAAATGTTTGCCAAACCCTTTAGCTTATCCTCAAGTGATGTGGCAAAGCAATTCATGCTCTTCTACTCATGTTTCCTTGTGGCTTTTGCAATTCTCACTTCCACCTGGGCCTCATGTGCCTGGCTGCCTTCAAATTAGTCCCAGTGTTTAAAAAGGAAAGCACCTTCCTTTGTGTTTTGTTTCATTCCTTGTGTACTAGCAAAGAACAATTTTATGACATTCAAATGAAGAACATATACAAAAGTCACCTTGGGGACATACGTCACCAAGGGAATCCTAACTGGGACCAAAGGCAACACATGGATTTATAAATAAAACAGATACATCAAAATGCAAAAATAGCAAATGGATGGGCTTCTTCATCTCAAACAAGCACTGAATTCACACAGTTGGAAGACAGTTTGCCTTTTGTAAAAGACTCGAAAGTATCCTTCCTGCCATCTGAGAGGGAACCTTACTAGTGAGAAGTAAGCAAAGTGAAAAGCAGACAAAGGAAGAATGAATGGAGCCCAGGAAGAATACATTTTTGGGGGAATGTGCCCTGAAAAGTACTCCCGTGAAATCCCTTCATTTTCAGATCCACTCACACAATTAACAGTGAGCTTGGTCACTGGCCTTAGTAGTACTTTCTTCAGGATTTTCAGGACTTTGCCTATAAAACTGTGGTATATAATCAGAGTTTCTTGCATTGATTGTTGATTGATATGAACTATATCAAATGGAAAAAAATACTGTGCAAAAAATATGAATGAACGCTTAAACTTGCATACCTGAATTCCCACATAGAAAAATGTGCAACAACTATTTATTAAAAAGACATTTTGACTAAAGCATCTTTTTATATTAATAATCATTTTCTATTTTAAACTACTACATAATTTTCCAAGGAACATGTTTCCATTCCAACAATTAGAAAGTTGCATAGCAATAGTAGGAAAGTAGAGGCAAGAGAGACAGAGCAAATATAAAATCAACTTTCTCAAAAACAATGTATGTCTGCTTGTTTTTAACAAATGCCAATCAAGAAAACAGGCACATTAAAAAAACAAACACACACCTGGGGCCACAAACAGTTGGTAAATCAAGTTCATAGTTCTTTCTTCTTTATTTTACTGTGTTTTATTTACTGATTATATTTTAATCAACCCATTAACAGATGTTTTGTGCAGCATGCCCTTCATGTACACATGATATGTATACAAGGACACTAGTCTGTTATTTTCATGGCTCTCCCTGATTTAAGCTCAATTTTACAATATGTATCTTCCCTCTGTGAGCTTTCCACATGTGTCTTTTAACCTCCTGCATTACCAAGGCTTTTGCTTCCAGATTCTTGTTGGTATTAATATCAGTTCATTTACACATGTATCTTCTGGGGTTTTCTTTCTCTGCCTTTCTATGTTTTCCATTCTGCAACCACTGGTTGGCAGTGTGGTGTAGCACAGTTGTACATCTACACAAAGTTTCCATACCACCATTCACAAATAGTACCAGACTTTCCTGGATTTCAAAGGAAAAGCCACAGAAAGAGTTGCAAAAAAAGAAAAGGGGGGGGGGAGAGGCACTGGACAAATGACGGCATGTAAAGCATTTGCGAGCTACTGTGAGTGAGGAATTGCAAGCACACGATGCATCTCTTTTATAAAAAATATTCTGTGTCTCAGGAATCAGGTTTGTCTTTAGATAGTGTCCCTGGATGTACTTCTCTTACTGTCCCTGAAGAAGCCTGCCCTGTGGTCTACCAGTTGGCAAAGGGCTCTCTAGACGGAAACTGCAGTGTGTAACAATACTGTTGTAATAAAAGGGTTAGTTTACCTTCATAATACCTGTGAAATATAGCCACATCTGCCTAGTATGCTCTCAGGTTCCTGGATTTTAGATTTTTAAAAAGAGGAGAGGGGAATAACAGAACAGTTATTTATGTATAATGTGTAGAGAGATTATCACTAGCATTTTGAGATATCACCATTACAGAATGTCATGGAATGGACCTGTCAGAGCATCAGATAAACCTGGGGAAAAAGACTGGGGTTTTTGTCTTTAACCCTTTTGGATCATAGGCATAGGGCATTAACCAGTCCCTGTGTCCTCTACTTCAGGCTTTGTCCTAAGGTGATATGAGATGGGGAACTATCTTGTCTATATTATGGAACAAACCATAGATAAGCAAAAGGCAAACTTTGGGGGCCATGAGCACATTCAGAAATTTAAGGAACTATCTTGGGCACAACAACAACAAAATGGCTGCCTGTGTGGACATGCTTAGACCCAAAGGCCAAGTAACTTGCTCAGAGAGAGATATGGAAATTGAAGACTCCATTGCTTCATTTTAAAGTAACCCAATTCCCAGTAAGAAAACACACAAATCTTTTTCAGTACAAATGGAACAGAGCAGGATTTCTCAGTAGACGCTGCCATAGATCATGCACTGTGGAGCTGTCCATAAAAGAGAGGTTTTCATTATAAAGTTTCATGCACTCTGCTTCAAAGGGAATTTTGCAAGATGGAAGGAAAAGGAGAAGAGGCACAGAAGCTCTTCAGGGCTTCCTGGATCAAAAGGTACTTCTTGGAGATCAGTGAGATTCCATGAAGTTCCATTCCATGACAGGCATATGCTCTAACCCGGTTCTGCTACAGAGTGGAGAGGCAGCTTCTAGCTGCACTGCAGGCAAAAATTTCCCTGGCTCAGGGAAGAGGAAAAATGCCACACACACCATTCCACATATAGAGGTTGACAGTTTTACAGCAGAATCCTACTTCAGGGTGGGCAGAGCCAAGCGTGGGGATGGACAACTTTGCTGGGTTTAGTCTCTCCTGAACCTTACACAGACATTCAGGCTCTGTGTAAATGCACAAGGGAAGCAAGCATGCTAGTACCACTCCTTCCATTATAGTGTTTGTCACTCTCTACATGTGAACAGCAATGCCTACAGAGACCATCTCCATCAGATTCAGGATGCTGGCAAATCAGATTCCTGACTTCATAGGCAGCTTCCATGGAGACGGGAGGGCCTCATTCTCAGAAAGCTGCCTGTATTTTCCTCAAGTTCTTTGCAGTTATGCGATACAAGTTGTGTCTTCCTCTATGAGAAGTGTCAGTGATTTTACCTCAGATGCTCCTTAAAATGTCCAGTATCTGCTATCCCATGTCGAACATTTTGTGATTCTTCATTCTGGCTTCTGAGCTGAGCACATATATCCTTGTTAGAAAGCAATAAGTCTTAATTTCCAATAGGCAGTCCTCTTTGTTTTGAGTGATGGCTGAATATGATTTGTCAGTGATAGACAGTGGCTTTAGGAATGGCAAACAACTTATTGTCAATATTATACTTTGGAGAAGCACAGGCTTGGGGGCAGAGTCATAAAATGCCTTTTAGCTTTTTATTGTCTCATTGCACAGCATCACTTGCCATCTGAGAGCAGGTTATACAATTAGAGAGGGGGGTTGATTTTTTGTCACTCAGCAATGCCATGATGTAATTTTACCTTTCATTATTTCAAGAGAAAGTAGTGGTTTGGAGTTCATTAGTGACTAATCAAGCCCTCCATTGCACAGAAAAGATCTCTGGCATATAACAAAAGGCACTTGGAAGAAAACGGGTAGCTTTCCTACCTTTACAATACCCTTCCTGAAGGGGAGGGGGAAAGCCCTTGTGGTGAATTTTATAAGAAAATGTGTACTCCATGTAATTTGTCAGGAAAATGTTCGCTGTGATGACAATAAGACATACCCCTCTCCCCAGCAAGCTTCATTTAACTATCAAAGAATAACAGTGCCTGGGAGGGATGAACAGAGCCGTCCTACCATTTTTCAGCCCTTGTCACACTCCTTTATGTTTTGTTCATAATGGCAACTGTCTTGCTTGATGTATCACACTGATGTTCTCACCTGCTTGTTGTCATTCAGTCGCTAAATGAGGAGAATGAATATGTATAATTCTTCCAAAAGCACATTATAATGACCCAGTCTGGCATATTTTAGAATACATCCCACCAGATCCTGATTGCTCTGAAAAGTTGGCATAGAAGTTGTGTGAGTAGAGTGTTGAAGTTCTTGCCAACATCCTTGGTGCATATAATTAATATGTATAATGAAGGAAGAACCCTAAGTATAGTTTGAATTGCTTCATTTTATTTATCAGTCATTTGGAGACAAGTATTAATTTGTGTTGCAGTAACATCTCTTTTTTTCCCTCATGGGCAATTAAATTATGCAATATTTGGAACTAATTCCTATAGGAACCACGATTTCAGCTTTTTTATTACTAAACAGGGACCTCAATGGTTTTGATGTAATTAATTCTATATCCTCATACCAGGGAAATATGTGTTGCATTATGTTTGTAATTCTGGGAGTTTTATGGCCATTTGTTTTAACAGCCCCACTAAAGCCATAATCCTTTTCATTTGCTTCTGAAAATGGAGGGGATCTTTTCTAATACACCAGAAGAAAATAAGGTCTCTCGAGGGAAATTCAAAACCAACATGATGTGTTAAAACTCTGTACCAAAGAAATTAAGCCATTCAGCATAATGTTACAGAAAAACTTAAGAACCAAACTTTTTAAGAAGTAGGAAAATGTTCACTAACCTTAGAGTGGAGAGGGATTGGTGCAGAGTTTTGATTTTTGACAGTGAGCTCAAACCTTGGGAGTTTGAGCTCACTGCTGTATCTGTTATAACTGTCCATAGTAGACTATAATAATAACAACAGTAAACAGTTCTCACAGATATGGCAGAAGAGAAGTTGACTCCACTTTTGATAAGCAAAACAAAGAAGGGGTTGAAAATCCTCAGTGGGCATTGGGGAGGAAATATGAATATAAGGTACTAGGGGCAGATGAGTAATAACCAGAGCAGTAGAAGTTCAGAGCAAACTCTTGACTACTAGATGCATCATCTTCTTCCCTTTCAATGCTGGGTGCAGCTCCCCTTGCTGGAAAATTGTCAGCTGCAGCCTGCAAACTTTAGAAATGCAGGACAAGCACTGCACATGTTCCATGGCCTCCTTGCTCTTTGATACAGGCTAACTAGATCCCACCCTGTTTACTCTCTCCTCCCCACCACTCCCTTTTGCTTTTAAAGGTGCCAAAAGTAATCAATATTCTTTCCCTGTTAAACGCAGATGTCCTAACCATTACAACCTGCGAAACACATCTCTGATGGCAGTGTCACATTGCAATCTTGTAGAGGCTAGGTTAGTGGAGTTGCTGGAGGTTTCCCCTTTCCACACCTTATTGATTGTTGTAAGAAGTCATGTACAAAACTGAGATACTTTCCTGATATCCTTTTTGGGAGCAGTTCTGTCTCCTGGGGCTGGCTCTTTGAGAGGGATTGGGGTGGAGTAGTGAGGAGCACTGCAGCAGGGGTGACACACAGAAAGCCCTGTGGGCCTTAAATCTACCATTGGTGGCATTTCCACCAGTGGCAAGCAAGATTAATCCTCAATAGGGTGGATAAGAAGGATTAGTGAGGGATGAGAATGTCTGAGATCACCATCCTATGCATGTT
>NW_025335761.1:26941934-27028021 GCF_004798865.1 Varanus komodoensis | reverse complement strand
AACATGCATAGTTTTGTATCTTGAATGGGTTAGGGATAGGAAGGGATTAGGAGTGGATGAATCTGCACTACTTTCTGTGATGATCACACTTTTTCAAGTGCAAGTTACATGAGATATTCATATAGAAACTTGTGCACAATTCCCTAGGATGTGCATTTTTAGGAAATAATTTCCTCAATATGCAGTATGTATGCATGTTTTCATCAAAGCCATCATCACAGTATCTGGAGGACTGCAACACTGAAAGATAATTGTGTTCAGTTCATGTATCAGTTGGGGAGATGTGAATTAGATTGAATTATGTTAAAATGTAAACCAAACATCTTTCTCTCCCTACCCACTCCCTAATCTGGAACCACCCCATCCAAATCCACTCCATTCCTCCCATAGGGCCTTAGAATTGGGCTCCTGACCCAAGCCAGTCTCTTGCTAATATAGGCATTTCCCCTCCCACTGACAACAATTAGGGGGGGGGGACATTCACCAGAAGGAAATCAAAGCTAAGTGCACCCACAACCACTTGCCCTGGCAGGCACAAGCTGAAGTGTCATAGGATGCATCACTTAGGACTGCTTTCTTAGTCTCTGTTTCCTTGGAGATATTCCACCATTGTTTACCTGCCTCATTTTGTCCCACTTCTTTTCAAACCTGGGATTCACACATCCTCTCAGGAACTTCATTTGCTGGTTGCTATGACATTTTATCTTCCCAATCCATTGCAATTGTGCTTTCAGCATTTGATTCCCATGTTCCTGCTCTAGCAGTGGGACTGAAATCTTGTGGCATAAATAAACTCAGCTGCTTCAAAATTCAATCAAGAGGTTTTCTTTTCCTTCTGGTTCAAAATTTGATCATTCCCTAGGAATCAGCTAACCCCAGATGGATCACTTTCAGTATTAACATATCCTGTGGAGGCCATAATGGGAAGGAGTGTGGGTTACACAGAAGCAAATCTGAATACCATGCATAGAAATGTTCCAGCAATCCAGGAGAAGGCACCACATGAACCAGGGATTGCATTCTAGTCCCCAAAACTTTTGGTGGGCCTCACCACTCTATCATCAAACTTCCCTGAAAACAAGGCATTCTGCCTTTTTGGAAGCAGAATTATACTCCCAGAAGGATCTGGGGAGCATGATTTCACTTCCAAACAAGCACCCTTTGTTTTCATGCAAGAGTGTTGCATTTTGCCACCTCCATGCCACCAAATCTGGCTACAAGTTGTTGCAAGGGGGCAATGCAGCCTTCAGCCTCCAGATAACAGCCACACCAGCAAAAAGTCCATCCTTGGGCAGCCATTCTTATGTACAATGGGTAACTGCCACCCCAGTTCAGTTTGGAATAGGTTTCATTTTGACTCAGAGAACTGTATCTCCGAAGTGCTTTCTTCCTGGAAGTTTTCTCCCAGCTTATATTGTTGGCAGACAATATCATACTGGCTTATCAGCTTCAAATGCCCACAAAATTTCATTTGGTGTCTTAGAATTACATTTCTAGGAAGTGATTGTAATGCTACTATAGTGGATTTTATGAAACAAAACTTGGAGAGAGGGCATATACAAGTCGGCTGGGACCTACCATTCAATAAATAACTGGCAGAAGGATATAGGATGGGGGACTCCAAACTGGTTCTCACAGAGAAAGCAAGTCAGCCCAGGCTTCCATTGTTCAGGTTGTTATCTGCTAAATAAGTAATGGTAACAGTGAATAATGTTTTTGGAATACGTTTCTGGAATTTTCCAGAATACTTTTCCAATAGCTTTCCAACATTTTTGCCAGTATTACTATCAAAGTCACAGCTGATCAATGGAACACAGAAATGGTCCAGGTGAAACTGTTGCTCCTAAGCAACCACTCCGTTCTGTTAAATCCAGGTCAGCAACCTGGTTTGACTGGTCTCTGAGAGCAATGAAGCAGGAGGAGATTGGCTAATTCCAGATGTTTGGGCATTATTGTTGGACTCAATGGCCATTTGAGAACGGTGGCCTCCAGGTTTGTATCAGCTGTCACATATTTCTGTTTTTCAGGGCTAGCCAAGTGCCTTGACCCTCTCCCAGTAAGGTTGCAGTTCTAGATATGATTATCTCAGAGAAAGTACTACTTGAATCCAGTAAGATTTACTTCTGGGTCAACAGGCAAAGGATTATGCTGTTAAGCAGTTTGTGGTATACCACAACTTCTACAACAAAGATTGGTTTGTACAGAACAAAACCCCCTGATAATGAATGCCCAGAGCTGCCAATGTTCTTCATTTCATTTTCAGCACTGACACAGTATGACAGTTAAAAGAAAGTGAATCAGTTGGTCCACCACAGGGGGAAAATGAGTTTGCGTACTGAATGGAAATATAAAGAATTTCTCTCACTCCTCCTGCACTTTGGAATAATTAAATAGGAAGTGTTGCGGAGAGTTGCAGATGAATCCTAACAGTAATTGAGTTGGCACTTAAACATTACGATAGCGGCACTGCCAAGTTTTAAATCCCCCATAGTTTTTCCTCTCGGCATACATATTATCAGCTGCTAATCTAGTTCTCGGTCTGATTTTGTAAGTGAGCTGATTAATATTTATTTTGTGGAGGGAGGGGAGAGAGTTACTTCATCCCTCGAATTTCTGAAGGATGGCTCCTTTTCTAGGGACCGTCATATTATGACTTTAGTCATTAACCCAGGTGGAAAACTGATCTTTGCCGTTTCCAAGGGAATACATAGCAAGGGTTTCAGATTAGAAGGAAGGTTCTCAACCCTTGAAAAAGGACAAAATGAACAGTGGCAGCTTATTGGCTGTGGGGCTGGAAGCCCTATATTGGAAATGATAAAAGAAAAATCTAGAGAGTCCCCAAGTACTGAAAACCATGAGAGATTTCTTATACAACATAAGCTGAAAGAAATCACCTTCCAGACAGATTTTTTACCAATTTAAAATTGCAGCTCTGTATTTCTTTGATTGATGAACAGTTGCTCTAAGGAGAATAAATATGAATATGAAAGGTATTTTGTAATAAAAATCCTCATCATGAAATTTCAAAATAAGGAGTAAAAATTAAATGCTTCTATGCTAAGCAAGGATTTTCCAGCGACATAATGAAACAGTGCTAACTTACCATCTAGTCATTTATAAAAACAGCTTGAATGTAAAACACAATCCCTACAACAACTTACATACTATTTTAATAGTATGTAAAAATATTCCTATCCTATAGAAGACAAATAATGAAAGAGAGATGCTTCTCGCCTAGCCCATTCATGCCAAAAGGTGCAACTCTGTCCTTGTCAGGCAGACACATGCCTCACTTGGGGACTTCAACCTGGACTTTCTATTCTCTGGTTTCAAAGGCAGCTGTTGAGATTTTGCACGCACACCCCTCTTGGCTGCTCTGTTGATTTTTATGATATGCGACTCTCCAGTGTTGCATTTGGGAGCTGCCATGTTTATTCTCTGGCTACAGGATATGTGCCATGGCTGCGCCTCTAGGTTTCTTCCTAGCACAAAAGCAACTGGGTCACAAAATAGTAATCTTGCAGGCTGAAGTGGTCCATCCATCCCCTTCCCTTCCCTTCCCATCTCTCAGCACTGGTCTTTCCTTTTTCTATTTCATCCTGTCATGTGTAGAGAGCTAATGTTAGTAGGAACATAGGAACTGCCTTAGACTAGCCCAGCACCATCTGTTCAGACTGGTGGTGGCTTCTCAGGGTTCCAGTGGGATTCTTTCCTTCCCGTACCTGGAGAAGCCAGGAACTGGAATGGAGGCCTTCTGCTCTCCAAGTGATGCACTATATTCCCTTCCCTTAAAGACTGGAAGATTACAGGTGAGATACTTGAGTGCTCCTCCCAGTAATGGCATGCCAGTTGCTGGGAGACAATATGGGGGAGGGCTGTTACCTTTGGGCTGCTCAAAGGTGTCCACTGGCCATTGTGGGAAAGAGGATGCTTTACTCCCTAACAGCCCTGTGCATTCAACTCTGTTGATCAACATGCATAAAGCGAAGGGGGGATTTCACCATATATTTTAGTGAAGATTTAAAAAAAAAATCCTGCATGTTCAATCAGGGATATCAATTGAAATGGGAAATAATAAATAATAAAAGGAATTCAAGGTGAGTGTTTATTTCACACACAAAAGGCAAAAGCACTGGAACTATATAAATATTAAGCCATTGTAAAACTGAACGTATGTCTTTTAGTGATCAGCATTGTAAATGCAAACATACTTGCAAACACCAGCTTTGTGAAGTCTAGAAATTATGAATTTAATGAATGTACTAGAGCAGATAGCTGTCATGGCTACACAATGCAATCTTATGCTTGCTTAGTCAGAAAAAGGCCTACAACTCCTGGCGTTCCCCAGCCAGCATGCATGTTTCGCCTCTCCACATGCATGGAATTATACCTATGCAATGCAATACCGTGGCTGCTATTTTGAAAGGCCTTGGGATAATTCAGAGTCCCAGATGCAACCTCAGGAATATGATTTAAGGTTGGAGCTAGGATTCTAAATTCAGAGCTCTTCCCTGACCCCTTGTAGTCAGCATGGAAAGAACCATACTGGCTTCAGCTCCTAGGTCACAGCCATGACCTAGACACATATTTTTAGGGGCATTGGAGGGCGGGGGGGGGGGGGGGTACTGCTGACAAATGTTGTATCTGGAGTTTCCTTAGCTTCAAGGCTCCATATTTAGCTGGGAAAAATCAACTGCCCTTCTACCACTAAATATAGGATGACCATGTTCCTACAGGTTTGGAATTGTATGGCCAACTTCATTGCCTTGTGTCCTAAGTGTATCAAATAAGGAAAATAAATGTAATATTAGCACTTTTAACTTCAAGCTGCATTTTCACTTCCCTGTTGCATGTTTTTTTTGGAATTCATTTGGAAGATCGTGAAACATGATTTCAGATTTATGGAGGAGTGTGGTTGGAGGAGTGTGTTTGTATGGTGGGGAGGAATGAGAGATTCAGCAAGGCCCAAGGCCCTGCCAGATTACAGCATAAAGACAAAGACTGTAGAGTAATTATTTTCATTTTATACTTCAGAATAAATATAATGAACACAGAGCAAATCTTTCCCTTTGGGGCAAAGGACTGTATGTGTGATTATCACTGTGTCCTGTAACCCAGTGCTGCACACACGGTCCAGCCGAATAACTCCATTCAGATGACTGGCCAGTGACCAACCTATAGAATATTGGGCCTAAGACTACATCCCAGTATGAAATAATTTAATCCATCAGAGAGTCCCTAAGTGCCCCTGAGGCTCTGTTGAATCATGGCCCATATCACAGCAAGAGAAAATGTTCTCCCCAGTTCATCATCTTGGTTTCTTGTTGGCACAATACAGGTGCATAAGACTTGTATGTAGCGGCTCACGTTGAACTGATTGTCAACATTGATTGTCTGTGTTCCTCTTCTCTCTCTCTCTCTCTCTCTCTCTCTCTCTCTCTCTCTCTCTCTCTCTCATTCTTTGTGTGACATGCCAGAATACATTGTGATATTCCAATTCCACTCCTGCAGTCCATTGGCCGCTCATCTTGCATTTCCTCAGTTTCCTCTCTTACAGCTCAGTGTGAAAATAGAACAGCCTCCTGACAAGGAGACCAGTTGTCAAGTTCACTTAATGAATTCATATGCTTGGGTAAGAGTATCAGTAGTTCGTCTGTCATGCTGTCAAGGAAGGCAAAGCACATTCCAGGCTGCAGATGACCGGAATATTTGAAGTTTCAAACAGAAAAGGTATTGTAATGGAGGATTAAAACCCTGAAAAGGTGCAACTATTTCTACAGTACTCCACAAAGTATCCCGTCTTAGATTACTTGGTTGTGTAGATGTTTCCAATAGCGGAGGCAATGTGTAGTTCCAACTGTGGGTCAGCGCAGTAAATATTTGGATATAGGAGAAGAAGGATCGTCCCTCCTGCCTCTTGTGTTGTTTTCCTGCAACAAGCTGCAGTTCTTGAATTTGAAAATTATGCTAAACAGATTTGCATATGAGATGTACTTTGTTAGCATATCTACAGCACATATTTCACTTCTGTCCCTATCATGTACAAAAGGGAGCCAAGGACAGGGGGATTGTATCATTCCCAGCTCTCACCAGCAACATCTGCCAACTTTGAATTCCAGGATATGAATTTTGTTGATGTTTGAAATGGAGACAAAAATGCCCAGCTTGCAACTCCAAATGTATGCAGTCATATAAATGCAATCACGTTTTTTCGGAAAGGTTCCCACATTTTCCAACATGTGATCATGTTCAGAAAATGTGAACTTTTTGAAAAATGTGCAGTGTAAAGTAAAGGATCTTTTTGTTTTTTTATGCAATGGTGGGAAAGTATTTTTTGAATACATCCTTGGAGAATTTTCCATTCTTCCTGTTAAAATGCTAAATTTTCATGTTCACATACACACACACACAAGTTTGTGAGTGAGAACAGGGCCAATGAGCCTCAAGTTTGGAAAAGGAGAGCCTTGAGAAACTTGAATATCACTCGTTCTCTCATGAACCTCAAGTGCCAAAGGAAATATCTATATCCATGTAAAGCATTGCCCCTCCACAGTCCCAGGTCCTGGAAAACCCTGAGCTGTTGTGGGTCATCCTTACAGCGAAAAGGTAATTACATGGGTCTGCCTATCTATCTGTTTGCTTAGTACGTGCTTTCTATCACCAGCTCTGTAGATATTGTACAAAGTCAGTTAAAACACAGCAATGGCACATTGGTAAATCTAGCTTATCATGGAAACACAAGACACAATACCACTTTTTTACCAAATAAACTAAAAAGTACAAGAGTTTAATACAACCAGCAAGTAAAGGAGCTTTTTTAAAAAGCATAAATATGTGGGGACTACAAAGAAAATATTTTACAAGGCTTAGGAAAAGCAGAAAGTCTTAGCCTGGTGCCCTTAGGACAACAATTGGGCATGAGCTGAGGTTTCTGAGGGACAGTGTTCCATACCTAAGGGGGTCACCACTAAAAATGCCTCTCTCACCTTATTGCTTTTGGGCTTAGATACTCTGTTGTACAGAGGGGAGGCCTCAGTAGGTACCTAAGGGAGGAAGCCCTGTATCAGGTACCAAGCTGCAAGCCATGTAATGGTTTATTGTTCAAAACTGCACTGGGCACAGAAATGAATTGGAAGCCCTCTGAAGCCAGGAAGAACCAATGTAATAATGGCTGGTCTTGGGTAAAACATCTGCTGCTGCATTATGCATTAGTTGAAATTGTCAATTAGCCATCAACACTGCAAACAGGTACAGCAACTGGGAAGTTAGAGGAACACAGATCACTGTAACCCGATTATCAATTTCCAGATACGGTTGTGCCTAGAGTACCAGCCTCAGCTGGCAAAAGGTGCTTTGTGACACAGGGAAAATTTGACAGTGATGGCTCCAAAAGGACCATGCAGGTCCAAGAGGTCCAAGAAGACCATACCTGGTCTTTCATAAGGAATGCAAATCATTCAATTCAGGTTGAATGCAGACTATCCAGACTGAGGAAATGCCTACTAACAGGGCATTTAAGCCAAACAAAACTTGACAGCCATCACAGCGTAGTCAGGTGTTCTCCCCATACCCACTGTAAGGTCATTTGGCCAATGCACATCCAAACCATGACCTAGGAGAGGTTGAACTATTTTCCCATTTTCTTTTTCCCTGAAGAGAAGGGTTACAAGAGGAAAAGACATCTCTATTGACTCCAGTGGATGCTGCTTCTTCTTTTGCATCTCTGAACTTCTTGCTTAATATTTGAGAGGAAAATAAGAAGTTTGTTTAAGTTTAACCTGTCCTCCCAGATCAATATGATCCCAAGATAAACTGGGGCAACACGTGCTTACACAAGCATAAGGAAACATGCTGTACACAGGTAAACTACGTGCGATTACCCTCCTTAGGAGATAAAGATGGCAGATGAATGCAGGTCAGTGCTTTTGTACTCAGTGCACCATTTTGTGACCGTGCCCAGGATTCCCCACCACCTACCCACATTCTGAAATGTGCTTGAAGCCCAACATGTTTGCCTGCCCCTGACTGAGCTCACTGCCATTTTTAAAATGGTAAAAACAGCTCCTTCCTCTCTTGTCTCTGCTCTGTGCTTCTGGTGCAGTCTACAAAGATCACACAATAATAATACAAAGCATTCTGCTAGATGTGCAGATGAACGATGATCCCACCTGAGTGCAGGGGGATAAACTAGGTGACTTTTCAGTCTCCTTTGGCCCGTACAGGCCTTATAAAAAACCGACGAGGCTCCAAGGACCACTGGGGGAGGGAATGGTACGGTGCTATTTGCCAACTTCATTTCCATCACAAATCCTTTCAAACATGAAATAATTCCAAGCAAATGTTATTATGCCACTGTGCTTTCCAAGCCTGAACACATTTCTGCTTCCCTCATATCCACAGGGGCCCATTGGATCACCAATAATTGAAATACCAGTGATCTTCGTCTGTTTGCCAATCTGCAAACTAAACACTGGCTTAACCTATTTGCTGCTGTGCCAGTTTGCTGACATTTTGCTGCGTGCAAGCCAGGATATGAACCAACCATGGCTTTATTCACTGAAATTAGGTCGAGTGTAACACTCTGCAAGTCTGGTCATGTTGTTGCTGCACTGGTTCCCAGCGAGTTTTCTCTTAGTTCATCCAAACAAGTTACTGAAAGTAATAAAAATCCTGAAGGGTACAAGCAGACGTGTGGCTGGAAATGGGAATGGCAGCTTCAGCAAATTCCTTATCACTCAGCAATAGTCCCACAAACTCCACTGGGAGTTCTAAGCAAGTGCACTGTGAGGTCCATCTGAGAAGCATTAATTAGTCCCGCAAAGGGAAATATTCTTGTCCTGATAGCAGCAACCAATTGTATTTTAGCAGGAGTGTTGCGGGTATGTGTGTGTGTGAGGGGGGATGGAAACAGAGGAAGAAATGACACACCAAAGGCAATGGATTGTGGAGACAGCCTTTAGATAATAAAAGGAGAGATGCAGCTGTTCCCAAAAGGTTGATGGGATGCAAATGCTGCTTCCAAATGCTGCTGAACAACTCTCTGTGTGGGGATGGATACAGCACCAGTTTGCCAAGCCAGTTCAGCTGTTCACTAATTAGTGGTAGGCTAACAGCTTGCTCTGCCATTGATAACAGTTCTCTTACACAAATGGTCAAAAGTGTGAGTGTGTGTTGGGGGGACGGGGGAGAGATTTTAGATTGACATTTTATTCTTCTGTTCCAGAATCATCCTGAACTTTGCTTAGCAAAAGACAAGATGCCCTTTGTGTGGTGAATCTCTGCATCAGTCAGATAAAGTACTTGATGCCATGGCTGAATTTCAGAGTTGTAGGACATGTGCATTTAATGTGCCTTTGTCCATGACCTGAGGGAGGAGGCTGTCAGGGGCCACTAGCCTTGCTGGCTGAGTGCTGCCTCCTTTCCCAGTTGCTGAGGAGCTTGGGAGGTGGAGCTCTTGCACCCAACATGCTTGAAGGATTCTGTGGGCAGCTGGTTTGCTACTGTGGGGACCGAGTGTTGGACTAGGTGGACCTTTGATCTACTGTGGAATGGCTCATCTACATTCCTGTGTTCTTAATTCTTTGCCTTTGTGCAGCATCAGTGCTAGCCCTCCCTCCCCACCCTTGACCTTCCCACATGGAGCAATGCCATGAGTATAAGCCTCCCTGTGAGTGCGCAGTTAGGAACCCTGATCAAGCACGGTTCCCTACTGCACTCAGGCGTCTACACATATTGAGCTATGCGTGTTCCAAGCAATGGCCTTCCTATCCAGTGCAAGAAGCACAGCATCCTGGGGTCAGTGATGCCAGGTGGTGCAAAGCATCTAACGCTCCCCACACATTGCAGTTCCATGTTCAGGCATCTTGTCTCTGGCTGTCCCTCACTGGCTGCTGAAGACATCTTTTATTCAGCACGCATTCACCTTGCTAAGTGCCTGATATTTTACTTTCCCGAGGTGCTGCCTCCAAGATACGTTGAACTACAAAGCCCGACATCCTGACCATTGGCCTTGTTTGTTGGCTGGGATTCATGGATTTAGGGGGCTGTATTCCAAAACACCTGGAGGACATCAGGCTGAGGAAGATTGGCTTAAAGTTGTTGTTGTTTTAATCTATGGTCTTTTCCTTTCAATCTCTTTTATTAAAGGTATTCCTTTCTATTATTTAGCTATTTTCAATGGTCGTAAGCCCCCCGAATATCCCATAGAAAGGTGGCAGAGAAATTTTCATGTGAATAAAGAAAAGAAGAAAAATATAGCCTTCTATGTTTTGTTAAAAGGGACAAAATAATTTTCAAAAGACAGTTTCTGTTTAATTCCTAAATGAGTCATTTATCTTAGGACTTATTTGCACTGGGCAGTAATTCCTTCCCTTGGTGGAAAGCTAGTTCTAATACTTTAATAGCTAATGATTAAGCATCAGTTGTCCCCCAAGCAACTGTGTTCACACTAATTAGGAACAGAGGGAGATGGGTTTCTGATTGGCGTGTTGATCACATGATAACTTGCCTGCCTAGTTCAAAGCTTGTGGACATCTTACACTGTGCAGATATAAATAATATGGGAAGGAATCAATGGTAATAGCAAATGTCAGTGCCAGGGATATCAGTCAATAGCTGTGCAGTAGGTCCCGAAAGCCAAATTTAATTGGATAGATAGGATGTTAAGAACACAGAAAGCTGGACTGGTGAAACCACTATGCCTGCTATTCAATATCCTATGCTGATTGGCAGTGGTGACTATTGGTGACTATCCAGGGTTTCAGACAGGGCTTTTCCCCAACTTCCCTGAAGATGCCAGGAATTGAACCTGTGAATTTTCTGTACACAAAGCTTGTGTGCCACCACTGGGCTGTGTGAAGACCACAGCCTCTGTGCATTTCTGCTCTTCTGTACACAGCTAGATAAGGAGAGCTGTGAACTGCAATAAAAACAAAAGGTTGGTGCCTATAATCAAAATGATAAGACTGACTTCTGGCAGAACTCTACAGGAACCGGGGAGCATCTGCTTTATGACAACCTGTTCCTTAGGGGGATTTCAAGTCTTTGAAATGAGGACACAGGATAAAACTTGGCAATGAATACACAGAAACAAATTGTAACTATTTAATGAAACTAATAATTGCAAGGAAAAAACTGACACCAAAAAAAAAAAAAAAGGTGAACAGAATGATATAAAGCTGTTTCTATTCTAATAGTGCAAAGTTCAGAACCAAGAAGGCAGCATTGCCATTTTTAATACTATAAGAGAGCATATACTGAGCACAACAGGAAACAGGTAGAAAGGGAAATCTGTGAGATACAATTATTCCTGAATAATACATCTTCTGAAAGTTCAAGGAAGGGTCTCTCTATGACAAAAAGAACTTTTGAGTCTGATAAGCCATACAACTTGCAAGGAAAAAAACCATCTCAGACCACTGTGGGTGGAAACAGAGGGCAGGATCCAGTGGGGCTCTCATGCCCCTGCCAGATCTTAGCAGACCACCCATTTCCTTCTGCAAGTGCAGATCCCACTGACTGCTTAGGACACGCAGGACCTACCACTTACACAAGGTAGATTTAATACATCCTAATGGAAGCCCCAAAATGAGTGGAAATGCTCACTTCTGGAAGAAGTGAAGCTCCTTTATGTGAATGTTGTCCATCTGTCATCTTCTGGAAAAATGCTCATTGAGCAATCAGTGGCTTGAAAGAAAATCACTGGGAGTATAAGCACCACATTGGATTCTGCCATTAATGTCCCATATTTAATTTTTTTCATTGAAAATATGCATGTATTTCAAACATTTATATTTGTCATGCCTAACGACTCAGAGGAGTCCCCAGCAAGGATCAGGCTTTGGAGCAGGAAGATTTATACTTGGTGCCCATGACACAAACGCCTCCCCCCACCCCCCCGGCCACCTGACTCTGAAGTTTTTGAGCAAGTTCCTGGAAGTCAGGCTGGGCAGTTGGTTGCCATGGAGAGTGCCCAGCTGAGGAGGAGACTTTGACACTTAGACCAATTAGAGGAGAGGCAAAGCAAAAGGAGCAGAGAAAGAAGTTTATCCAGCCCCTGGGAGGGATGGACGAGGAGACTGAGATCCACGTAGCAAATCTCAGAGTGGTCAGAAAGGAGGGGGCAACTGTGTTGCTTAGTACTATCAATGGTAGCTTCTGCACTATCTGTCGATCACATAAATCTTGTAGTTCTTTTTGAATAAAGGACTTTACCTTTTATTGTCTGCATCTGTGTGAGTAATTGCTACGTGAGTTACGGCCACACGACAATATTACATTTTGCAATACCAACTGGAATTTCCAATGTGACTGTATATGCTTGAGGTTCTGCACTGAGCAAGGAACTGGACTCGATGGCCTTGTAGCCCCCTTCCAACTCTACTATTCTATAATTCTGTGACACCCTATTTTAAATATGCAACAATCAGTCTAGTAATAGTGGACTGTGCCATTTCATGTGATTCATGGCCTCTTCAGCAATCATGGGTTATTCAGTGGTTAAAGAACCCTTACATAACCCTACTATTTATTTAGTATTATTATTTTAAAATATGAATATACCATCCTTAATCCACATAGGGTCTCTCAAGAGTTTACTACTAATCAAGGGTTATGTTAGAGTTGCTTAATAACCCTCAGTATCTCACAATGGCTGGGTATGCACAATACAGCCTAACCTGTGATTGCCCTGACTGGGGGTTGCATTCTGAAATAACACCCAGACATCCCTGGCATGTGCCATATCCATCATGGTTTAAATAACCCACAAAGAACCAACAGTGTCATGAAAAGAATGTCATTATAGATTCAAATCTATAACGATTAAGTTATAGATAAGTTAATTCTAGTCTAGGAGTGGAAAACTGCTAGAAGTCTGGGGTTACAATAGACTATTCGCCATGGCCTGCAACCAGTGCTGCCCAGTCCACAGGGCACATGATAATGAACCACTTCATAAGCCATAAGGCTTAGATTTTGCTTCTTTGCAAGCTAACTGTGCTCCTGTTAGCCTTCTGCAACGGTGAAAGCACCTGTTGGTGGTATCTACATCTTTGCATAGATACAGTTATGCCAGATTCATCAGGGTGGCAGGGATGCATGGTGGGCACATGTAGCCCATTAGCTGCGCCTCTTCTATCCCATTGATCTTCAACCAGGCATTACCTAAAGTGGATCATGCTAACAGTATCCAAATGTCTGTGTTGTTGCTGTTGTTGTTGCTATTTTTTTGGAGGGGGGAGGCTTCAGATAAGAATGAAGCAGAGATATAGAAAATCCCTATGAAAGCATTCCGGCTGCTCTCGTGTACACTAAAAATAGGGTGAGGTCATATGCCCCCCCACTGAGTCTCTGACCATCCTATATTGAGAAGGGAGGTCTGAAAGGGGCTTTTATTTAAGTCCCGTGCAATTGGGAACCCTCAAGTTATTTCTGAAATGGGTTTGTGATGTCATATATTGCCAAATGTGGTTGCTCGTATTGTGATGCCATCATACTGGATCCATGATCTCCAATTACATGGTATCACACAGAAGCAGCCTGGGTTAAGTAAGAAGAACAGGCACAAATGAAGTTCACATTTGCCAGTGAACATCCTTCAAAAAGGATTAAAACTTGAGAAAAGCAAGTTTTCCCCTTCGATCCCCTTCAAAATTACTATAACTGCACTGAAAAGATCTGCATGCAAATATTCAACCTATTCAGAAAAATGAGAATACATCTTGCAGTCCATCTAATTTCATACATATGTTCTGTTTTCTTAAAGATTTGTGTTGTTTTAAGTATACTATGCCTGGTGACGCAGCCTGATAGCTTGCATTTTTGTTTCATTCATGTTGACATTACTGATAAAACAACTACAGAAAACATAAACCATTTTTTCCTTCATGAAATGTATGATTTTTATAAGTTGTTACCCTTATGTGACATTCAGGAAGGGAGAAGAATAAAAGTCCAATAATTTCTGTCCAACCAGCTATTTATCACAGCTTCAAACAGAAAGAGATTCATTTCTATTTATTGTCTGGAAATGTTAGACTAGGCTGAATTAAACATTTTGATATATACCTGCAGTGGTATAAACTATGTTTTCAAATTTTCCTAGTCAAGCCTTCTTTTACGTAGAAGAAAATTAGACAGGTGCAGCACACCAATAGAGATGAACTTTGTCCTCAAAGAAAATTGGTTTTTCCTTTTCAATTTCATTTCAAAGAGATCTGACAAGTGTCGCTTTGAACAAACTTTCACAGCACAATATCCTTTGTGTAAGTTTTCCCCTGTCAGCTTTTCCATTCCGGTAGGAACTTAGAACAAAGTCTATGCTGCCCTTTGAGTTGAGAACTTCATCAGCCGAATGAACACCAAGTGCAGTGCAGAGAAATTGAGGGCATACTCTCTCCCTCTCCTTGAATCTGAACACTGCCAATGCTCAACAAATATAATTTCTCTATCTTGGAGAAAAGCAGGCAATAGCTATATATCTAGTTTCATATTCTGTTCCCCACCTCTCCCCTTTCTTCAATGAAAAATGCATTTTGGAAATCCACCTATTTTCAAACCCGGTTCAGGTTACAACAAAACAAGTTACCATTCCGCATACATCATTCATATCGTGTTATCACTTTTCATTTTTCTGATCATATAAGTCTTGTTAAGTCTCTTTTTTGTGATTTCCCACTATTTTAAAAAATGTCAGTGTGCATCTCTATGTGTGTGCATAGAGATAATAGGTAGATTATAAATATAGTTCAATATAAAAATATCTTTATTATTAGGTCAGATCCTTCAAGCTGATTTTAGTGGGTTCCCACCGCAGTCAGGGCTTGAATCTTTCACATTCATACTTACCTGCTCATAGATATTCATCAGTAGATGGTCTGCACTTTATCATCCACTATTGTAATCACTGACAATCCCCTCAGAAAGCTTCATATATTACATTGTCAAGGGTCAAATGTGGATTTATAGAACTCATGCACCAAAATGCAAGTTTTCTCCTGAATGTATCATGTCAGGATCTGCATCAGGTAGTGCCATAACTGCTCAGTTGGATGTGCACGCAGAGCTAAACAAACAGTACTATGGAGACCACTGACAGATCCAGATTTCCTGCCCTGCTCCATCAGATCTCCAGGCCTTGTTCCAGTCCCATTCCACAGCATATTTGGCAGACAGGGAGAAGAAGGGGAAAGGAAGCTCCCACTGTGTGAACAGAAGTTAGCTCACCCAACATTGGAAGCACTCCATTTTATATGAGAACACAAGAAGGAATTGTCACCATGTGCCCACTGGGTATTAAGCACCACAACTGGAGTAAACTGTGGAATATCTGACTTGTTTAGTCGCAAAGTAATGCCCGTCCTATCATGACCCCATGGACAATGTTCCTCCAGGCTCTCCTGTCCTCCACCATCTCTCAGAGTCCACCCAAGCTCACAGCCAGTGCCCCAGTGACTCCATCTAGCCACCTCATCCTCTGCTGTCCCCCTTTTCTTTTGCCAGGAATACGTATCTGACTACTGACTGAATCTGACCACCTGAGCCTGGCTCCCTGGGACCATGAATCAAGAGCTAGGATGGAGGAGGTGAGAACACCTTGTCTTGAGTAAGTTCTGCTTTTGGCAATTTCTTAAAATAAGACAGCAATGAAGTTTGCTGCACCAACTGACTCTTCCCACAAAAGATTTTTCTGTACCATGTGATGATATTTGATAGCATTTTACCCACAGTAGAACTTCTTTCAAGACTGGAGTCTGCCTTCTCAAACTCTGCTGTTGCTTTATCAGCTGAATTTATGTAATATTCTAAATCCTTTCTCATCATTACAACAGTCTTCACAGCATCTTCACCAGGAGTAGATGCTGTCTCAAGAAATCGCTTTCTTTGCCCATTCATGAGAAGCAATCCCTTATCCATTAACGTTTTATCATGAAATTGCAGCAATTCAGTCACTCTTCCTTTCACTTGAACATTTGGAGACCATTATAAGGCTGTTAATTGGCTAATTTCAGTATTGTTGGGTCTCAAGATCCAGGGAGGCCCGAGAAGAGGGAAAGAGATGGGGTAATTGTTGCTTGGTGGAGCAGTCAGAAAGCACACAACATTTATCGATTAACTTCACCCCTTAAATGGGTAAGTTCACGGAGCCCCAAAACAATTTCAAGAGTAACATCAAAGATCACTGATCACAGATCACCATAACAAATTAAAAAATTAAAAAGTTTGAAATATTGAATTTCCAAATTGTGACACAGATACACAAGGTGAGCTGTTGGGAAAATGGCACCAAAAGACTTGCTCCACACAGGGTTGCTACAAGCCTTCACTTTGTAAAAAACATAATATCAGTGATTGCAATAAAGTGAAATGCATCCCTGTATATGTACATGTGTGTGTCTAAAACATCATAAAAGAACACTATTATTGTGTAGCACCGAGGTCAAAGGAAGGCCAAATTCTGCCACAAAGCTTTCTGCTTGCCACAGCAGTGCTGACCCTAGAGAGCTAGCAAATATGCTTTGACTCAGATAGGTGGGTGGGTGAGGTTATTTTGGCTATTTTTTTTACCTCTATCATCAGTTTTCTAGAAGGTATGTACCTTCAGCATTATCTGCCCACCTGCCAAGCATTTCTGTTACAATAATGCTAATGAAGCTTAATAAACTGTCCCTTTTTTAACACAAGTGTTACTAAATCAGTTGGACATGACTTTGTCATGTAAAGTCAATCAGAATGCAGAGAATGAAGAAAGTCACACAAGAAGTCCATGTAAAATTTAATTAGAGTATTTAATTAACATATCTTGTAGAAGTAGCTGTGAGTTTTCCTTTTACACAAAACACCGCCAAGCTAACCAGGGCAAGGACATATTTTATTTAAACTGAAAATCTTAAGAACTTTTTGATTAACTAATGCAGACTTCCTACTTGATTAAGGATCTCGAAATATCTTAGGATCTTAGAAAGTCATGTTTATTGATAAGCTAGAATATTTAAAATATGGAAAGTCAAATTAGCAAACGGAGCTTTAGCCTGACTCTAATGATAACGAAGATGAATGCTGGTTGAAAACTGAAGCCTAATGATTGCAATTCAATGCAATCTTTGACATTGTAGAGATTATAATAAATGATAGGGCAGGTGCGTTTAGCACTAATATACCTCTGAACTTGACAGGTTAGCCACAAAGGGATGCAAAGCCATGCTTTTCAATGGCTGGAGGACATTTTGATGAAATGACCACAAAGAGATTCCGTCAGGAAACAAATGCAGTCACATCTGGGACACACATCTGGGACACAAGTGTGTGCACACACACCTGCATGGGTGTTTTAAGATGTTGTCCTGCATATGGAATATTGAACTCTTTCCTCTCTCTCAGACCCCAGGTTTAGTCCCAAAGTTTTGGTAATGTTTTCCCTCCCAAGAATCCTGTGAGGACATGTTTACTCCTGCTGTCCAACCTTTAACCATGCTGTGCATATGTTAATACAGAAATCTGCTGGTTCCTGGGCTGGGTCTTCCAGAGGGACAACGGTCTCTGTTCTGGCAGGACTCGACCCCTGGGCCAATAGGTCAAAATCCCCATAATCCTCCCTTGTTCCTGAAGGGTTTATTTCTTGAACACAGATGCTTGGTACCTGAGCAAGTGTGCTAATATCTGAATCCTGCACACTTAAATGTGCCTTCATAATTCTAATCCTATGTAATATTGCACACTGAATGGTGCATGACATACTGTCATTCCTATCCATATTCTGGACCCAGAAACTCTCAAGAAGGGTGTGATGACCATCATGGTGGTTTTAAGCTACCACAAAATATTTTTATCCTGTGCAAAAAGAACAACCCTCACCCCATGACCACCCCACCTAAAACTAAAGTTAACTTCCCTGCCCCAGCTTGGATATTTTAGGCATTCTGACCATTTCCCAAAGTGCCCCAAATCCCTACCCTGACTTTTGTGGGAAGCAAATGGTTTTTTTTTAATCATTACGGTAACTGAATTATATATCCTGAACAAGCATGATAGCATTTGAACCCTGTAATCCTAAACTTTCTATCACAATCCTATTTTTTCTTATTAATCCTGCCAACCTAGTACTACAATTAATTTCATAATTGTCAGCTCCTGCAACTGGATGTCATTTTTATCTCAAGCAACACACAGCTCGAGGCAGAATCTTATGTTCCATGTGGATCACTTTTTCCATTTTAGGATTCCTTCACTTTATATCTCTATCACAGAATCACAGAAGAGTAGAGTTAAAGAGGTCCAGGAAGGCCATGAATTCCAACCTCCTGTTCCGTACAGGAGTCTCTGTTAAATGATCCCTCTCAATGGCTGATCAGTTGCATCCTGAATGTCTCCAGTGCGGGAGAGCCCACAGTCCCCTGGGGTAGTTGTACTGCTCTAACAGTAAGGAAGCTCTTCTTGATGTTCAGCCAAAATATGGCTTCCTGTAGCTTCAGCCCATTATTCTGTGTCCTGCACTCTGGGATGATCGAGACCATATCCTGGCCTTATGTTTTGCTGTATGAGTATCAATGGAAAGACTGGATGGTCAACCAAAGAAGGCTTCCAGAAATACAGATATTTTCAGGAAGCACCAGAAAGAACACCATGATTGTGTGACCTGCAGAGCCAGGGAGCTCTGGAATGGTGCTGCCACACTGAAGGCTCTTCTCTGGAGGGACTCCGGTCAGGCCACGGGTCTCTATGGAACCACCAGGGACATGCCATTCAAGGACCACAGTAGGCAGGAAGGCTGACTTTAGCATTTGCAGAAAACTTCGTTCTTTCTTCCCTTGTTCTCAGATGTTCAGAACATTTGGTAGAAACAGCAAACTCCTGAAGTTTTTATTCATGAAAGTGTTATTTCATTATGAAAGCTTAATATGAGATTCCAAATGTCAGGATCCAATAGCTGCTTTGCTTTTTGATTTCATACTCCAGCAAAGGAAGAGAAGAATGGGATGCCTAGGTTTTATATGGACATATTTGCCCTTCCATGTGGCGTTCTTCACTTGTACCAGTAATTTATTCACATTTATATGGCTCAAGTGTTTTAAGCATCTTTTGGGGTCATTAATTGGATTTAGCAAGAGTAATAACACAGAGCACTTCAAAGCCTCCCACTAAAAAATTCTAGAAGTGCAGAATGCATAAATATACAAACTAGAGCCACTTCGAAATCAGCAGGTACCTTATCTGCATTTGCATTTTCAGGCTGATTTGAAAAGTGCAAGATCACAGAAGTTAAAATGTTAATCAAAATAGTCAACAAAATACTAAAAAGCATGGCAAAATAAAAAAACCTGGAATTCATTCTCCCCCAAATTAAGTTGTAGTGCACTAGGTTCATCATGAGAAGGAAAGAATCACTGGAGAAGACAATTGTGCTAGGTAGAGTTGAAGGCAGAAGAAGAATGGAAAGACCAATATGAGATGGACTGAGCTGAGTAAGGCTGGGTGAAGAAATTACTCATTCCACCACTATTGCTGGATACGACAGTTTCAATATTTTAGACAATATTTCATGTGCATTTATACATATAGAAAATGATGACCAGCTCTAATAACTTACTGGGTAACATGTGTTTATTTTATAGCCTGTACTTTCAAGCAACCCAATAACCAACATCTTCTGGCTTTTTGTACAGAAAATGCGAACATTAAAGCAAAGAACCAATCAGTGCAGAATGAAACTAAAATCAAAGCAGCAGCAATGAATAAAGCCATTCCAGCTCCTAATACAGAATGTAAACAGCAGCAGAATGTAGTTCTCAAAGTACTGAGAAGTACAAAAAGTGCTAAGAAACTCCACCAAATGACATGGAAGAGGCTTGTAACAGTAACACTGGTAACATGCATGGGTCTCAGTGCCATGTACAATAGCAGCAGAAAAGCAGGCACACTGGTTGGGCACATTTAAAACCAGGATGGTCACAGCTTTTACAGTCACGGGTCTTTGAGGGTCTTTGATGGAGTCAGCCTCATTTCCCTTGGACAGCTGAGGTGCTGCTTCACAAAAAGTGAAGAACCTGCTGGCCTGCCCTCTCTTGTTGGTGGGAAACGCCAAATGCCACTGCTAAAGCTCTCAAGGCATGGTCAGCCTCAGGAAAGGAGGAGGAAAGAATCTTTCAGACATTCCCTGTCCAGCTTTATAGGTCAAAAACAGCACCTCAGGTTAGATTAAAAAAACAGCTGGAAGCAATCAGTTCAAGACCATATGGACTCCACCACAACATGCTCTGGCTGCCCCGTTTTGTGGTAAGTGTGGTTTGTCAACACATTTCAAAAGTAGCCCTTTATGAGGACTCATGTGATCCACTCAGCTTCTGTTACCCTTTTTTATTTGTTTGCAGCACCTTTGTTCTGCTCTTTAGGCAAAGAAAGCTCTTAAAGCAGCTTACAAAGCTTAATCATGAAATAGTACCTGCTTTAGGCTTACAATCTGAAACACATAGTGCAAAAGGAAAAGCGATTGGGAAGGAAGAGGAAAACGCAAACTCCACCAGGGAAAGATTTCTGGTGGTCTAAAGCATTGTTCAGACTCTGCTTATGCCCACATATTTATTTATTTAAAGCATTTGTATGCCGTCCAATTGTGCCACAGCACCTCTGGGTGGCTGACAACACAAGAGTTGCATACAGGGGTTCAGATTATTATTCTGTTTCCATGTCTTCCCAGCTTTAGCACAACGTTTGAAAAAGTTCAGGCACAACTCCTCTCTCACCGGGCAGAACCCACTCTTCCCCTTGGTATACACCTTAATTGCGGGCGATGAAGCAGGTTGGGAGATGGCTAGAGCGTAGGTGGAGGAGATCACAGGATGAATCTGACCGAACACACTTGCAAGCCCATTATCGGGCCTATGCTGTGGCGGTGAGGGCGGTGAAAAAGAAATTCTTCTCTGTTTCCATTGCCTCCTCAAAATGCCGTCCAGCGGAGCTTTTTCGAGTGGTGCAAGGCCTGGTTTGTCCAGGTCCTAAGAAAGATCTGGTTCCACCCTCAAAGGCCTGCTGTGATGACTTTGCCATGCATTTCAGGGAGAAAATCGCTCAGATTCGTCACGAGCTAGGCACCACTAGTGTCTAGTTTCTGGGGAGACACCAATGCTACTGTCTGGTCCAAAATTATTGAACGAATTTCAGTTACTGCGGCCCGATGATGTGGACAAGGTGCTTGGATGAGTACGTCCCACCACTTGCCTATTGGACCCTTGCCCATCTTGGTTAATAAATAATTCCAAGCACGGGATTGGGATCTGGATCTTGGAAGTGGTTAACGCTTCTCTGAGGGAGGGTCGGGTGCCTGCCCCTTTAAAGGAGGCGGTAGTCCGACCGGTCCTGAAGAAGGCGTCACTGGATCCAGAGATGGCCACTAATTATAGACCAGTGGCCAACATCCCGTTTCTGGGCAAGGTGTTAGAGCGGATGGTGGCGGGACAACTCCAAGCTCTCTTGGATGAAACTGATTATCTGGACCTATTTCAGTCCGGCTTCAGACCCGGGTATGGTACTGAATCTGCCTTGGTCGCCCTGTACGATGACCTGTGCAGGGAGAAGGACAGGGGGAGTGCATCCCTGTTGGTTCTCCTGGACCTCTCAGCGGCTTTCGATACCATCGACCATGGTATCCTTCTGGATAGGCTAGCAGGATTAGGGGTCGAAGGCACTGCTTTGCAGTGGTTCCACTCCTATCTCAATGGCCGGTTCCAGAAGGTAGTGCTGGGGGACTGTGGCTCTGCACCATGGCAGTTATGCCATGGAGTACCGCAGGGGTCCATTTTGTCCCCTTTGCTGTTTAACATCTACATGAAACCGCTGGGAGAGGTCGTCAGGAGGTGTAGGCTGCAGAATCATCAGTACGCTGATGATACCCAGCTCTACCTCTCATTTTCCACCAATCCAGGTGAGGCAGTGGCTGTTCTGAACCAGTGCCTGGCCGATGTAATGGGCTGGATGAGGGCCAATAAACTGAAGCTCAATCCAGACAAGACGGAGGTCCTGTTGGTTGGCGGATCGGGCTTTGGAGAGGGTGAATTGAACTTAGTCCTGAATGGGGTTGCACTCCCTCTTAGGGACAATGTCCGCAGCCTGGGAGTGCTCCTCGACCCAGAGCTTTCATTGGAAGCTCAGGTGACAGCGGTGGCGAGGAGTGCTTTCCTTCAGCTTCAGCTGATCCATCAGCTGCGCCCCTACCTGGAGTACAACTGCCTGGCGACAGTGACACATGCACTGGTGATTTCCCGCCTTGACTTCTGTAATGTGCTCTACGTGGGGCTACCCTTGAAGACGGTCCGGATACTTCAATTGGTTCAAAATAGAGCAGCCAGGCTGCTGACGGGGACTGGACGTTATGTTCACATGACTCCTGTCCTCTGTCAGCTTCACTGGCTTCCCATTGAAGTCCGGGCCCAATTCAAGGTGTTGGTGATGACTTATAAAGCCCTAAATGGCTTGGGTCCTGGTTACCTGAAGGAGCGCTTACATCCATATACACCCGCCCGCCCCTTGAGATCTGCGGGAGAGGCCCTTCTCCGGGAACCCTTCGTGAAAGAAATTAGGAGGGTAGGTACTCGGAGGAGGGCTTTCTCAGCGGTGGCACCCAATCTATGGAATGCGCTCCCCAGAGAGGTCCTCCTGGTACCGTCGTTATTTGTTTTTCGGCGCCAGGCGAAGACCTTTTTATTTAAACGTCATTTTAATTGTTAATATTATTTGCTTATTTTATCTGGCCATGGTGACTTATTTTATATTATTAATTTGTTTTATATTTTGAATGCATTATATTTTAATTTTATGTTGTGAGCCGCCCCGAGGCTTTGGCGAATGGGGCGGCATAGAAATGTTTTAAATAAATAAATAAATAAACAAACAAACTAGATGTTTTATCAACTTTTTGTGCAGCTTCGGAAACAGGTTAAGATTAAATTTGTGGCCTTGGTCAGTGGTGTCTGTCCAGGGATCAACAGGGACAAGACAATGACACTACATTTTATGAGCTACCCTACAACTAATCCTTATGGAACTTTGGCCAATTGTGGCTATTTCGGCAAGTTCTTAGGAGGAAGTCTGTACAGTATGATCAGGGGCAGCTCATTCTTGACTGGGAATTTGCCTGAGAGGCAGCCTTCCAAGCTCTTGCATGTCCCTGGCTTTGGATCCTGGCTTCCTCCCTCTACTCTGACTCTCTGGGACCACTCTGGGATTTTGGTTTTCAGCTCCTGGCTCATCACTGATGACTTTGCCCTGAAACATGCCCATACTTGAATGGAACTGTGGAAGCTCAGCACCAACCATCTGTTTGACTGGTGTGCATGCCCTGGTCTATCCACGCAAGACACGGCTTCATCTCAGGGACATCCTGTGAAGGCAGCACTGGATGATGCATGGCCTCAGTTCAGTGTAAAAGGAGATGTATTTCAGGGTGAATAGAGTTTTCCTTGAAGAAACCTTTTCATCACTGGAAAGTTTTTATGACAGCATTAAATAGCCAGATCAGCCAGCAGCCCAACAACAGTGAGGTTGCCAGCAAAGGGAAATTGGGGTGCTTCCCCTTACCCCTCAGTTTTGAGAGTTGATCCCACCCACCCCCTTTCTGCACTTTCTTTTGTTTCAAAGAATTCCAGATCTCTCTTCCCACCCCCTCCATTCTCATGTGCTCAACTAATGCACTGAGCACTCAGTTTCCATAGAAACAAAAAGGACAGAAACAGTTTATGTATTTCAAAAGCTGACAGCCTCTATGCTGTGGATTTTGATAACTGAACATAAACGTTAGCTGTCCTTTAAAAAAAAAAAAGGAAAGAAAGCTGTGACGTTTATTTCTCTTTTTCTTTCTCTACTGCTAAGGGAAATGAGGCATCTATTTATTTAGCTTTCCACTGATCTGCTTTATAAATAGTTCAAGTTTTGGAGCTAATTTTTTTTCTGCTTAAGTGTTTATTAAGTCAGAATGGAAACAAACAGATAGCAAGTAGGCAAACATTACAAGCATCCCTATAGTTAAAACAAAGTTAATTGCACTTCTAATCTTCAAGGGAAACCTTGATGAAATGCTGTATTTTCTGTTGTATCTAATGATTAAATTTGGTAAATTACAACAGAGGAAACCGTCTGCCAAGCAGGCTAGCTGTGCAGCCGCCATTCCTTTCAAAGAGATTGGCACGGCATTCATGAGTGTTGTGTTAGGAAACTCACTCAGTGGCAGGGTACAGACTCTCCATTTGAAAGGTCTCGTGTCCAGCCCTTTGCATCTCCAGTTGAAAGGATATCCTCTGAAAAGAGTTCTCTGAAGCCTTGGAGAACTGCTACTTGTGAGAATTTGGGTTCGGCTCCTTTTTTCCTGTTTCAGGCTTTGCCCATTAGGGGGACTCCAAAACTGGCTAAAGAAACAGGGCTCTGATCACCAACACCATCCTAGAGGCTTGGGAGATGGGGGAAGATGATGAAAGTGGCTAGAACTCCATTCGGGCCATTGCACTGCCAAGCTTTCAATCTGTTAAGAGACAGTAAGAGAGTCAAAGAACTGCCTAGCTGAAGAAGCAGTCCTGGATCATTAATGCATTCTTTTCTCCATGTGGTTGACCCATGTGGCAAGAAATTATGTGTGTGGGTTCCATTCCTGATGCCATATTCCCTGCTTGTGCTGACATGTGTTAACATGTGCTGGGGACATGTCTGCAGAAGAGAAGTCCATAGACTGTGCATAGACTCTCCTTTTGCCATGGCTGAATGAGGAAAGAGTGTCCCAGCTGGTGTCTGTACAGAGATATTCTGTGGGGAAAGCCCTTCAGAAAGCAGGAGAAGATGCTCATTAATCACAGCTGGAAATTCCTATTCGTTTTTATAAGTATTTACCACAGCTCACAAGGGCCTTCATGTTCAGAATGGAAAGAACTTAAGATGTTAAAAAATCAAATATGTTTAAAATAAAACCACACAGAAACTGAAGGATGAGTCCATTCAAGCACAGAGCTTCAAGCCCATCACTCTTAAAACTCTGCCTTTGTATTCAGCTATGTTTGTGGAACTGAATTAGAGTTGGCACCTCTTTTTTCTGACAGGCTTCACATCTTAGAACAGCCCTGTGACAGGCTCCTCATAGTCCACTTGAAGCTAGGCATATCTCCAGGTACTGGATTTGGCTGGTACAGATGGAGGAGAATTTTGATTCAGTCTTTTTTGATCAAAACTTACCAAAATTCAATTCAAAGTTCTGCATCTTCGGGAAGGAAACCACCTTCACTTCCTACTGAAATTCACCAGGTAACATCTCTTCTATCCTTTCCTCTCCAGTTGAAAACATTCGTATTCTGGAGTTATTTTGGTGATTAATTTGGTTTTTAATAACAGGTCTAGATTTTGCTGTTGTCTTTTGTGAATTGAACAACCAGAGCACTTTTATAAATGGAGCTTTTAATCTGTTTTATCATTGTTTGTTTATAATTTTGCTGTCTGGTTTTAGTCTATTGTTTTATTGTTTTAACTTGAATTGTATTTTATTGTTGTGCTTTTGATAGTAACCCACCCAGAGGAACTTTTTGGCTAGGGATGCAGCACATAAATTCAATAAGTAAATAAATAAGCTGACTGGGACAAGCTGGGGTTTAAGCATGTTTTCTGTGTAAATGCAAAGAGCTGCACTCTTAAGGATGGGTCAACAGTAGTAATAGTGGGAGTGGAGTACTGGGTGCCTGTATTTTTTTTCCCTTGGAATAACCAGAAGCGATAGTAACTGTGATGTACATAAAAATCAACCCCACACCAAATGCTATTCAAGCATCATTTTTAATGTCCTTCTTTTTGCTGTCTTTGATAAGTCCAAGACAAATCTCTGAATTCTGCTGTCATCC
Source organism: Varanus komodoensis (assembly GCF_004798865.1). Lineage (NCBI taxonomy): Eukaryota > Metazoa > Chordata > Lepidosauria > Squamata > Varanidae > Varanus > Varanus komodoensis. The sequence continues at coordinate 27,002,159 of NW_025335761.1, read as the reverse complement.
CCTCTGACACTGCCTTTGAAATGGAAAAGGATGTCCTAAACCACACCAGAAAAACAAATTGACCTTGCCCACAAACTTCCAGTAAGCTTCATATCTAGACTGGTGCTGTGCTGGATCCCCTCCTCACCTTTCACAACTTCTTAGTGTTTCTGCAAAGGAGGGCAGTTATTTTTCTGCTTCCTGCACAGAGGACAGAGGAATTTTGCAGGGTGCAGAACTTTGGGGCTTACCATACTCTAAGAAGGTGGGCAAGCTGTCTGAGTGGCCTGCTCCTTCTGATTCAGCATATATCCCATTTTCCTGGGCTTTTACAGTCTCCTTGCCTGCCTGAGCTTTCTAAAAAGCCCCCTGGTGGCCTTCTTCCTTGGGGCTTTCCAGCAAAGAGTTCTTGCACACCCTCCTCAGTCGCCTTATGAAAAAAAGGTAAGCCCTTAAGCACTGGAGGCAAAGCAGTTCCTTCAAAGTTCTCACCCCTCTTCTCAATTTTTCAAATATTTATTTTTCACTCACTCTCTCACCCACACAAACGTTGAAAATGAGCAGATAAATAGATAAAAAGGTAGGATCGGTACTGGTAAGAAATAATCTTTAGTTTCGTACACCCAGTCTTAAATCTCATCTCCTCAACAGTTGTGTGTGCATGTGTGCGTGTGTGTTCCACATGCCCCTTTGAACCCTGCAGATGTTGGTATATTAGGTCTAGCCAGATTGGTTTGGATGAATAGATCCTAGGCATGGTGGGTACATCTTTACCTGCGAGGTCAGTGCCAGCCACCTTTAAAGAGACCATTGTGCAAACATTCTTGAAAAAAATGCTTCCTCAACCCAAATATTTAGGACCATTATTGTCTGCCTACTAATACTCCCTTTGGCAAGGTTAATAACATAACACAAAAAGAGCTATGCTGGATCAGATCAAGGATCCATTTGGTCCCTCTTTCTGTTCACATAGTGGGCAACCAGTAGTCCATAGGAAACTCATCACTATGTCATGAATGGAACAGTATCCTCTAACAGGTTCCCCTGGTAGTACAGCGACACCCATTTCCTTCTGGGTTCAGGCCTGGTTTTGATATTGGTACCCCTGATGGATGAACTGTATCAAGAGAGAGACTGGGAATGCAGCCTCATGGTTTCTTCTTGAGCTCTCTGAAACATCTGACACCACTGACCATGGTGTGTGCTTGGACTAGCCCATGAGTTTGGAACAAGGGGGACGGCATTGCTGTGGTCCCATTCCTACCTATGGATTCGATTCCACAGAGTGGCATTATGGGACTGTGGCTCAGTCCCTTGGCAATTGTGCTATGTGATGACACAGAGCAGAATCCTGTAACCAACACTTTTTAATATCCATGTTGCTTGTGGTTTTTCAGAACAAGGTTTCATAAGAACACAGGGGCAGTCCAGAAGGACACCATGGTCATTGGTATCAAAGACCATAAGAGAGCAAGAAATGAAAGTGTTGCTGTCCCCTGTTCCTATCCCAAGAGGATCATCCATTAGGGCAGCCAAGGCTTATTATGTTTCAAAATCAGGCTTGAACCCAAACTGGAATGGATCCAGTTAGTCAGTGTCATTCCAGAGATGCCATCACTCTCTCAAGTATCATACTCAGGAACAGGGTGCTTGTAACCAGATAACAGTTGGCATAGATTTCTGGATCCAAGGAAGGTCACTGCCTCCTTCAAGAAGGTAGGGCCCATCATGCAGTAATGCACTCGCTGCTTCCCTGATCCACCAAGTCAGGAAGGAAGGACAAAGGCTGAGAGAACATGTGGTGGGTCATACAGCTACAAGCATCTTGTTCACATCCACAGGTTCCAAAGCTGACACTTTTCCTCGAAGCCGGCTAGCTGATGCACTGGATACCTCATCAGCCAGTGAGTCAACAGTAGTGTTCAAATCAGCCTGAAGGTGAATGATTTTCTCCTTGAAGTGTCAAGTAAACTCATCACAGTGGGTCTCCAAAGGTTCCAGTACTAGGTTCACTGGATTAGATGAAAGCAGTTTCTGAAGTACTCAAAGAAGCTCAGCTGGATGGCTTGTAACACACACACACACAGACTTCTATCCAGACCATTCCCCATGCTCAAAGTCCAAATCAAAGAATAGTGACTGATGCATGAGACCAGTAACGAAAGGAGACAGCTCCATGGTTGTCATGGAGGTGATGAAGATCTGGGGTGAGCCTGCTAAGGCAGCAACAGCATGGGGTCCTATGGTCCTTCCACTGCAAACCTGAGACCGCCTCATCCAGCTGAGTCAGGGAAGCTACTGGGAAGCAGAAGGAGAGGCTAGTGATTCCTAAGTCAGTGTGTTTTCTTTCCATTGCTGCTTTACTGCATCCTTGAAATATAGATTTGCTACCACAAACCGCCATGGATAGCTTCTATAAAAATGAGGGCTTTATGAGGCCCTTTTCAGAGCTGGTCCAGTCACTGGTGAGGTTCTACCTCAATCGGTCACAACACAGCTCCAGCTACATACACTCAGTAGCATGTTGCAGCAAGTGGGCACTCAAGCAATGCAAGAGAACGGAGCAAGAGAAGGGAAGAAGAGGAGGCAGAGGGCTAGCTGTTCCCTGGCATCCTTGCCACCCTGCTCAGCTGCTCCTCTGTGCTCCTCCCAGGCAACCGGATTGTTGTGAAATGGCAAGGAGCATCTGACTGGAGCATCTTGAAATCTGAAGCCCAAGAAGGACAGGTGGAGCTTCCAGTGGCAGAGGCAGTGTAGGGGAGTCCAAAGGTCATTGCCTGTACACCTGCTTGTTCCCTATACCCCTAAACACACACACACTTTACATGTATACTTCCACCCAATAACATTTCCTTGATAACATTTCCTTCCATAACAATGCTTAGGAATCAAATAAAACTCATGTTCTTTGAAGGATAAGCTCTGCAAAGCTGGAAACCATATGCAAGGGAGTATGTATACATATGCATATAAATATACGTGATGGAAAGATCCACTTGGAATCCATCTCTCTTATTCTTGCTTGACTTCTTCCATGCTTGCCCCGGCACAGAAAGTGAGCCAAGCCAAGATTAAATCAGAAAATGCTTGTGAACACTAATGCATTATTCTCCCACTAAGTACACAGTCCCCACGAACAAGCATGATGTGCACAACTTGTGGGCTGGGTGAGGTGTGCACGCACAGTCCCTGCCACTGCACACAGTTTATGAGTGCAAAGCCTGCATGATACGCAAAAGTCTGCACATCCCATGTCTGGAAGCAAACTTTGCACGCACGGTGGGTGAGCCCATGGCAAGCACGCAGACCAGCCTTGCTATAATACGTCGCATGTGGATTCCCTTCCTGCCAGATGCCTGCGCAGATGCTTGATGCAAGTCTGACTTAAGGTAGAAAGAAAATGGGCCAGAGTCCAGGAAGCCAAGCCAAGAAAATCGGATGGATTCCTACCACCAACCAGATGTCTTATGTATCACTGCATATATACACCCACACATATACACACATAATTCTGCAAGTTTGCATAACTTGTTCATAGTGCATTTGGGAGTAGATTGGCACACTGCAAACCCATCTGAGATGGACTCCTATAAAGTGTGAGGCATAGCAGCTTTCTCCACTGCTAGATTACTAACTGTGGAAAATGTTGTTTCGATATACATCACAGGAGTGTTGGGCAACAGATGTCATCACACTGAACTGAAGGGATAGCATAAGAACTGGCAACAGCTACTCTTTTGGCTGCAAAACCCAAAGAACACCACATCCTAAAATAAACCTTTTACTCCAGTTGAGAAAACCATGCAGGATATATGTGGTGGTGAGGCATTGTCTTTGGTTATGCGGCAATAAATACCTCATGTTAATAGCTGCATAACTGAGAATCTGTCTCCAGGGTGTCTTCAAACGTCCATCAGAAAAGCAATGTGGAAGCTTTCTGTGGGAACAGCAAGGTTCCAAAAGACCACAGGTGAGCCAGCTTGAAAAGAAAGAACCCTGCAACGCATACGTGGAAGAATGGAATAAAACCAGGTGAACAAAGGAAGAAAAAGAAAGCTGTCTCTCAAAATATAATCTGCCATGGAGAATATCCTTATCATTTTGTACCAGTCCCAGTAGTTATGAGAGAGGAGGGGAAACAACCGCTATGCAGGGCAGCGTGGTCTGTTAATCACAAGCTCATAACTGGCACTAAAGCTGAAAGGACCACGTCTGCTGTGGTGAATCATTTCCATGCCAAGGCCCAGAACAGGCAAGCCATGTCATTTGTAACATCTGCCTCGAGAAACTCCAGCCAAAATGAGCTAGTTAGAAAGTTTATATCGCTGCTCTCATTCTAATCCAGGGAAGTTGGCTTCAAAAAGCTCGGGGGGATTTGACATCCTGAAAAGCATTTTCTCAAACAGATAACATGGAAGGATTTGAATGCTTAAAATGATGGCATTTCCATGCCCATGCCTTTATCAGAACAATATAATTTTTATTAGTCAAATAAATTGTTTTCCTAAAGATAGTGAGTTAAAAGCCCTGGGATTTGCAGTTGTTTTATGTATGGCAGTACCTGATTTACAACCGCAGCAAAATTATAAGTGAAGGTAAAATAAAAGTCTACAACTTAACGATTCTATTTGCTTTCCTTCCTGTGCATTTATTTCAGTGAATTTCTATTCTGCTTTTATTTATTTTTATTTTTTAGAAAGAAGCATATCCCAAAGCAGTTCACAAAATAAAAACATTATAAAATGTCATAAAACAATCAATGAAGCAATGAAACCACAATAAAACAATAAAATCTCATTAAAATAACCCAGGGAAGCTGGCAATGCTAGGGGTCAGGAAATGCCTGGACTAAAAAAAATATATCTTTGTCAGTGGACAAAACATCCCAGAGTAGGAACCAACTGGATCTCAACAGGGAGAGTATTCCACATCACCCAGTGCTCTTCTAGGGACATAAGAAAAGCTCTGCTGGATCAGACCAGAGGCCTATCTAGTCCAGCATCCTGTTCCCACAGCGGTCAGCCACACAGCTTATGGGGAGCCTGCTCCACTGGAGCACAGGCCTTGGCAAGTGTCGCATCCTCTCTCGTGTGCTGCATTGTTCTGCTTGGTTTTCAAAGGTGGCAAAAAGAAGAGTTCTATGCCCATTGCATTCAGCCTTACCGAAATTAATTCATTATATCCTGCCTTTTTTCCTTCCAAGGCACTCAAAGTGGCTTGCATCTTCCTCCTCCTCCTGTTCTCAGTCTTATCCTCACAAAACTACCCTGTGAGATGGCTTGGGCTGAGACTCTATTGGCCCAGGTTTACTTGTGTATGGAAAATATGGCTGTGTTTCTCCCCACCATCACCTCCTTGCAAGACCATGCCTGAGTTAGAAGAAAAACCTGTTAGGGAGGGAAGGGACATTTTGATTAAAGGAGAAACATGCACCTCTGGAGCCCTAGAGAGGAAATCCACCTGGACTAACAATTCAAAATAACAACAAATGGCAGGTATGGAAAGGGTTACATGCCCCCTGCCAGTGGCTTCTTTTTTCCTCCTCCTCCTCCTCCTCCTCCTCCTCAGGGCACAGTTTATTGCATTTGTCTGAAAGGTGCAGTGTTAGGACATTGGTTGACTTTCCACCTGGTCCTCTTTCCAGAATGAATGGCAGCCCAAACAGGAAAGTGTCATAGCATGTTTCGGAAAGTATTAGGCATCTTATGCCTTATTTATTTATTTAGTAACATTGTATCCCACCTTTTTCCTTACAAAGAAATCAAAGTGGCTTACATCCTCATCCTCCTCTTCCTCTCAGTCTTATTCCCACAACAGCAACCTTTTGAGGAAGATTGGACTGAGAGTCAATGACTGGCCAAAGGCAGACCCAGTTGGCTCCATGGGTGAGTGGGGACCAGAACCCAGATTGCCTGAGTCCCGTGATCTTAGCCACTACTCCACACTGGCTGTCAAAAGCTTTCAAAATACATAGTAGGTGAATGAGAGTTGGAAAATCCATTGGTCCGGCCCCCTGCTCGGTTCAGGGCTCAGATCTCCCATCCAGATTCTAACCAGGGATGACCCTGTGTAGCTCATGCTATACAGAAGCATTATTGGAACAAGGAGTTTCACACCTGTGGAATAACCATGAGGAAGAGCTTTCTTCAGGCTCTTGCTATTTGAACTTGGTGCATAGAAGTCAGATGGCACCCTCAAACTGATGTTAAGGTCATGGTGGAATAAAGCAGAAATACCCTACCCCACCCTCCGCAAAAGAATTGGGGGAATATATATGAAGAGCAAAGCAAGGCACATACAGTGAAGTTGAATAGCCAGAGAAAGATTCACACATCCGGCCCCTGTGCCTGTCCTAGTTGAGCTTCTCAGGAGCACCCCAAATTTCAGGATGCTCAAAGGACATGTGGCCACCCTTAGTGAGGGATCATCTGCCTCCTAGAAGATGCATGGGAAGAAAAGCCTTGGGTTGTTGGTCGTTGCTGGTAAGAAAGTGGATTGTAGCCAATTGTAGCTCTAGGCCTCAGTTGTGCTTTATTCCCAAATAAATCCTCTACAGTATTTCCTGAGAAGCCGAGTCTGTTCTTCATGGAAGCCAGAGAACACCACTGAATCTCTATTAAAGACTGGACTCACACTGGGCAACATGCATGCATCAATGCCTCCTCACGAAAGGGTTGTGATTTGTACGAACACGGCAGTGTGATAAAGAGTTGCTGCGATCATTTAAGTCATGGGAGCCACGTGCAGTCTCCATGTGGAGATGCAGGCTATTACAAAGCGGTCCATGCTGGAGGGACCAATTCTGCCAGCCAAGTTGACACCTGTACCCACTGGACAGCCGCTTGCATGGACCTCCCATGACTGGGATTCAGGAGACTGAGGACGTGCAGTGACATTTCACAGCTGTGGCTGGTGACACCTCCTTCAGCAACTGTGTAGATTCTAGAACTCACACAGAATTGCTTTTAAATTATCTTTCCTGAAGTTGTGTGTCCTGAATTTCCCTAGTTGGCCACTGCTTTCTTCCTCCTGCATAAAACAAAATCCATAGATATTCATAGAGAGCCAATGTGGTATAGTGGTTAAGAGCACAGGACTGTGACTCAGGCCAGCTGGGTTCTAGTCCCCACTGGCCAAGGAGCCAACTGAGTGATTTTGGGCCAATCACAGACTCTCAGCCCAACCTACCTCATAGGGTGGTTGTCATGAGGGTAAGACTGAGAGCAGCAGCAGGAGAATGATGCAAGCCACTCTGAGTTCTTTGAAAGAAAAAAGCAGGATATGAATCTAATAATTAAATAAATATTCCCGGTTTGGCTTGTACACACCTAAGGTCAAACAGATTCCTGAAATCATTTTTCTGCTGTAATCCTGATGCATGTGCTGGAGGACATTTGCAGAGAAGTACTAGAAAGTAGGATGTGCTACCGGTTTGCCAGGAAGAAGTGAACATTCAAGGTGTTGATTATGACCTACAAAGCCCTAAACGGCTTGGGTCCTGGCGACCTGAACGAGCGCTTACGTCCGTATATGCCCGACCGCCCTTTGAGATCTGCGGGAGAGTCCCTTCTCCGGGAACCCTCCATGAAAGAAATTAGGAGAGTAAGTACCCGGAGGAGGGCTTTCTCTGCAGTGGCGCCCAACCTATGGAATTCACTCCCCAAAGAGGTCCGCCTGGCACCCTCGTTACTGGTTTTTCGGCGCCAGGTAAAGACCTTTTTATTTAAACATCATTTCAATTGTTAAAACATATGATCTGGCCAGGGCAACTTCTTCTTCCTTCTCTTTCTCCTCCTATATTTTTATTTACTTAATTTATACTGATAATTTTAATCTTATATTTGTAAATCAATGTATTTTTTGTATTTTTTTATTTAATGGTAATTTATTATGTGCTATTGTATTTCAATGTATTTTATCGTGTTGTAAGCCGCCCCGAGGTTTCGGCAAGGGGCGGCATAGAAATGTAATAATAATAATAATAACAACAACAACAACAACAACAACAACAACAACAACAACAACATGAGTCTGGCTTAGAGGAAAATATGCCAGGGACATTTTCAGGGAATAAACTGCAGGAATAATCTGTACCTTTCTCATCTGTCCAACAATCACAGATGCCCACTACTGCATTCCCCATTATGGAAGAACAAGAACGGGAACATGCTTTTGCTGATACTGCACTGAGTTTTGGTGTCCAAATCCAAGAGAAAGCAATTTGATTTGCTTGGCTATGTTTCTGTCTGTATGCACACACTTATCTGGAAATTTGTAATTTACTCTTTTACCGTGTTTGCCTAGAACAGTATGGCTAACAACAAATGAATGAATAAAATTACAAAATAAATGTTTAGGCTAAAAACAACAGAACAGGTAAAATGAAGACAGCAAATTTATTTTGAAAAAACCCTTAAAATCAGTGCTATTCATCACTTAAAAGCCTTCAATCTGGCAGGTCAAATGCCTACTGGAATAATAATAGTCCTAGTAAAAGTTTCAACCTCCCTGCAAAAAAGAGTGAGAGAGCAGGCAGCGTGAGCCTCCCAACGCAACGTGCTATGCACGCTTTCTATGTGTGTGGATAGCTAGAAAGACCTGAGGCTCTGTAGGCATGACCACCCAAAAGGTCCACCCCTCTGTGTCCCAGCTGGCCTAGCAAATGCAGATGCGTAAATGAGAGCAGACATGCTTCAAATCCATTTGTTTCATACGCAGAGAGGAAAGCCCAGCTGGGTTATGCAGGGGCAGGCTCTCTGGAACAGATTCCTCAGGCAATGTAAGCAGCATCAATATTCCGCACCTACTTTAGCAAAGCTGTAGTCACTGGAAGTTCTTGGTGAAGCAACTGATTAGAGAGTGTGGACACGAGAGCACAGGGTGGTGTTCTTGAACCTGGTACCTTCCTAATGTGTTGGACAGCAGTTGCACCAGACCAGGAAGAACAACCCAGACGGAACAGAAAATAGGCCTCACTTTTCTTAGTTGTACAGATGAGGAGATCTGGGCAGATGGAGAGATGCCCAAAGTGTGGGCAGCTGCCCTCTCTCTGCAGTGGGGGTCCCTCTCCTCCTTTGCACATGAATACCCTGCTTGGGAAAGAGATCTGTGCACCTTCCAGCATCATGTACACCATGAAGAAGGGAGAACCGGGCATGTTCAGCCTTGAGAAGAGAAGATTGAGGGGGGACATGATATCCCTCTATAAGTACCTCAAGGGCATTCACAAAGAGGAAGGTCAAGATCTCTTCTTGCTGATGCCACAATGTAGGACACGGAATAATCAGTTCAAGTTGTGACAACCCAGATTCAGGCTGGACATCAGGAAAAGCTTCCTCACTGTCAGGGCAATATGGCAGTAGAACCAGCTGCCTAGAGAGCTGGTGGGCTCTCCCACACTAGAGACATTCAAAAGAAACTGGACAGCCATCTGACTGGGATGGTGCAATGTGGCGTCCTGCAACAGCAGGGGGTTGGACTCGATGGCCTTCGTGGCCCCTTCCAACTCTACTATTCTATGATTCTAACAAGAATATGCGTACCATTGTGTCAGTGGTGGCAGCCAAGCTGTGTACATCTTGAAGCCCTGCTCTTCAGGTATGATGATCTCACAGGAATTGTGCCATGTTCCAAGCCTGATAAAGAGACCTCTGTTCAGTTTGGTTTCAGCTGCCTGGCTACCTGAGTACAGAAGTGCGTATCATGTGAAGTATCATTCAGGGACCTCTCTTCCCCACAGATAAACTAGCTTGCTGTACTGCTTCACAACTTATTAATGCTCTCTTATGCAGGTAATTACAGATGCAAAGAAATAAGTTTTTTGAAAAAAATGTTTGCTTTAAGTTTATTAATTTATACAAGAATAAGCATAATTAGTAGAACTAATTAATTTCTCTGATTTAACTTATTTATCCTGAATATACCCACTATATGGATGAGCAGCTATCCTGGCACTTTAATAAATGTAAATGAAGTGTGAACAAATGTTTTCCTTTTAATCATCTAGTTGCACAGAGAAATATGCATTCACTGTTACTTTGTTCTGAGTTATTGTTTAACAGCTCTGCAAAGCTTTTAGGATGATTTGGTATCTACTGTTGCTTCAAGTCAATACATTCTCACTTTGAAGAAGCGTCTCCATGGCATGGTGATGAAATGCCAGGCAGTGAGATTTTGCAATGGATGGCTAGTTCTGCTAACTATTCCTTGCAAAGTGTTCCCTAAGGGGCTTTTGGGAACAAGCAAAACACATTTTACATATGTTTTTGTGCATCTGCTGCAGTGGTTTGTCTTTTCTCTGGTTTGGAAGTAAAAAGCAAGGTAAAAGAATAGAGGATCTGGCTAAGAATATTCAAGAATAGGTTGCATTCCACCAATCCGATCGGAAGTGTTCCTGAAAAAAAGAATCCCAGAGAGGTCACTATGTTGGTGCACAATTATACGTTTATTTAGAGTTTAAAAATTCCTCTGACTCCTGGCACACCCCAGCCAATATGGCTGGCTCAGTCATGCCAGGAGTTAAGCCTTTTTCCTTTTACTTTAGATATGCATAGGATTGTGCCCTTAATCCATTGCATTAGACCAAATCTTGAGGCACCTGAATGGCTATCACAGTTATTAATCTTGGGGGGGAAGTGCACCTGCTCCATAAATGATCAAGTAAGCCCTTGGCTTCTTGGCCTGCTTTCAGACAATTTCCAATTCAATCCTTCCACTGATAGAATGGCTTTCATTGGTGGAATGGGCCAGCCAATTTTCCACTTTCCCTAATAGCCCCCTACATCCCTTCAGAAACTTGTCCGAGTTTGTTGGGAAATAAACAGAGCAGAAAGTCCATTCGTGTGAGCAGACATCTGCTTATACTACATTAGATTTTGCACTCTGTAAATATATATACACACACACACGTATAAACATAAAAATCGCTGCATGTATGTTTCAAAATACTTTGTTCTGCATACTCAGGGCATGATTTGGCTACCCACTTTTGTGACCAGTTCTGCCCTCAGGTGAGGAAGGCTCTGAATTATTAAGTATCTTTGTTGATCCAGTTACAGAAATAAGAACCTCTGGAATAAAACTCCTTTCCTATTTAGAATTGATTCATGAGTGTTTCACAACTGCTGGGTCTTCGCCTTCATTTAATCCCACAAACCGTATCAGAAAATTGTTTTCTGAAACAGCGAGGAAGAGGGCTCTCCCTCCTGTGTCCCTGTTCTCCCAGAAGATGGGTGTAGTCAGCACTCAGGTGCCCTTTCAATGCTACTGCAACATCTTGGAGGGTGCATTTCTACGCATTCATCTGCAATACCCCCGGAGCACTTAATGGCTTGGAAACATCACAGGGCTGCTTTTGGATAAACCTTCAGAAAACGCTGTCTCGGTGAACAAGTTACAAGTAAAGGCACTTCAGAAAGCTACAGACAATCAAGGGAAGCTAGGATCTGTCTGGGAAGACAAGCCAAACCCATTGAGGCATTACACTTGAATGGGCTATGCAAGAGCAGGGACCTGGGGGCTGCAAATGCTCCGCCCTCCTCATCCTGTCCCCTCAGACCGACAGCAAGACCTGGAGTTGAGTGCGGCTCGTTTTCATTGCACCACAAGGTACACAGAGGCCTCCAAGAGTCCTGAGAAGTCAGCACCCCTGGTCATGTGAAGAATTCTTTATGCTAAGTGCCAGACCAGCATATCTTCCACAGAGGGCATGAAAGCATTTTCTTCCCACTATCAGGGATACTCACAAGTCCCAGGGATACACACCAGGGGTCCTGTGCATTCCGGCGACATGAGGAAAAGCACACGTGAAGCTTCTTCCTCTCCTGCTTCCCCTGCCAAACGTGCAAACTCAGCCTGGAATTGTGGGTGTCGTGGTAGCAGCACTGGCATTAACTGAGGGCTGGTGAGTACAGTTGCTGCACCAAGATCTATGCTGAGGTGCAAATTAAGAAGCCCCAGCTTCAAACCTCACCTTTGCATGAACTCTCTAGAGATCCTTCAGCAAGCTCTTCATTCTCAAATTAGTCCCCACTTCTGCAATATGGGTGATAATAGCACCAACTTACCTTGCAGGCTGCTTGTAAGACTACAATTGGATAATGAATGTGAATCTCCTTGAACACCTGAAAGCACCATAAAAATGGCAGGTGTCATTATGCTGAGAGAGTCTGGGAGCTCTTGCCCAAAGTAGATAATTTTGGACCTTCTGAGTGGCTAAAATATATATATGGAGAAACCATGCTAAATTTAGATCTTGGAAAAAGGCCTTATATTTGAATTTCTTTTCCAGTTCAATCTTGCCTCCTCTAAAACCAGTAACTTCAATATGAAGCTTCATGACAGGTTTCTGAATCACTAAATGGAAGGACTCCTAATTCTTTCCTTATGTGAACAGTCAGAAAAAGGAGTTGTTTGTCATTTTGTGCTTTTGCATAATTCTCTATAGACTTCAGTGAGCACATCTGTTGGCAAAAGGATATGGAAGAAGATGGACCATTGGTCTGACACAATAGGTTTGTTCCCATTCGCCAACTGTTCCCATTCAACAGATGAAGGGATGTTTTAGATGATAACCATTTAGGAAGTACAATGAATCTGACAACATTTCCCCCACAAGACACGTTTTATAGGAGTCCTTTGGCTATCTGCTCAGTCAATGCCAGGATGGAGCAGTAGTCGGGATGCCAGTAGCGGACTGGAGCCAAAGCCCCACTCAGTCATGTGGTTCATGAGGTCAACTTGGACCAGTCACTGTAGCCCTATTCAGAAGATGAGAAAGGGGTTAAAATCAGTACTTGAGGAGCAGGAATGTTCTCTCCTGTCTGTCTCCTTGGTGCAATTTGTCTCCCTCAGCTAATGAAGAGCAAAAGTCTGAGAAAGAGAGCCTCTGGTGGGTAGAGACCTGTTCTCCCATGCAGAGGAGGGCAGGACACGCTCCAATGGAGCCAAGCTCAAGGAAACAAGATTCAGTTTGGATGCCAGGAAGTACTTCCTGGCAGTTAGGACCCCAAGGGTATGAAATGGGCTTCTATGGGAGGTGATTGAGGACCCATTGGTGAGGGTGTTCAAGGATAGGCTAGACATGCACATGGTAGGCATGTCATGAGTAGAGCTGGCTAGAGCTGGGGGTCAGACCAGATGGCCCGGGAGACCCCTTCTGACTCACTCTGTTTCTATGTTTCTATCCATTCCAGCTCTCCAGGCAGGCAAGAATGCAGATTTTCCAGCATCCCTGCCACTGTGGAGAGCCTCCAAATGGGCATCCTCATCAGACTGGTATGTTCCAGAATTAAGGGAAGACAAATGCTTATTTCTAAGCCCAAACTGCCGCATGGGTCTGCTGTGGGCATAAAATTGGGACAGCAGGGAGAACTGCGTATGCCACGATGAATTCCTTGAAGAAAAAGTGGCATGGACAAATCAGAATATCAGAATTGGAAGACTCAAAAGGCAACCCCAGTTAAGAAGAAGAATGCAGATATCACTCCTTCCAACTAGTCACTCTTTCCCTGGCTCTCTCTTTCTCTGATACACAGACAAACACACAGTCACACACACACACACACACACACACACACACACACACACACATGTGCATCTCTTGCTGGCTTTCTTGCTAGCCCCTTTGTGTCCCTCCCCAACTTGTCCCTCTCTGCCCTTCATCCAAATCACATTCTTTTCTTCTCTGCTCCTCTGATCCTGCTTCATGTGCCGGTGGAGGCCAAGCATTCCCTGCCGAAGGCACCGCACAAAAGTTTCCCCTGTCATGAAAAGCTGGAGCTTAAGCCATTTCTTCTAAGAAATGAAAGAGTCCTTAGTTGAAGATTTATAGAAGCCTGGTCTTGACATGCCAGAGCTATTGCTCAACTACTGTATTTACTATAACCACCCACACAGCTGCAGATATTAGTGACTGTGCTGGAATTAATTAGGTTTGGAATCAACAGAAGCACCAGGGGAGGGGAAGAAAAAGGTTGAGGAGCAACACAGATCTGCAAGTGGGAACCACATTAAAATGTCGTCAGGTACTTTTTGGTGCAGTTGTGGAGTGCTCTTGTTCGGAGTCCAGCCAGTCGTGCCTATTACATTCTCCCTCCCACCTTCTAATTTTCTATTTCTTCTACCCGCCCAAGAGACACTCATTGTTCTGTAGACACTGAGTATGCTCAGCCTCTGCTCATCTGTTTTGGGAAGTCCTACTCCACAACTTTTTCCCTAAAGTTTGTCCTTTGTTCTTTTGCAAACTTTGGGTCTCCAAATCCTGCAGATACCACTCACCAATGCATAATGTCCTTTTGCCTACATAATGATTAGCAGACTGAAAAGGAGCCCGCAATTAGTATATCGGATGCTCCTAATGCTCTTGTTTTGCCTTAAGCTGCAAGCAAATGGAGATAGCTGATATTGACAAAACCTATTTCCCTCATATTAAAGAGGAATTAATCCACAATCATGTTTCATTTTTCTTAATTTTCTCTGCTAATTCATGTGCAAAGGTTCAGTTAAGTTTTGAACTAGTTAAACATTGCAACTAGAAGCTGAATTGTCATTACAGAATAAATTTAATTTCATTAGATCCCATGCGAAACATAGGATGTTTGTCTCTACATGCTAGGCTTAGGATAATTTAAAAATAAATCCTTTAAAGTATACTGTGACTCCAACAAATGTTACTGTAATAATCATTATGATTTCTAATCTTGTTACTGGTTCAGCAGATTATGTGCTTATCACCCTTACCTTCTGTCCATCATGGATCGGTCTCATTCCAAGCACATTTACTTACAAGTAAGTCCCTCTGATTTTGGTTGGACTGACCTGGGATAGATTAACACAGTACTTCTGATTTCAACGTTTTCCTTTCTTTTCTTGGATGCACACCCTTGTCCAAGGGTGAGAACATGTGAATGTGTTATACAGCCTCTGCCCAGAGTGTTAACACCTTTCCTCGTATGCTCATTTCCACATGGTGTGTACTCACATTTTCCCAAATCTGTGCAGCTGCCGTGTCCCAAGGTGAAGTATTTATCGTGAGCTTGTGATCCTGCACTCATGGATAGTTTCTGGGTGTGCCACGTGACATCCTCCTCCTCCTCCAGGGCACCTCCAGTGTCTTGCAGCCATTTGCACAGCTCTCCTTAGAATGAGAAAAATGAGCTACCCTTCCTTTATGTCACAATGAAACACTGGAAAATGCTGGTCCAAATTCACAGTTCCACGATATCCATCTTGTGGAATGGAACATATAGAAAGGCAGAGAAAGAAAGAACCTGGAGGAAACTTCCTGTAACAGAGGTAATCTTATTCTCACGGTACTGTTATAGATGGACTGATGGGCTGACTCAGTCTAAACCAACTTGCTTCCCAACCCCGGGGGGCAAATGGGGTAGTGACTGCCTACTGCAGGTTCTGTTTTCACACATACAGTTTTAGGACAGCTTTGCTCAGGAGCTACTGCGGTGGGAGTCCTGTCCTATGGGCTAGGAGAAGAATTGTATTTACAGAAACTTACCTTCCACCCCCTCACTTCCCATAAGGTCTCTTTACTTCCGTACAGTCCCTTTCCTGTTACCGTTGGGTGGCATAATGGCTTTACCTGCTACCTTTTATTTCAGTACTCATAAGACACCCAAATGTGGGCACTAACACCTACAGAAGGAGAAGAGATGTGCTTGAGATTACCTTTCCAAGCCATTTGGAAACATCAGTGAGTCCAGCTTTCCCAAACCCGAAGTATTCCAGATATGTTGGGCTTCAACTCCCATTAGACCCAGACAGAATAGCCAGAAAAGCTGGTAATCATCTGGAAGTTAGTCAAAGATATTCCGGACAGCTGCAGTGGCTTTCAGTCCATTTCTAGTTCATTTCAAAGTGTTGGTGCTGACCTTTAAAGCCCAAAATGGCTTAGAGCCAGAGTACCAAAAGAAAAAGCTTTTCCTATATGTTCCTGCCCAGACCCTTAGCTCATCTGTAAAGGCCTTCCCACCTGTCCTCCACTTTGTTGTTGTTAGTCACGAAGTCATGTCCGACACATCATGACCCATGGACAACACTTCTCCAGGCCTTCCTGTCCTCCACCATCCCCCAGAGTCCACCCAAGCTCACACCAACCGCTTCAGTGACTCCATCCAGCCACCTCATCCTCTGCCGTCCCCTTCTTCTTTTGCCATCTAAATGCAATTAATTGTGGTTGCAAAGAGGTGATTCTGGTGACCGTTATCTGATCATTGTGTGTCAGGCAAAGACATTTTTTTCTCCCAGAATCTCTACATTTGAGATTCACAGATTTTTTACCATGTGAGTTTGCCCTTAAAGAGTGCTGGAATTGCTGATTTTATATATTTTATATTACATTTTCTGGGCTGATTATTGTTCATTTTACTGTGTAGTGTTTTCTCCTTTTTGAATCTGTCATGATGTAAACAGCCCAGATAACTGTTTCCAGACTAATGAAATATATGTATAAGCTAGTATCCAGCAGCGGCAACCCTATGTACTTTTCCAGGGGCCCTTTTTGTGAGGACCTTTCCGTAGCAGAGTATGGCAACTAGCTATAGCTTCCCCCAATTTTCTACCAGGCTAGTAAATCATCATGTTACGGTACTAAATGGGATAGAGGGATGTTTTGTTTTTCTAGCTGTGACAGCGCGTGACTTTCTTTTTAAAGATGCTTCTGCTTCATGTGAAATATCTCTTGCCAGCTGTATGAATCAGCCCTAAAAAGCACTCTTAGGGAGGGAACCCACATTACATTCATCACAGTAATGCAACAACATGCCTACCCCTTGACAACTGTTTTCTGTGCACTGCAATACTGAAAAATGCTCACTTTGTGGATCAGGGCCAGCGGATTGGGAGTTTCTCCATGCCAGTTCCAACTGCTGCTGGCACCACGGATGAGAGTGTGAAGGTTTGCGTGTTTTGCAGCTTAACACAAGAACACTCTTGTTGTTCTTATAATAGTCGGTTTCCACACAAAAGGTGAGTGCCTGAGCTCCTAGATCATGGGAGCCAGGATTGGTTGATGATGATTAGCTACTTGATGATGGTTACATCCAGATATTTTGGTAAGTGAAGCTGAAGCCAAGAGGGGGTGAAGTTTGCAGCAGCGCACAAAACATTTTTCCAGCTTGTTCCTTCTCCAAAGCTATTGTCTTTCTCATGGCAGTCTCTCCTCCACACACAAAACCTGGAGAAGAAAAGGAGGTGATTCTAAGGATGGACATCCATAATCTCAACCTTACTGACACTGTCAGGTTTTAGTGGCCATGTTTATTTCCTCCTGTTTATGTACAAGTTTACATTTTACAAAAAATCCATATGAAAATGTATGCATTCTGCCATGTAAACATTTATTAACATACACATTTTGAGTATACACAAAGCAAGTCTGTACACTTTGGAAAACTATGCATCCTTCTCTGCACATGTTAACCTGTTTTACAGGTCACATTGCAAGCTTGGAAATGTATAGATTTCTGCTTATAAACTGCATTTGGGTCCATGTTCAGGTGTGAGAAATGTAAATTTGCTAAGTCCATTTAAAAACACTCAGTGGAGTAAAAACAAAAAAAAATTCCACGCGCATCCCTAAGTGATTCACAGAAGAGCAGTCCAGAGAGAAGAATAGCATTCCAAAAGCCAGTTTGCACTGATGACTGAATGCAGTTGGTCCAAGGACTGCATGGAGTCCTCTAACCTGGGTTCTTCGTCATGAAATTACAGACCTTTTATCCCCTTTTTCATTGTAATTGCCCTTTGCTATCCCCAGTTTAACGAGCAATAAGAAATTCCAGGGAAAGCCACTATAGTTTCAGTTTTCTTCTGTAGAGGGGTGCCAGAGACATTTTTGGAAGATCAGCCCTGTTTCCCATAAATATACACATTATGCATGAAGGAGGCAGACGGCAGGCGCAGCTCCAGCGCCCTCAAAGGAAACAGCACGCATTAACAGATCTCTCTCCGCCATGCCAAAGAAAGTCTGCTTTCTTGCCAGAAATTGCAACAGCACAGATTTCTGTCTGCTCCTGTCAGCCCCTGCCCGAGTAAGTAACTAACTAGTAGCCACCAGCCATCAAAACATACCGAAGCTCATTTAAGAAAACATAATCTGGCCATCATCACATATTAATGTCGCATTTTCAGCTGCTAACTATCCAAAGGTCTAGAGGAAAAGTCAGGACAGCAAGGACACTGTTTTTACTCATGATGCCTGTCCTTTTTATAGTAGGTTTTTCATCTAGCTAATTCCATCAGGAATTGTCCAAGGCAGAGACACTGCAGCCCACCCTCCTCCACATGCTTTTCTTTCGAGCATAGAGTATAGTGGTTAGAGTCTCAGGAGAGCCAGGTTTCATTTCTGCTGGGTCATGAAGCTCAGTCCGTGATTTGGACCAGTTGCTGACCCTCAGGGTTGTTGTGAGAACAAAATGGTGAGGAGGAGGAGGAGGAGGAGGAGGAGGAGGAAAGTTGGTTTGGGTTCTTGGCAGGAAAAAGGTGGATTAGACTGCCTATAAACACATGCTAAAAACTCTTTGAGTGCAATCATATGCATATTTAGACTGAATCGAGTCCTACAAATCTCCACTTTCCCCAGTCAGCATGGCTAGCTGTAGAATTCTGAGAGCTGTAGGACTGGTTTGGTCTAAGCATTCACAGACTTGTGCCCTTAGAAAACAAATTTTTATGTTATTTAAGGACAAAAAGAAGGAGTGAGTGAAGCAAAAAAAAAAAAAAGAGTGTTATGCTCAGGGAAATAAACCTGCAATGTGTATGTGTGTGCACACACGTGCACAGACAACATTCCTGACACTTAGAACAAAAGCATTTGGTATCCGACGTCTACAACAGAAGCACCAATGCACCCTGTTGTAGTAGAACGTGAGCAAGAGATACAGAAAGGAATTCCATTACACTCCAACTGCAAGAGTGCTGAAAAGATTAATGTGCTGCCTGTTCCCAGCCTGCTGGGGTTTTGTGTGTGTGTGTTTGTTTGCACAGTATATTTCTCAGCATTCTGATTAAACAGGGGTGAATAACTTCTCACATATGGGAAGAGCTTTGCATTGTTTAAGTCAGCTTATCTCTGATGTGCTAAGGAAATTTTTCACATCGAGGTACGTTAGGTGCAGAGCTTATATCCATCACAACTGATGTCACTATCAATACCTGAAAATGTGAATCAGTCAGAACTGGCAGGCAACTTGCTAGGTTAGTGGGTATTTTATTTATTTGCTTATTTCATTTCTGTACCACCCCACAGCTGAAGCTGCCCAGGCATTTTACAACCGCATAGGCTGCATATAGCCAAGAGATTCCTCCAAGGTACCTGAGCCTTTTTATCTTGCTGCACCAGGCAGATAAATGTCGGGTCAATTCATATTCCCCTATTTGAAGATGTGACATGGTCTTTTAACACTGTGCAAAGTAAAGGCAAGGGAAGCATGTTAGCCCCTAATGATTAAGGCCATCTAATGGTGATCCTTTTTTATCCCCAATCCTCTCCAAAAATGGTTGTGGGAATCGACCCACACCCTTAGAAAGACGTCTTTCTTTGCATCTCAATATGGGTGATGTTAGGACAGTCGGCCCAGGAGGAGGGATTTTCCTGCAACCAACCCTCAGTTGTGGAATTCTCTTTGCCAGGGAATTGGGGCCTTCTCTTTTCAAGTTTCTGCAGCCACAGGAAAACAATTTTCTTCAGGCAGACTTTTTATTAGGCCTGGTTTTTTAAGCTGACTGCATTCTTTTAATTATCTGTCATGCTGTTTCTGGCTTTGCAGGAGGAGAGTTAATGGTTTAAGGGTGCACTGCAACCCTATGCATTTTGGGGCAGAAAAACATCCTAAACATGACTTTTCCCTGTCTAAGCATGCATAGGATTGTTTAATTGTGTGATAGTTGATTATTTCTGTTATTGTTCTGAGAAAGTTGTTAGCTACCTTGAGTACCACTCTAGTAAGAGAGAAGACAGATATAAAGAATTCAAACAAACGAACAGACAAACAAACCAACCTGATGGTGCCTAGTTAGAATTCTGTATTATCATAGTATCAAGATCCATAGTCAGGCAGTCTAATTATTTTTTCAAAACAAAACATAATTACATTTTTCAAGCCTATATTAAAGTTTTGCCTGCTGCGCATCAGGTCAAATGATATTCCATCTTACTTTGATCTCTTTTTGAAAAAGAAAGGAAAGGAACGCCACACCCTTTGGTACTGCTGACATGACTGCCAGCTTCAGGGTTTGGCACCAGGACTTGAGGCTGCCACACTCATGGAACTTGCTTGCCAGGTTTTCAAATGCGGAACAACATTTACAATTGCTTTTTTCTTTCTAGTTGCTTCAGGAAGAAGAAAAGTATTGCTATTTGAAAAATTGCCCTGGTTGTGAATAAATACAAAAAGACTGTAGGTTGCCTGTGCTTATCTAAGAGCTGTTCTGTCATGAAGCGCTTGTGGTAGGTGCTATAATTGTAAGTATTAAGAAGACTTACTGTCATCCTGAAAGAACAGTCAATGAGATGACTTTCCGTGCCTGTCACACTCTGGATTTATAAGGGAGGGAGGTTTCCATTACATATCACTGCCATCAAGTGGATGAAAAATGCAACATCCATTCCACCTTGACACTGACGAGCATTTGCACCCTCATCATAGCAACGTGAATTCCTTTGGAAACATGAATGAAGCCTAACGCATGCCAACCTTCCCATAAGGCAGCCCTAAACACTTTGGAAACCATGAGGAACCCACTGACCCTGCACCATGTCCTGGTCTGACTGGTGCTGGCCACCACTTGTCCTGGTAGTTCTGGAAATAAAAGATTTGCTGAACTCTTGGTGGATCACCATATATGGAGATGGCTTAGGGTTATCTCCCTGGTGAATGTAAGATGGCTGACACTGAAATAAAAAGTTAGGTAGGTATGATGGCACATATTTTTATATCGACTGTATGATTCTGTGAAGTGGATTGCTAAAAGTCACCTTTTCTTTCTCAAATTTCAGAAGATGATGGAAAACACTCACAAGCCCAAGGCCTGCAACGCCTTGTGTCACACAACTCATGCGGTCCCCAAGCTTCTCCCATTGTACCCATGATCCACTGAACAATGGATCATGGACAAGACTATTCAGAAAGCTAATAAAAATGTTCACCTTCTTTGGACTCTCAGAGGGGAACATCAGCCTCCTACCAACCAAATAGAACCTCCATGTTGACAGAAAGAAGACATGTTTGAGTACCAATTGCTCAGGACAAAGACCAATGGAGCAGAATCATTTTCATGCTTACCAAGGGCATTTGCCTGGCCATTGGTCAGAGTGCTCCCAGCCATGAAACAGAGTAGATGACCTACTCTTTGAGTAGCTGAATGCACCTCTCAGTCTAAAACCTATTAAAGAGAGCTGCTATAAGGATGAGTGCTGATCTCCTTGGAGGAAGGGCAGAACACCAATTTGATAGATTACTTTTTCAATCATTTCAATTTTCAATGATGAAAACATTGTCCTGGTTTTTATGGAGATGCAAATGACAACTCACTACAATCCCCTGTTGATCGGACAGCCACTCCTGCTAGGCTGCTTACACATTGCCAAATAATTTTTTTTTTTTTTTTGCGCCATTATAAAAGAGGAAGTCATGAAAATGTTTTCTAAAATTTCTAAGAACGATAGAAAAACTTCAGGAAAAGTAAACCATGCCCATGCATCATATGTCTGCATTAAAATTATATATTCAAATCTATATAGCTACCTTTTTTACTTTTCCTGAATTACATTTTGCTTTGACCTGTTGAAATGTTACAACAGGCATTAATTTAAAGTGAGGAAAACAGATGAAAAATCATATGTAGAGATGCACATTTAGAAATAGCAAATTTAATTTAAATAGAAATACAATGGAAAAAAATGGAACAGTTGACTTGTATGTGTTCTCATTCTCCTGTAGGGTTGGGATGAAACTCAGTGGAATCCACCTCTTTAGCATTTATGGACTGCCCCTCATGCTTGGCCCTGGCTTAGTAAGTTGAGCCAGAAGGAAGTCTGTGAACGCTCCTGGAGTGAATGTTGCACAACCAGCAACCTTCTACATGATGTGCAGCAGCGAAAACAAAGGCTGGTGCGTGTGGTATGGAAGGGAGATGCTGCTTGAGCAGCAGTGGGGTTGATCCCTGGCAAGCAGCATGCAAGAGCTGGGCATGTTCACCTGGAATGCAGACCAGACTCTGACAAGCTCAGGGAATAGGATGGATTCCTGCCCCAACTCAGATCCCCCACACATCCCTTTCTCCTGCTGATGGGCAAACTCATCTTCTTCCTCCTTATGGATGCTTGATTTATACTTTTCAACCAGAGGGCAGCTTGAAACAGAGGAATGTCCCCTGCCAGCTCCCCCAAATAGGAGACTGTCTCCTGTAAATGAGGACACTTGGGCAAACTAGCTTCTGCTCACCACCATCTGATGGGTCCCGCCAGAGAGCACCTTGCCAAGCCTGGAGTCATCAGGGTGGCCCTCTGTGAATTCTCAGAAAAGGGGACATGCATCAGCCCCATAACACACACAAAAGACACATACATACATACAAGCGGGGAGAAGGAGGGAGAGAGAGAGACTGCACTAAACAATCATTATTATAGTTTAAATACAGCGCATCTCTTGTAAGCCACCCAGAGAGTCATCCTGACTAATGGGTGGGATAGAAATTTAATAAATAAATGAAAGAATATTAAAAAAAATCTGTGATCAGCTGACCTGTTTGCCTTCTTGTCCAGAGACCCCTGAGGTGCTGTGGATTGGTCATCCCCTCCTTCTCTCCCTGCTTATACCTATTTTTATGGAGGACTTGGCCTAAGCATGCCTTTAAATAGAGTCTTTCAGCAGCCCTTCAAAAAGGGGAGTGTAAAAAGACACATGGCCACCTAGCAACCATCCTTGAGCTGTGTATGTTCAAATATACCTTTCATTTCCTTCTTGTTTAGAATGGTAAAATCTAAAACATAAATACTGGAGGGTTTTTTTAAGTAGCTGAATCAGAGTTGATTGGATTGGATTTGGTTTTAAATTGCACATTCACCTTCTCTCTTACCCCCCCCCCCCAGCATATTTACCAAAAGCACACCATGTAATTCCTAAGCTCTCCGTTGTCTTCACAAGATGGCTTATCTCAGAGGAGCATTGGCAGCGGCATCTCTCTTTAAATGCAGGCGTATAGATGCAGGATTGACAGCTGTTTGGAAATTCCTGTCTGGGAATCCTGTCATCAGCCATCACCCTAAATGTACATAGAGCACAAGCTTTTTGGCTACTCACTCTTATGCCCATCTGTTAAGTTCATGTTCTGCCAAGTCGTAAGAGTTAAGATCTTTCCCAGGGCTGCGGGTGTCAAACTGTGATTGGTTTAGATAAGCAATATATATATAGCACTGAAAATGTCGCCTCTTCTGCAGCGTTTTCTACTGTGCAATGACTGGACATTGGTATTCCGTGGCCTGCACACAATGTTATTCTGATTATACATTGATGATGCTACAGAGGCTGATTATGATGGTTTATTTCCATTTTTAAAAGCAATGAAATGTGCCGTTCACGAAATCAAAGTCCAGTTTTGGACTTCCTGTGATTTGCAGAATATTCAGACAGTGCCTGAATGCTCATGCAATCATTTTACAAATTGTCCTGCAAAGATTTACAATGCAATCCAAAGAGTGTTCAATTCACAACAGGTCTCCCTCTGAGGTAGGTGTGCCTTGGATAGCAGATGGTCAGTGCAATCCTGCAAGATCATACCATATGAAGTGAGATTGAGGGAACTGGGTCTTTTCAGCCTGGAGGAGACTCCAAGGGGATCTGTAGGTGACATATAGGTACGTGAAGACACAGGTAAGTAGAGACCTGTTCTCCCCTGCAGAGAAGGGCAAGGCATGCTTCAATGGAGCCAAGCTCAAGGAACCAAGGTTCAATTTGGATGCCAGGAAGTACTTCCTGACAGTTAGGACCCTGAGGGTATGGAATGAGCTTCCATGGGAAGTGGTTGAGGCCCCATCGGTGAGGGTGTGCAAGGATAGGCAGGACATGCACATGGAAGGCATGTGGTGAGCGGAGCCACCTGGAGCCAGGGGTCAGACTAGATGGCCCGGGAGACCCCTTCTCTGTTTCTATGTTTCTGTATGGCAGTTTTGGCTGCTTCCAGCAGCCCGCCAGCTTCTTGCAGCCATGATGGGGGCACAGTGGGAGGGCAGGGACTTTTGGCAGGTGAGACTAGGGCCCTTTTGAAATGCCATCTATATGGCATGGGGTATGTGTGGTGGAGGTACTAGAACAGCTCCAGGCCTGGAATAGTTTCATTCTGGGCCACTTGGTGGGGTATCAGAGAAATGGGAAGGCTTGGATCTGGTGGAGCTAGCACTCCTTTGCTCCATCCCTGGCATGCCTCTGAAATGCTGTACTGACTTCTCACAGCTTTCCTTAGAAGTAAACATGACAAAACTAAGGCTGTCAGACTTTGGACACATCATGAGAAGGCAAGACTCCCTGGAGAAGACAGTCATGCTAGGGAAAGGCAAAGGCAGAAGAAGAAAAGAAAGACCAAATACGAGATGAATTGACTCCATAAAGGTAACCACAGCCTTGAATTTACAACAGCAAGCAGGGCTGTCATGGATAGGACATTCTGGAGGGCTTCAATCATGAGGCTGCCATAAGTTGGATAGGATTTGACAGCACATAACAACACCTCCCTACCACTGTCAGGGCACCATCGGTGTAGGAATGATAGCAGTGAAAGCTTCTGTAGACACAGCAAAGAGACTCCCAGCAGTGGTCTTCCTTCTTCTCTGCCCACATATTTTACCCTGTGTGGAGGGGTGGGCACAATACCTGAAGTCCAAGGTGCACTGGATTGCACTCTTACTTGTTCGCAGCAGATCATACTCATTCCTTTCCATGATACATCTTCATTTATTGAAAACTTTTGAAATGCAGTCAGAGATAAGGACAAAAATGACATAATTTACATGGGCATGGATAATTCTGAAATCATGAATGACATGCCCAAAATCATGTGTGGAGGAATGATTTATGAAATTAGATTACAAATGCTAAGAACCAATGGGAAGGGAAGGGAAGGGTCTATGATAGAAACAAACTTAGGGTGAATGTGGCCATCATTTCCAGTCATTGGTCAAAAAACATATCTATTTATTTGATTTTTAACCCACACCTTTAGCCAAAAGGCTCTCATTAGTAGCAGACGGAAAATTCAAAGATAGTAGACTTTTGTTGGCATTTGGTTTAATTTTTATTGGGAGTATAAACATATATTTTTCTGTTACTGATCTGGTTTGTGGGTGTGTTTTTTACACATATCCTGTACATATACACATTTTCTCTTTACAAAACCTATGATAGCTGGTGTGTGTGTGCGTTTGCATGCTCATGTGGATTAGTTTATTTCTCTCCACTTAGAGAACCCTCGGATTGATTTAATGCAGAATATTGAAGGAAGGAAGGAAGGAAGGAAGGAAGGAAGGAAGGAAGGAAGGAATATGCCACCAATGTCAATGTAAACGAACAGGTGATCTAGTCCGGGTGTTCTCTTGTCTCATCCAGGTTGGCTAAACAACTGGAATCAGGGCAGAAAAAAACTTTTTCTGTACATGGTACAAATCTCTAACTCAGATTCCAGATTCCTCCCTCCATGAGGGAACTTTTGTGTTCAGAAAAAATGAGCAGCAGTGCTTCTTCATGTCCTTCTAGTTAAATGCCATACATTTCTGGATGTCTGCTTTGTATTCATAGAACAATATGGCAGTAGGTACAAGTGACATACGGCCTTTAATCTTCATCCCTTGTCCCACAGAAATTGTGTCTGAAACTGCCTCTGGCTCCCACTGAAGCCCAGCTGGAAAGTTGTAAATCCAATCAAGTGCCCTTATTATGCAGAAGTTAGAGACAAGCAAGCATCCCTTCAGGCTACAGACAAACTGTCCAGCCAGGCAATAGAGACAAAAGTTCCACACAAGCTTTGCATAATATGGGATCACTAAGGCCACCTTGAATTCCTAAATTAAAGCAACATGAAAGGAAGTTGATAGGAAACAGACTCTGATTGCTACACCCCTGCCCCCTTTCCACTTTGTAGGCCTCACCCTCCAGGCAGGTCCTTGGGTAGGGTGCTCTCTTCAGCTGCTCATCTCTTGGATGCTTGTGTTATGCTTCACCTGGCCTCCCTTTTCATCTGACATCTAAACTTTGGATCCCATCCCAGCCACCTCTTCATCTTCACTGGGAGCCTGTGTTTACAGAGTTTCTGAGGGCTCTGCTTGCCAACCATCACCTCTCTTTCTCGCTGCTGTTCTTTCTATCTCCAGCTCCAATGCCTGTGAAGCCATGACAGCATTTTCCTCTCCCTTCTTCATCTGACTCAGAACCCATTCCCATGTCTTCTTGAGTGCATGTGAACTTGTGTACAGCCCAGTCCCTACTAAGGCACAAGACCCAAGTCTAACTTGTTGAATCTCATGCGTTCTCTGGTGGCCTTTCCCAGCCTGGTGCCTTCCATATCTTTCGAATGGCACTTCCCATCACCCCACCCCCCAGCCAGCATGGCCAATGGTGAGGCTTGCTTACACTTGCTAACAAAAACATTTGGAGGGCACCAAGTTGGGGAAGACTGTCCTAAGGCCTCTAATTCACACTGGCAGCTCTGGCTGCCACATTCCCTTCGACCTCAGTGCACCTGATTATTGTGAGCTTTACCGTTCTGTCAGCTACATGTTAAGAGACCTGCTGACCGCTCCTGCTTATAAATAGGAAAAGCTAAGGGAATCTGGGACTCGGCATACTTGAAAAACAACATATCATAGGATGGCACACTTCCCTTGGTCTCCCAAATGGCACATTCCGGAATTTCATGTGTAAGTCCACTTACCCTCTTTTTATTTCAAACAAGGAACAGCCAGGGATGGAGGACAAATCCTTCTACCTTTTGTTACTCTGGGTTTCCCAGCTCCCTTGTGCTACCACATGCATTCAGAGTAGGTCAGCTGTAGGCACTGTTTATCTGTTTCTTTCATCAGTACATCTGGGCTCTACCCTGGCATATACATAAGGAATGGGGGTTAAAGGCACAGGGGAAAAATGCTGGCTATGCAGTGGCTCTGGCTGCCTTCCCGGTACTTCACTTTACAGTGCTGGTCAATCTTTTAAAAAGTTCAAATATAACAGAGAAGCTGGTATCAACGGCATGGCCCCCCAGCATTTGCCTGCCCATATTGGCTACTGCCCCCCATCATATGGACAGAATGCCCATATTGATTTAGAAGCTTTAATGTTTACAGAAACTAGAAATCCTGTAGACTAAGGAATGCATTTCAATAAATTTCATGAAGTATGAACCTCAGCATGTTATTTTCTGGTGATATGCTTCATGGCATACAGACTGGGTGTCCCGGGACCCATAAACTGGGTGAACTGTTCCTTTTTTTCCTAGTTTCTTGGTCCTGATGGGAAGACTCCCTTTTAGTGACACTTTTGGGTCAGCCTGGCCTCCAAGTGCTCTTAACCTTGGGATGTTATCTATGGATCATGCAGAAGCTGATTTCCTTTCTGACCTTATAGTCTAGTGCTCAAATGGTTCTCATACCACTGTGCCATCCACTTCCCTGTGAGTAAATATCACTGAACCAAGTAGATAGTATTTCTGTATAAATCTGTATAGGATCAAGCTACATATCTGCTGTTCTTATGATTCTTTTTGTTTTGCTTTAATATTTCACTAATAAACATGCTATTTCAGTTCCGTTGCAGGCAAAGCAAATTCACCTTAGTTGTGAAAGGCACAAATTGTTTACCTTTATAGACCACCCAGAGAATGCTGGCTGTTGGGTGGCATAAGAGGAAACTTTTAAAAATAAATAATTCCTTTAAAAATAAATAATACAAAACAGAACTGAAAATTTATGTACAGCAAGAGGCAAAGCTGATTTGGCTCCATCTTGCTGGTAGGCAGATCCTCTGAATCCAGGGAAGCTGATTAGCTCTGTAACCTGAGCAGACCCTGCTATAACATCTTTTAGCACTCTAAGAACAACTTAACCCTTTGGTGAAACTCGGTGTGATCTCATGCCATTGCTATTTGAACAGTTTGCTCCAGACAGAGCTGGGAAACATCTCCATTGGGAATCCTGGACAGCTCCAGCCAGTCAGTAAATGGTCTTGAGCTAGCTAGACAGTAGTCTGATTCCATTCCTCTATTCTAAGATTTATCTTGATGAGACTTTCCCCTCAGCATTGCCATATTTCATTCACAGATTTTTTTTCCTGGTGATCACTCCTATCCATCTCATGTTTTCCTACCACTCATTCTGTCTTTAGGCTTTCTATGGAAAAAATCTGTTAGGGAAAACAGATGATGCCTGCTTACCATCATGCTAGGAGCCCTTTACCTGGAAACACCTCAGCTTAGGCCCTTGGGAGCAACCACCAGAGCTCAGCCTTGTCAATGGAGGAAGGCTTGAGGCAGATGGCATAGGAAAACTGGCTCCTTGTTGGTCTAACCCAAGCAAGTGGAGTTGAAGACAGGGATTCTGCCTCACTTTTAAAATAGGAGGCTTCACGGTACCACAGCCAGTCCTTCTCAACCAAAACTACCAAGCCTGCCCAAACCCGCAAGACCATTCTTGAAACATCCTGAAGGGACAAGCAAAACAGTGCCATAAAACACACACACAAAACAAATGCTGACTTGTATCTAAATCTGAAGTTGTCACTGCAGCCCAGGTCGCTGGCAACAGACTCCCCAGGGATGCTGTTTTTACAAAAAGATTTTGTCAAAGTACATTTTTAGAGTCCACTGAGTATCTGAACCTAGTTAGTCTTCATTTCAAGCCTAAACTGTCAGCAAGCAGTGGTCCTTGCCTGAAACCTTCCCCACCCCTGGCAATGCATACAACAATATTCTACAGTAAAAGTGATGGGAGCTTTATAATAAGACACCCCTATGAAAATCCATGTCACTGCTAGTGACACGCTCAGTGGTGAAGGAAATGACAGCTCTATGGGGAAATGTGTATGCCTTGAACTTTCATTTCTAACTTATAGATGGGAGACACAGACAGTCAATACCTCCAATTTATTGTTTGTGATTTCCCTCTTTTTAATCCTGCCTTTTTATCTCTAGCCTTGTTGTAGAAAGCACTGAGAGAATTACTTCAGAGAGAACAAGTCTAAACTTTTATCCAAAGCTTCTGCTAAACCCAAACTGGATCTCTGGAGAGGCTGGATGCACACACACTCACACACACACACCCCCCCACACACACACTTTGT
Source organism: Varanus komodoensis (assembly GCF_004798865.1). NCBI lineage: Eukaryota > Metazoa > Chordata > Lepidosauria > Squamata > Varanidae > Varanus > Varanus komodoensis. The sequence continues at coordinate 26,972,847 of NW_025335761.1, read as the reverse complement.
CTATCGTTTTCCTCATGAATTTTCACTTTGACATGCCTGCCCTTTCATATAATAGTTGTCAGAAGCTGCAAAATAACATGAGCAAGACAGGCTATTCTCAAGATATTTCTGGCCTGATTGGAAATATGGGAGTCTCACAAGATATATTATTTCTCATGAGCCCTCAGCCCTCATATTTTCTCTGGGACTGACTTAACGCAAGTGATGAGTATAAAGTGCTCATTACTTGCATATCCACAGTAGGACCCTTTGATATGAAGCATGAAAATATCAAGAAATATGTAGGAATTGTATAGGTTAAAATATTTGGGACCCTATACTCATTAGTTGGAAGTTTGACACCCAATCCTGCTAGTAAAATATTTATTTAATTTGAATGAAAAAGACATCTACATTTGGAGATATAAAATGTCACAGGCTATTCTCTTCTTTCTGGGACTTTCACTCCATGTTGTCACTTACCTTCTTCATGTTCCTGTCTTCTCACTGTCCCCTTGGAAACAGTGCTGCTTCTCACACTCCTGCAGTCACTGGTTCTTGGGGCCAAATCTGGGTGGATGTTGAAAAGAGGCCTTGGGTTGTTATGGCATTTATTTGTTAGCATACTGTTTCAATAAATTAGGCTTATAGTGCTTTTTATTGTTCGATTTTAAACTCAAAGTTTGCCCCAAGTCTTGAGATGGTGGATAATGAATCTACATACAATTCAAGAACTCCAAATCCATGGGTAAACTCTAGGATTGAGCTAAAATTTCTCTACAGACTTTGATCAGGGAGACAAAAGTCCACCCAAGCAGTGAGTAATTTTGCTCATAGGTTCCACAACAGATGAAGGAAAGACGATCTGTGGAATCTCTCCTCCTCCTCCTCCTCCTCTTCCTCCTCCTCCTCCTCCTCCCATAAGTGATCACAACTGCCACAACAAAACTTGCCCATGCCTGATGGTGGAGGAGAGGAAGGCCTGGAGGAAGGTTGTCCATGGGGTCGCGATGGGTCGGACACAATTTCGTGACTAACAACAACAACATATTTGATGATGATGATGATGATGATAGCATAGATTGCAAACTTTGAAAGAATACATCAGATCATCAAAGTTTTCTATAGATGTAGTGTTTATCTATGCCACCTGCTATGTGTCTGCTAAGTTGCCTCATCCGATAAAATATTCTCTGCTTTCAGATAAACTGAGTGGCCCCAATCCAGCCCAGAGACAGATGTGTTAATGCTCCACTACTTTCAGTGGAGCTTGAGAGTGGATAACTGCTTTGTGCAGTGCTTTGTTATGAATACTCTTGGAAATGGTACAATTTCTTTCCCTACCGTCTCCTGGCAAAGCATCAAGTCATTGGCAGTTCTGTGACACTTGTTTTCTTTCTAATTACTTTGCTCCTAAGTTTGCACCAATTCAAGCTTATAATGAACTCTGAGGGGAAGATTTAACCAGCAAAAGCAAATAAGGATGGGTAGTGATAGAAGTTTTGGTTGGTTGGTTAGATGTGGAGTGTCTGAGTTCAAAGTATTCTACATTACAAGTTCAATGCTCCCCCGACTCCACACAAAACACCTTTCCCCAGAAGGTTCTTTTTTAAAATCATGACTAGTCTTCTACTAGGAACAATAAATATAATGACCTACGATACGTGTTTCTAACTAGCTAATGAAAGCATATCAGTCACTGTTTCTCAAAGAAAGTCCAAGCCATCCCTGACTCACAATCCAGAGTTTCAGGTGAATGCACCTCTTTTACTGCTTCATGCAAGCTCTCTCATGTGGAATGAGTTGGAAGCAAGCTCACCTGACCTGACTTAACACCATAAATGGACCTGGAACCTTTTTACATCAATTGCTGATTTGTTTTTCTATCGTTTTTTAGAAGAGCTGCAACTGAACCATGGTGGAAAGATAAAAAGGTCATTGACCGACTCTCTGAATTACTGTACCTTGTCACAGGAGATTTTCTTTTCAGAATAAAAGAATCAAAATAAAGCTGCATACAATTGTGCAATGCTTGGAAAGCATGTGTGATTCAGAGTGAGCCTATTCATATTCATAGCCAGCATTGTTCATTGAATGCCACTTCTCCCATTCTGCTCCAATACCTTTGATCAATCACTCGGTATTTCAGTTGTTTCTAGGATGGTTGAGCATGTGGAATACTTTCTTCTGTTGGCTACTTTTGGAAGCTAACAACTCTGCATTTAGGTAATTTAGACTCTGACTAAGTGGTCTTACGCCCCGTCTCCCTTTTTATATGGTGATGTGCATTACTTTTACTTCCTTCTAAATGTAAGAAACTCTTTCTGTAGAGTGGGAGCCTGGACTTCTGGCCAGAAGTACTTCCCTGAACCAACACTGGTGACAGTCTTCCAAATGAAACTTTAAGAAATAGTGGGTCGTCATCCTCTGCAGATAATAGATCTGTGAGGATAACCAAGTGGGTACTGAAGAAGATGTTGCTCTGTACATCGGAGAGGGTGTAGTGTCCAGCAGATATGAAAATCTAAAAAGTGCCTGCTCCTCCCCAGAAACAGTGTGGGTGATGAGACCTGGCTCCAAGACTATTTTAGCCCTAGAAGCATGCTATCTGCCCCAAGATCAGAATGTTTCTGGTGATCTTGAGATAGAAAATGAAATCAGGAAGGCTTCCAAAGAAAAGAAGCATTGTAATAATGGGTGACTTGAACTTTCTCCAGTTGTGTGTTGCAGTTCTGACAAAGATACTAAATTTCTCAGTGACCCAACTACTATGCCCTAGAACAGTTTGTCCTGGAACTGACCAGAGGGGAAGAAATCCTAGATTTAATCCAGGGAGGCTGTCCAGGACCTAGTATGAGGTATAAATGTTGTTGACTCAGTTGGAAACATTGAGCAGAGGGCTATGAGATGTAAGTGGAAGATGGCCAAAGTGCAGTCACATCTGACTTCAAAAGAAGGAACTTTTGAAAAAAGGGAGAACTAGTAAAAGGGAAGTTGAAAAGGGAAGGTTTATATCACTTGGGAATGCTTGGAGATGACTCAAAACCACAACAATAGAAGCTAAAATAGTAAGTATACCACATGTTAGGAAAGACAAAGTCCAAGAGTTCACCAACATTGTTAATATGCAGTGTCCACTAGAGAAAAGAAGGCTTCATTCAGAAAGTGGAAGGATTGCCCAAATATGGAAAACAAATGGGAAAACAAGTTTGCTTAAAGGAGATGCAGACAAATGATAAGAGAAACAAATATGCATTTTGAAGCACATATCACAAATAACATAAAAGCCAACAATTAAGAATTCTTTAAGTATATCAGAAGGAGGAAACCAAAGAGACAGTTGTACCATTGGATGATAACAGAGTTAAAAGGAATACTAAAGGATGATAAGGGGATGCAGGGCAGCAGAGAATGAGGGGCAGATACCTGTTCCTGAACTGATGTTTTCAAGAAGAGTTTGAGGAACTAAGGCAAATAGTGCTGATTTAACATAGGTTAATAAATCACTAGGCCCAGCTGATATCCGTCCTAGAGCTCTTACAGAGTTGAAATATGAATTGCTGACCTTCTTACATAAATATGTAACATGTCCTTAAGACCAGTCTCTGTACCAGAAGGTTGGACAGTAACCAGTGTAACACCAATTTTTAAAATGGTTCCAGGAGGGATATGAGAAATTGCAGGCCAGATAGCTTCGTCTGTTCAGCTTTTTGCTGGACTTCACTTAGTGTTTACCTTTTCATTTCTCTCCAGCTTCTCTTTCAAATATCTCTGACTTTTGTGGTGTCTCTGTGACTTACTCTACCAGTTAACAACCACCAGCTCACCAAAGTCTGATACAGCTAAAACCAGGGCATATTTTCAGCACTTTTTGGTAGCTACTTGTCCCCAAGTAGAACCCATTAACCCTGGTGCCTGGCCTGAGCCCCATTAGCAATAAATTGGGGCTTAATCCAGGTAAGGCAGAGGCCCTGGTGGTAGGGGGTTCAAACCTCCAGGTGCGTGACATCTGCCCTGTTCTGGATGGGGTTGCACTCCCCCTAAAGGACAGGGTGTGCACTTTGGGAGTGTCCCTGGGTCCAGAGCTGTCCCTGGAATCCCAGGTGGCAGCGGTGGTGAGGAGTGCTTTCCTACGTCTTTGGCTGGTCTACCAATTGCACCCTTACCTGGATGGGCATTGCCTTGCAAAAGAGACCCACGCTATGGTAACTTCCTGACTGGATTAGTGTAATGCACTCTGTGTGGGGCTGCCCTTAAAGACAGTCTGAATACTTCAGTTGGTTCAGAATAGAGCTGCCAGGATATTCACATATACTGCCAGTCCTCTATCACTTACACTGGATACCAATTTATGGTCCTAGTGATGCCCTGTAAAGCCCTGCATGGCTTGGGTCCTGGATACCTGAAGAAGCGCCTTCTTCCCTATGTGTCTTCCCGCCCCTTGAGATCTGAGGCAGAGGTCCTTCTTCAGGAACCCTCCTTGAAAGAGATTAAGAGGGTGGCTACCCGAAAGAGGGCCTTCTCTGTAGCGGCACTCCGACTGTGGAACACACTCCTCAGAGAGGTTCGCCTGGCACCAATGCTTTTTTCCTTTCAGCACCAGGTGAAAACCTTTTTATTTTCCCACTATTTTAATTGTTATTTGTCTTAATTTGTGATTTTTACATCTATTATTGGATACTGTGCTACTTTTATCTCTTTATCTTATTTTATTGGTGTTGTTGTAAATTGTCCCAAGACGTCAGTGATAGGACAGTATATAAAAGTTTGAAGCAAATAAATCAGTAGCAAGAGGCTTGGTTGAGAGCCACCAATTTAATTTGCCACAATTTTCTCCCAACATAGTGTCAGTCCAGGTCATTGTGATATATTAAAATGGTACTGCAGTCCCAACTGTTCATGATGCTACTGCTGCTGTGCTGCCTCTGGTGGAAGAGGGGCTGATGTAGGAGAGGATGGCAGAGCTGGAGAGACTCCTTCACCCATTAGCCTGACACAAGCTCTACGAGTCAGTTTAGAATCCACTTTGAAGCCTTAAATTGGGGGCTGCTGCAGCCCAGAGCCCTAACTAGACATCACAGTTCTGCTTAGATCAGAACTGGAGCCTTGCTGTGCTTTCTTTCTGAAGCTTCTGGTAACTTCCCATTGATTATAAATACATGCAAGTTTTAGGCATAGTCACCCCTTCTAATAGAATGAACCCTGCCAATTTTCAGACACACACATTCAAGAAGCTTTGTGCAGGGAACTCAAAATAAGAGGCTTTGTGTTTGTTCTTGTTTTCTTAAGGGGACACCAACAGCTACTTTATTTCTTGGCAGGAGCAGATGGAATTTGCTTGCATAGTACTCCTTCTGAAGGGATGCAGCATGCCAAATTTCAGGCAGTTGGGTTTTGTGAAAGGGGAACCTTTAAAAATTCGAGTGTTTCTGAAAGAGATTCCCTCTCTCTTTCCTCCTTGCTTTGTGAATCATTTGCAGTGTTCCTTGTTGTGTCTGTTGGTTGACAGACCAAGTTCATGCTTGGGGTGTCAACTGGAAAATCCCTCCTGCTTGGAAAATTCTCCAATTCTTACCTTTGCTCTTAGTGGTCCTTCTTGCTCATTTTTTCAGAGCTGAGAAGCCCAGCTTGTCACTGTAGCTTTAAATCAAGCAATGGAAGAGGAGGCAGAAGATGAGTATGAACAATTCTTTCCCCTTCCAAGGGTGCCCCCAGCTCTTTTGAGCTCATTGTCCCTATGACAGCTTGCCAGCATCCCTGGTGCCACTGTTAGCAAGAATGCGCTGTACCGCTGTCCACGTACTATCAGCCCAAAATGCCATGCTAAAGGAACAGGAGCTTGAATTAGTTTGCAAAGACTCAGTGGAACTCCACCTACCTGATCAGGAGCTGATCTCAACAGGCAGCAGTAGGTCACTATCATTCCATCAGTGGTGGCTTTCAAACCATGCATAGAAGCCTACATCCTACTGCTTCCACATACAGTTAGGGACATGCAAAGATACAAAGTTCTTGTTCACCCAGATTCTTAAGACATCAGCTCACTGCTTATGACTCCTTGAATTGCACTCTTAGTTTCTATCACAGTTCACTTTGCAATAATGCAAAAATTACCCCAAACAAATGAGAGTGTTTGCACAACATGTGTGCACATCTGAGAAATGTACAATATTTCTCAGATTTTCACACATTTTCCCTGTAAACTAAAAGGTGAAATGAAGCATTTCTAAACACTCAGTTCCTAATCAATGGTTGCAAGTGTGTGCGTGTGTGCATGCATGTACACACACACACACACACACACACACACACACACAGTGGTACCTCGGCTCACAAACACCTCAGTTCACAACCAAATTGGGTCGTGAACAGAAATTTAGGAAAAGTTTTTCCTCAGGTTGCAACCTCCGCATTGGGTGACAATCGTGATTGTGCCCGTCTCCCCACCAGCGCGCCCGTGATCATGCCCATCTTCCCTGTGATTTAAAAAAAAAAAATATCCAGGAGATGTAAGCTGCCTTAAGAACTTCGTAGGAAAAAGGCAGGATATAAATCGAATAAATAAATAAATAAATATTTACAGAATGGATTAACCTTATTTACATTGAACCTTATGGGGAAATTTGACTTGGCTCACAACCAATTTGGGTCATGACCAGAATCGTAGAACAGATTAAGTTCGTGAGCCAAGGTATCACTGTATGTATGATGTATGTATGCACATATGTATATTAAACACCAACACGTTTCAGAATATTTAAACATTTTCAGAGAACACTTTCTTCTGCTTGTAGTTGCATTTGGGTTGTGAATAGGGCATGCTCACATTTTGCAAGCAGAAACAAAATTCTTGTATATATTTAGACACCATCACAGAAAGCAGAGAAGCAGTATTTGGTCCCTTCTGTGTCCTTCTCAAAAGCAGTGCAATAAGAAATAAAAAGTAGAGCCCAGGTAAATTCTTTCTCTGATTCGAAGTTACAAGGGTCAGTCACAAAATTATACCCACTCTCCTTTTTCTCTCCTTCTGGTGCTTTCCTTTTATGGAGAGCTTGCCCATAAGAAATATTAAAGATCTGACAAATTATGCTTGCAAAAACCGACTCTCCAAAGCAGATTCAAAGCTGTAGGGTTAGATAATTTTGCTTTGGGCTTCATGCTAAGCACAATCACATCCTAAGTTTTATATGTTAGGTCCCCAAAGCTGTTGGACAATAGGTGGGTGGTGAGTGCATTATGCTACCTTTCTACAGAGCTTGGACACCACTCAACTGGCTGCCTGAGATAGTACAGGTACGGCATACCTGAGCTACCATGATCTGCCCAAGCCCTGTAGCATCTCAGGTAACCCAGGAGATCAGCAATGCTCCACCTTGTACTAGCCATTGCCATGTCTTGCTTCTTGATATGAGGACCAAACTGCCTTCCTACAGATCTAGTCATGGCATCTGCACCCATGTTCACCTTGCTTTGCTTCTGCTTCTTGAAATCTGCTCATGTTGCTTTTCAACCTCATGCCCAGCTTCTGACACTGGCTTTGACTCCACCAATCTCCACAACTGCATTTCCCATCCTGCAGGTCCTGCTGCAGTTTAAGACCTGGTGACCTGCCAGCTCTATCATCAAGGGGAGTCTTTTGCACAATAAATAACCCCAGTGCTCTATGAAACTTTTCACTTTGTCTTTAGTTTGGCAGTTGAATGTGTTTTCTGCCATTGCTGTTTATTACCAATGCATGCTGCCTCGTTTCGGCACAGTAAGGGGTGAAAAATGAAATGCCCAAAAGGCCAACATTTTCTTTTTTTTCATAAAAAAGTTTGTTTTAAGTGTCTGTATCAATGATAGAATTGTTACAATTACTGAGTGAGGAAGTAAAGGCAAGACTTCACTTGTACAGTTCTCCTATTCTAAAACCCACAGTCCCTGTTGATATGTAGCTTATTTCCTCTAAAACACCTAGTTGGAAGTGTGAACTGCACCACTTTATATGCATAGCATAAGCTTTTTCACCATCATAGAAAAGTCTTATCATTAGATTCTAATTCTGGTAGAATCTGCCCTCAAAAGAAATACTGTCGAGCAGCAGAAAGTGCAGGAAAGGACAAATAAAATGATTAAGGGACTGAAGGAACTTTCCAATAAGGAAAGGTTATGGTGTTAAAAAAATGGGAGACATGATAGAGATGCATTAATGTATCCATGGAGTGGAGAAAGTGAACTGGGAAGAGTTGATTCTCCCTTTCTCATAATATTAGAACATTGGATCACCCAATGAAATGGAATGACTGGAGACTGAGGATGGATAAAAGGAGGTGCTTCTTCACACAGGGCATATTAAACTGCAGAATTCGCATCTGCGAGACTTGGTGATGGCCACCAATTTGGATGGCTTTAAAAAGGGATTAGACAAGTTCATGGAGAAGAAAGGGTACTGGAAATAATGGCTATATATTACGTACAGTACCAGCATCAGTACACATCAAAAAAACAATTGATAAAGAAGACAAGAAGCTGTATTTGGTAGACCTTTGCTTGATCCAGCAGGACTCCAATGTATTATATTCTTATTTTCAATTCTTATTTTTATATTTATATCCCACCATTTTTCCTTTCAAGGAACTCAAGGAGACCTACCTAGTCCACTATCTCCTCTCAGTTTTGTCCATACAACAACAACCCTGTAAGGTAGGCTAGGCTGAGGCCTGTAACTGGTCCAAAGGCACCCAGATTGCTACATGGCTAAGTGAGGACCAGAACCTAGAGCGCCAAGATCCACAGTCTGTAACCACTATTCTACACTGGATCTCCTTTTCAGCTCTGCCCACAACGGAACTATTTTTGTGGACTAAATTTAATTAAATGGCAATCAAATGTTACTTTTTAAGACAACAAAAGATACGTATAAATCAGACAAAAACACATTGGGTAAATGCTTATCAAAAACCTACAGAAACAATATGTGCAGCCATCTGCACCATCCAGATTCAAAAAATCTGACTATTTCTACAAACTGTCCAAGTTCGAACAACTTTAGAACCAATTAGTAATGTATAAGCAGGATGGACTGGTGAGCAGAAGTCATGGTCAACTACACAGAAAAAGAGTGGACTACTCAAATTCCCAAGCAGCAGCAGAGTTGTTATTCCTGCACACATCCATTTCAGTAAGACTCCAAAGCAAAACAACCTCTCTCCATTTCAAAGGAGTCTCTGTAGAAATGCTGCCCAAGCCCAGCTGAAGTGTGGTTTGTGCATCATCAGCTTTATCTAAGCTGAAAGGAAATCTTCCTGCAATTAAATTAGATGTTTTCATATGCACATTAACTTGGACGGCATATATAAACTTAATGTTAAAAGACAAAAAGCAAGTAAATAGTCTTGAAATAACCTTGGTGATTTCCACCTAATCATTAGGAATAGCTGAATGAGTCTTTTTTCATTTTCTCATGCATTCAGATTTTAACATTTCAAGTTTTTCTCTCTCACACATAAAAACATAATAATTTGGTAAAGACTTATCACATTGAACTTACCCAAAATTTGCACTCAGTCAAATTTAGTACGAATGACTATTTCCAACATGGCTGCAAGGGAGAGCCAGTGTGGGGTAGCGGTTAAGAGTACAAAACTGGGACTAAGGCAGTCTGGGTACCAGTCCTTGCTTGGCCATCGAGCCATTGGGTGACTTTGGACCAGCCACAGACTCTCAGGCCAACCTACCTCACAGGCATAGTTGTGAGGATAAGGTTGAGAAGGAGAGGGAAATTATCTAAGCCATTTTGATTTCCTTAGAGGGAAAAAAATGATATAAATGTAATCAATCAATCTATCAAAGTCTCATGTTTCCCATGCAGCAAATGGAGTGTCTCCGGATTGGAGGGGTGGGGGCAGAAACTCAAATTAAAACATGGCTGAACATACAGAGTTTCAATCCCTGACTGGAGAATCAAGCATATGAAGGCCTGAGTCTGGACAGACAAATCAATCAGTTTTGATTTTCCCACCTTCTTCCTTTAAAAAATAATAATCTAAAGTTCTTTTTGTCCAGATATGGAGAACTTGCAAAGTTGAGTAAATTCTTATCTAAGTCCAAATGAAATGAAATTGTCACCCATCCCTATTCATTTCTGTTGTTTTACAAAAGCTGGTGATCTATAGATCTCCCCACCACATGTTGATTCTCCCTAAATTTAGAACAGAAATTGACAGCGGGAGAATCAATCCTTCCTATTTGTACTTCTGCAGTCCCACACTTGAAATTATGTCTTGGGGCTCCAGCTTCCTTGGTTTGGGGATGCTTCAATAAGTTTTTGCTTCCACTAATGTCCTTCTCTGTTCTCCTCTCATCTTTCTGAAGTCCTTGGATATGGGCCAGGTCACCTGGTTGCCTTAGCAAGTGTTATAGATTTTGGCAAGCCATTGGTCTCAGGTCTGGCTGTCCTCCTTGTGGTTTTAACTCAGCACTTGTCCATGAGGTCTCTTTGTGGCTACAAATCTCCTTCTGCTCTGCTCTCACCTTTCTGGGAAGAACTTTCAATAGTGGCAGAATTTGCCTTATTATTGCTCTTCATAATTATATAGTCCTTTTAATTGGCTTTGCACTTTTCTCCCTCAGGTATATATGGAGTAAAAGAGTGAAAAAGATGTCCTCTGATACCTTGAAGATCCTAAAAAAGGAACAGCATTACAATAGTAGCATGATGCATTTCTACTCAGAAGTAAGTCCTGCTGAACTCAATGGAGCTTCCTCCCAGGATTAAAGGATTGCAGCCTAAGGTTATATTTTTTTCTAATTAGGACATAATGTTTAAATAGGCAATAAACAGTAATCAGACTGCAGGTCCCAAGCAATAAGTACTTTAGCATCTATGGTAAATTATCTTCTAGCTGGCTTCAAAAAGCAATAGGACTTCTTGAAGAATTCACCTCCTGCAATTGTCTACTTTTAATATACTAAGTACAGCACAGTTTCAAACATGTTCATTGGGTTTACTCCCATGGATAGGGGTTCAGAACTGCAGTCCAAAACTGGTTGCCACATCACCCCAGATCTAAAATACAATTAAGTAAAGTCTATCATCCAATTGTGGCTTGAAGCTGCAGCCTGGATGAAAGGTAATGACCCTTTGCAGAGACCATGCATGTGGCCAGTCTAATCTTGATTTTCCTGAATGTGTTGGGGCTTCAGTTCTTTATTCAGGAGGTTGGACTCCCACTAGTAGGATCTGGGACCTGACACAGTGCCGTGGACCTCAGCATTCAATTGAACCGTTCTGAAGTTGTAGGGTGCTTTTCACCAACTGGGTAATGATTCCTACAGTGTGTATCTGCATGGTTGAAGCTGCTTTGAGTTAAATTTTATTTATTTATTTTATTTATTTTTTTATTTATACCCTGCCTTTTTCCTCCAAAGGGCTCAAGGCAGCTTACATCCTCCTCCTCCTCCATCTTATACCCACAACAACAGCCCTGTGAGGTAGGTTGGGCTGAGAGTCTGTGACTGGCCCGAAGTCACCCAGTTGGCTCCATGGCTGAGCGGGGACTAGAACCCAGATCGCCTGAGTCCCAGTCCCACGCTCTTAACCACTGCACCACACTGACTCCCAGTGCTCTGGACTTCTTGCCTGAGGTTCTGAAAGCTATGCCAGAGTGCTGAAGGGAAAGGAAGAGCAGTGTTTTTCTCTGTGCCTTCCTGTTCTAAGTTCACAATTTCCCTCCCATTGCAATCAAAGGGAGCACAATTTGGTATGCCATCTCTAGACCTGATGTGCATTTCCATCCATGGCAGGAAGATGTTGAGGATCAGGATCCAAGGCCTCCCCCAATCTGCCAACATCCCATCTTTTCCCCTGGGGAAAAGTGCTGAAGTGAATGGAAAGTGAAATTTCCCCATCCAAAGTTGGATCCCTTCTCCTGGTGTCCAGAAAACCCAAAATGTCTTAGGGCCCCTGGCATACCTCCCAGGAATTGCAACCATAAATATTTGCTGCTTTGTTCTAGTTATGTTGGTCTGTAAGTCCAATAAATCCTTGATCTTAAATACAAAAACAAATAGATAAAAACTGCTCCTGTCCCAAATCATACCTTGTATATTATCGAATCATCTCCTTACAGTGTTGAGCATGTCTTCAGATCACATAACTTGATTGTCTGTAATGTATGATGCACATGACCTTCTCAGATAAAGTTATCTAAGTCATCATTTCTCTATGTTTGTCAGCATCAAACTGTCTATTTAATTCATACTATTTAAACGTTCAGCTCTTTCTCCATCTTACAATGTTGTTATTCATCTTCTTTCAGTTTCCTGTCAGAATGGTGCTTTTTGTTGTATGTGTGTGTGTGTTGGACTTTAAAAGAGGCAGAAAAAATTATACTGCTTAATTTCTAGTTAGATGTTTGAAATCTATAGTCTCATTAACAGTCCTTTCCTTGATAAAGATTTTTAATGAATGCGGTTCTAACAGTTAACATGTTGTTCCTTAATCTCTTTGCTTCCTCTGTATTCTTCACGTCTGCTTCCTTTTCTCTCACTAATGGTATTATCTAATCTGTAGACTGTGCTGAAATGAACAGCCTTGTCCTTCACTGCTTTATTCCTTTCTATCCATCATCTGTAATGTAATGTTCCACACACTTAGTTTTTTTACTCTCTTTAATCTATTGCTTTAAATGGTAAACACTTACTCTTGGAAGAGCCCTGCCATCATATATCTGCCTTGATCACACCATATACCTAACCCATGTGTCATCAAGGGATGAACAGACAGGTTGAGGAAAATAAAGGAACTACCGGAGGCCCAAACATAAAACTTTTACAAGGTCACTATCCTTATGCCTCTTCCTTGCCAACTCACACTGCTTCCTTCTGTTTCGTTTTAAGATTTAGCACCTCTGGCAACCTTATTAGGATATTCTGATGACTTGAAATCACATGGGCTTTGGGACTTCATATTAGAGAAGAAGTACAGTATATTTGAGGTGGCTCTGTCTCCGGAAAGTCCCAGAACATGTGTTAGCTGAAATATATTGGCAGAACGTCTTTGCACAGCATACATAATTAAGCAGGAACTCACCTCTCAGCATAACATCTTTGGGGCTAGGACCTCATAGTCCCAAAAATCCATATTTAAATGGACATTTTGTGATATACTCATAACCTAGAATGGTGTATCAGCACTGATACACAGGTTCAAAAAGGGTTAGGAAAATCACTCAAAAGTCAAACATTCCAACTTGATTGAAGTAATGTGTGCTGTGGTTTCCATGGTTAAGAAGCCTGAAAATGTAAGCAGACACCTGTCCCCTTACAAGGAGTGCAAGACATAAAACTACATTGGCTGATATTCCTTAGACAACCCCCCACTCCGGTAACCCACCAATTTTCCTACTTCTTATCTACCCTTTCCCCTTCTAGAACCATTCATACATGGTTCTTGGATCAGGTGCCACGTTTATACATGCCATTGCTCGAAATAATAATAGCCCCATGATTCCTCCATAAGTCTGCCATTGCTCCAATTTGTTTTTTAAAGTTTAATCATTTGTTCTGTTGTCATTAATGCCACAGCCCCCAAATGAAAGCATGAGACACGAAGACCAGATGGAAACATTTTAGGTCTATTCTGTGAAATCTCACCTTACCTTTTTGAGAGAACTTTCCTGAGGGTTTGAGAAAGACAAAAACCTGCTTGAATCTTGTCCATCCATTTACTGTGGTTAGCAAGCTCAAAGCCAAACCAGATGATGATAATGATGATAACAACTTAGGTGCAAATGCCTCAGAAACAGACTTTATGATGTGTGCTAAAATGGGTTAAGGAGAAAAATAATTTGGACCACCTCATGAATCAATTTCTTTCCCATGGTCAAAAGTCAAATACTTTAATCCCCCCATGAGGTAAAGTGCCTCAATTATTTTACACACACATGCATACATGCATGCTCATATTTGCCCCACAGGAGAATTGTTTACTTGGGGAGCAATCTGGGGGCCCTGGACATTCTCCCCCTCTGAAGTGTCTCTGACTTCTGAAGGAGGAGCTGAAGAGTCAGGCTTCTCCCCTTTACTGCTGCTGGGAAAAGAACACACAGGCCACTCTCTGAGATTGGAAAATCAGCCCCAGGAGTGGCAGGGAGTGAAGATGCCCAGGATCCTGAGAAGATCCTGGGAAGATGGCTGGAGTCAAGCAATCCCAAGCTATTTGCAGCTTCTAGCCACACCAATGGGCAAAAAGAGTCTGTCTAATGAAAAATATAGGGTGGGAAGACAGGGCTGGGCAAGGCAGGAAAGGTTGCCTCTGTCACTTCCATCTCTGAGTGTGGGGGCTTTCAGGGACTGTACCCTTATTCATGCCATGATTGCAACTCAATGACTGGTTAAACTGAATTTATCCTCCAGGATGGACAAACAGTTCTCTTTCCAGTCTATATCACTTTTGCATGTGTTCAGCCATGCCCTGCCCTGTCCCATTGCTGTACTGAGTTTCAGGTTTTCAAAAAGGAACTCTGTTTATGTAGCACACAGAGAAAAAGTCCCTTTGATTGTCTAGGCAGCTTTCCAGCACCTGGTGCTCTCCAGGGCTGATGGGAGTATGCAGTGAGTTGCGGTCGAGGCTGATTTAAGGGAACCAACATATCACATTTCATGTTATGTTATTTCTCTCTCTGCTGCACTGGTTTGTCACATTTCTTAGTTTTATACAATGCTTTGAATTTCTCCAATTTAAAAAGTTGCCCTTCTGATTTTGTGAGCAGTGCTAGTGAGGTCTGGGGTGGGCTGGCAGCAGGAGCTCAGGCTGGGGAGTTTGAATAGGCAATGGAGGAGAGAGCCGATCTGGGCTTTCTGAAGAAAATCCCCAGGCAGCTGAGGGTGGAATGGAGACCTGTTAATTAATTACATTTATATCCAGCCTTGCTGCCTTTACAGACCTCAAAGTGGCTTACAGCATCTTCCTTTCATAGAATCATAGCATAGAAGAACTGGAAGGGGCCATGAAGGCCATCAAGTCCATCCCCCTGCTGTTGTAGGACACCATGTTGCACCATCCCACTCAGATGGCTGTCAAGTTTCTTTTTGAATGCCTCTAGTGTGGGAGAGCCCACCACCTCTAGGCAGCTGGTTCCACCGTCATATCACTCCAACAGTGAGGAAGCTTTGCCTAATGTCCAGCCTGAATCTGGGTTGTCGCAACTCGAATTGATTATTCCGTGTCCCACACTCTGGCATCAGCAAGAAGAGATCTTGACCTTCCTCTTTGTGACAGCCCTTGAGGTACTTCTAGAGGGATATCATGTCCCCTCTCAGTCTTCTCTCAATCATATCTGTTCAACAACCCTGGGAGGCAGGTTAGGCCGACAGCCAGTGCTGCCCAGTGAGCTTTGTGGCTAATGAGGACTAGAACTCAGAACTCGCAAGTCTCCCTCCAGTTCTCTAACCACCACACTGTCCTGGCTCACTGTTGGTCAAGGAATGTCGTGCACAGGGTGAAAAGAGCCTTTACGAGAGACCTACCACCAGCCTTCAGTGTCTGCTTCTTGTGCAACCCAAGTCTGGTAAGTGCTGGAGCTCCAGACACTTGTCATCTCTAAAGACAGGATGCAGGAGCAGAACAATGCATCATTGTCTCTGATCGTGGAGCCAATGGGGCAGGGTTGCAGATCAAAGACTTCAGAGATGCCATGGAGCATGGGCAAGGACTTGGATGTGCCTAAAGTGGTTGTCTGGATCCTAACTAATACCAGGAATAATCACAATACAGAAAACAATGTGGGAACAAAGGCTGCTGGAAATAGAAATAATGTAATGAAGTAAAGAGATTTTCCCCCAAATCCCGCTGCCTGTGACATTTATCTGCATACTGATGTTAATTAAATGAAACAACCTTTTCCGACAAGAAAGCTAATTTTATTAATGAAAGCACTTTTTATTTAGAGGAATCTGAAGGACTCAGAGGATCCCCCATTGGTTTTGAAACATCAGTTCTATGTGCAGCGAGTGCAAATTGAACAAAGTGATTCCACATCTCATCGCTCTTGCGAAATTGTTTTGAAATGCAATGAGGGGTACCCTGCAGAAGACAAGGGCAGGCGGTTCCTCCTCTCAAGTCTGCCATGGGGTTGATGCCTGGAACTCTAGATGTGACATGCACCTTTGATCGCTTTCCACAGGAGCTACGGCGAGACAGTGGAGTTGCTTTCAAGATCTCGCATGGGGTGTGTGGGGGAGTGTTAATAACATTAATCAGAAAGATTCAATTCAGGCAGGAAATAGATACATGGGCAATCTCATTCCCCATCTTTTATCACTAGAGCTTGTCCCATGAGAAACCAGGTGACTGTTTAGCCTAAACATTATCATTGTAGTCCAGTTGATTTTTGTGCTCCCAGGAGGTCGTCTGCACCCACCTAAGTCACCCTTGAAGTAATGTACATCCTCATGCCCATGGGAATCAGGAACACACACTGTGCATGGGGTATGCAGAGTTCCCTGATTCCCAGCATGGTAGGCAGGGACAAGAGGTTGCTCAGATGGAAAGTCATCACCTTTTGATGTCCAGCTCGGCCTGAGCAAGGGGACTCTCAGGCTAATGGGCAGGTATGATAGGCACTGCAGTCCAAAATATTCAGAGGCCACCAGGCTGAGAAGAAAGTCTGCTTTAGAAATGTAGAACAGCCTTTAGGAACCTAAACCAATATTATGTAGAAATTGGTTTAGGCTCACACAATTGTCAAGGCACTTAAAGCTTTTTATAAGTCAACTAATTCCAGATCCTATGCAGCTTTAGACAGAAAAATGCCCTACTACTTCCAGTATCACCCAGCCAGCAATGCTGGGAAGCCATAGGATTATTTGACCTTAGTACTGGGACTCTTGCTGAGCTCCTGCTCTCCTCCAACCCACAGCTGGTGCTGAAAGAACTCCCGCAGGTAGCTTCTGCAAGGCTGCCTCTCTGGAATGAAGAAGAAGGCTGGGCCTGGGACCTTGAGGAAGGAGGGCAGGGCTGACATCTTACCCCATATCCCACCCAGGCCCAGGTTGGAATCAGTGCAGTGAAGGGCCACTAGGATGGTGGCTGGTTTGCAGGGAAAGCCATATGAGGAGAGACTGAGGGAGCTGGGTCTTTTCAGCCTTGAGAGGAGGAGACTCAAAGTGGACCTGTTAGGGATATACAGGTGTATGAGGGGGTACCATGCAGAGGTGGGTCATGCCCCTTTTTCTCCTGCAGTGGAGGGCAGGACACATTCCAATGGAGCAAAGCTCAGGGAACCAAGGTTCAATTTGGATGCCAGGAACTACTTCCTGATGGTTAGGACCTCGAGGGTATGGAATAAGCTTCCACAGGAGGTGGTTGAAGCTCCAACGGTGAGAGTGTTCAAAGATAGGGTGGACATGCACATGGTAGGCATGTCATGAGTGGAGCTGGCTGGAGCCAGGGGTCAGACTAGATGGCCCAGAAGGCCCCTTTTGACTGACTCTGTTTATATGTTTCTATGTTTCCTCCCTCCCACTCACTCCTTGTTGTGCCATTCAGATGGCTGTCTAGATGTAAGGCACCATTCAAGGGATGTCACAGTACCTCACAGTGAGGGCAGCAGTAACAGGATTACACCTTGGTAAATCTGAAATTATTGCCTGAAGAAATGATTCCTGTAAATTAGCATACCAAGAATGATAACTTTATGAGGAAACCAAGGTACATCCAGCACACCTTAACCACCTGTTTAATGACTTACCACAGAGAACATCAGCAAAGAGTCCCTGAAACATCTGACTTGCCCTATAAACCAGAAGAAGGAGAAAGAACTGAAGCAGAGGAAGATGGCCGGCACAGAGCATCTCCTTCTATTTGTAAGAAAGGCTGAGGAAATTCCTAAACCTGATCTTGTTGGTGAAGCTTTTGAAAATCTGGTCTGAAGGAAAAGTTATTGCAATTTTATTTATCTGGGAAAGTCTCAGTCTGGGAATAGGAAGAAACCACATGTAATTCAAGAACCTTTAAGCAATCTCAGCCCTATTATCTGAAGTTTTTGTAAATTATTTTCATTTCTGCTTTTGTTTGTTTTGCAATGTAATTTCTAGTTGTAGCGTCAGTCCCATGCCTACACCTGGGAACCCAGTCACCGAGTCTTTATTCTAGTGGCAGCAGTTAAAGAGTTTTATAGCTAAGGCAGAATTCCTAGTGGTGAGAGTTAATTGCGAACTTTATTAAAAGCTACGACAGTGAATTCTATAAACCCAAGCCTCCAGGCTAAATTTTAAAAGGGGAAAAAGAATCATTGGTGTGATGGCTCATGTGCTGTTTTGTTACATCCAGGGCAGCAGTGGGATAACCTGCAATGCCCTGCCCCAGGTGGGATTTTAGAGTGGGACTGCATTGATTGACAACTAGCGCATCCAATAAGAAGGTCCAAAAACAGGACTCTACAGAACAAAACCCAAACTGTCCCGAATGCACATTTTTCTCCCAGATTATGATACAGTGACTCTACTCACATGTTGGGAAACTGACCATGACTTGGAGCATCTGTAATGTCTGTCAGTAAAAATGCACTAGATCAATAATTTTAATAAAGAATGAGAGAATAACTTCTCATATCTAACAGAGAGGATTAGATTTTCCCCATGGCTGCATTATCTGACACAATTTATGTCTCTATTCTTTCTATAAAAGTGGTCTCACTGCACAGTTTTTCAAAATCGTTTAGAAGGAGGGGAAAGGACTCGACAATAATATATAAACATCTACTTTCTTAAAAAAGAAAAACCTGGAGGGGCTCAATTTTTCCAATTTTTCAAAATAAAACAAAAACAGAAAAAATGAGGGGAAACTGTTTGTCTCTTCTCGAATTTTTCTGAATTTCCCCCTCTGGGCCTTCACATTTCTAGCTCATAGTGAACTTTGGCTATTGGGTGGTATGGAAAGGAAGAGGAAGAAGAGGACACTAAGATTATTTGTATTGGCCAATCACAAGCTAATTAAAACAGCCTGCCTAGGCTTTCTGAGTAGATGGACTAAGGTTCCAACCAACATTCAGCTGAAGCCGTTCAACCCAAATAATGAGAATTCTGTTCTGATCCAAACGCCAGGGGCAGGGCAAGATAGCAACCTCAGAAAGCCTTTCAGAATGGAACTCTTACAGGCTACTAAAACATGGGAGGATGTAGTGATGGCTACCAATTTGGATGGCTTTAAAATTGGAGTGGACAGATTCATGAAGGAGAATGCTATCAAAAGCTACTAGTCCTGATGGTTATATGTAACCTCCAGTATCAGAGGCAGTACAGATCTACCAGTTGCTGGGGAACATAGGCAGGAGAGTGTTGCAGAATTCATATCCTGCTTGTGAGATCCTGTGGGGAGCTAGTTAGCTACTTTGTTAGCAGAAAGCTGGATCAGATGGATCATTGGTCTGATCCAGCATGGGTTGTTTTAGGTTTTTATCAGAAAAGCCGCAGTGCAGCCATGAGATCATCCTGGCTGTTGGCTTAAGCACCTAAAGGATGGAGTAAAATGTGAGAAGTATTGAAAGAGGACTTTTCCCAAGGTAAATTTGCTATTTCCTCTTAGAGAAGTGTTCTCCTTTAGTAATAAGGAGTTCTGTCTTTTAGTAAGTTCTGTCTATATGAGTTTTTGCACATGCATGTTACCAAAATTATCTTGGGAGCTGTGGTTTGGATATGTATTGTGTGGCATGAAGTCATGAGTCATGTATTGCCCTCCTGAATGGTTGGATGATAGCTTCAAAGACCCCTTCACCCTGACATCTAAAAAGGGAAACCTATTCCACAATTAGGCTCCTCAGTTATTCAGGCTTCCTAATTTCATGGAGAGTCATATATGCCCCTTTTTGGAGCCATGCCAAATGCATGAAGATGGCCACTCAGCACTGGGGTGGGGCCATCATCACAGTTATGCTTTCCCTCCAAATGTTAAGTGTACACATAAAGTGATCTCATAAAAAGGGTTAATACCCTGTAAAAGGAGTTCATCTATGCCATATGATAAACTGAAAGCACCTTAACAATCCTAATTTAACAAAAACAAAAGATGAGCTACAACCAAAATTCTCATTAGTGGAAAAGAATGTGGTGAATGAATTTAAAACCCTGGCTGTCATTATAGATCATTTAGTCAGAATATAGGACAAATATCTTATTGTCTACCCCACCCCACAAAAAACTGTTAATTATGAATAATGCATAAAGTGTCTAAAATAAACTCTGTTTGCAGAACAGCTGTGAAAAAGGACAGGAGAAAATTATTGAATAAATTATTCCTTGTGAATTATTTGTTTAGCTCTAATTAGTAGGAAGGAACCAGCTGTTTTTATGCTTATTGTACTTGTATTTCATGCCAAACATAGTTTATTTCTTTCACGTGCAATGTGGAGTGAGATGCCCCCTTTATCTTTGCACCCTGCTGTTCCTTGTCAGCATGAGCTGATCCTGAAGGGAAAGATTGCCTGGCACCCAGAGCAGTCTTCCTTTCCAAAGGAGCCAAAACTCCTACATGGCTTGGGCCTGTAAACTACAAAGCCCGACTTCTCTCCATATCCCACTGCAAATTCATTGGGCTGGTTTGTGCACCCAGCAGCTTCCATGCTGTTACCTCCAAGCATGTGCAGGGACAACATTGGCACTGCAATCCCAAACCCTTTTACTGTTTGCACCACCAGAAAATAATCGCACACACTATACTTCTTCCAAAACCTCAGTGGCTTCTTCTTGCAATTCACTATGAAAGCCCAAACCAAGGGGAGGAAAATCTATTGGAAAGGGAAAAGCTAAACTGAGACTGATCCTAGTGTGCCAGTCCATGCCGACCGAGGATTGTTCTTTACCCTGTGAGGGTTGTGCAGGCCCAACCACTCCTAGAGGTTTCTGCTGCAAAAGTTTCTTTCAGGTAACTCAAATTTCTTGCTTGATTTCTTTCTTTAAGAAAGGAACACAACAAAGTGCACTAAACAGTTCCTTGCTTTTGGGTTTGTTGGGTTCTGTACTGGTTCTGGGTTTTCGAGAGCCCTCAGTAGGCACCCTCCATCAGCCAGTAGGAATGAATAAATCAGCAAAACCCAAGCTGGTTAACGTTCTCCAAATTCTGTCTTGCTCAAGTCTGATTGTGATTTTTTTCCTTTCACATGAAAATCCACCTGTGTTTTCATGCACATTTTTCCAAAGATCCACATCAGTTGTGTGCATCCTTGACAAGCATTAATTCACGTTTCATGTGCATTTTTCAAATATAGGCGTGTTGTTGAATACCTTCGTTTTGGTCCACAAATAATGCTGCAAGTTCAGAAATGTACAGACTTCAGCCACAGATTGCGTCAGATTCTATGTTTGGTCCAAAGTGTGAACTAGGTAAATCCTGATAAAAAGCAAACTCAAATTAATTTCTCACACCTTCCTCTCAGTGAGTCTGTCTTTTCACCACTTCGTCACCAGCTGCTATTACCCCTCATCTTCTTTCTAATTGCTGTGACCACTACCTTGCTTGATAGGGAGAGACTCAGTAACCAGGCAGTCCATCTGCTGCTTCTCCATCTCTTCCCCGCCATTACCTGGGACAGAGTGAGAGGCAGGGGAACTAGTAGCTTGCAATGGCAAACATCAGGAATAATTCCTGGGGGATTCTATTAGTGTGCTCTTCCCATGATGCCTCAGTGGGAACCGGGCCCTGCTGGCCCTTGATGCCAGCTCTGGTTGAGTCCTGCCTCTTCGTTGACATTCATTGCCTGGATTTCTTCCTGTGCTTCTCCTTGTCTGTTATTTGGAGAAATAGCAATACATTTTAAAAAGCAATGTATTTACTGGGATCTTCTGTAAGCAGTGACTACATAACACCACCAGTAGCTCATGCATGGCAACAGATTGGAGAGGGGGATTTCCATGGTATTCATATCTGGAGTTGGTGGGCAAGTAGCTGCAATTACTGGATGAAAAGCTCCTCTGGCAGTCAGACACAGGGCGTTGTATGTGAGCCTTTGAAGACAGCCCAGAAACTGCAGTTAATTCAAAACACAGCTGCTCGGCTCCCTACTGAGACCAGGAATTGGAGACACATCCCATCCATGCTTAAAGAACCCTACTGGCTTCTGGTCCACTTCCAAGCTCCCTTCAAGGTGCTGGAGCTAAGATTTAAAGCCCAACATGGCTTGAGTCCTAGCTACTGGGGGAACATTTTTACTACTTCATTTTGCCCGCACCCTAAGGTCTTTCTCAGGGACTGTCTTCCAGGAGGCTTCAGCATCTGAAGTAAGGGGGGTGGTTACACAGGAAGAGAGAGTCCTTTGGGTTTCACCTGCCTACTTGTGGGCTGTCTCCCAAGCAAATCTCTCCTAGTGTCCATGCTAGTGTCTTTTACATGCCAATAGAGACATTCTAACATTCCTAGGCTTTTTAATCCTGATGTGTGTATGTTTCTTTCCACTGTGACTTTTTTTTTTGCACTGTCATTTTTCCTGGTTCATTGTATATTTCATGCCTTTGCTGTGATTTTATTAATTCATACTGACCTGGAAATTTTGAATTGGTATGAATATAACCATCCAACAAAGAAAATTAAGCAAGAATCCCTCCTAATGCCTCAAAACACGAGGATCACCTACATGTGTTTGACGAATAGTTTTCTAATACTGCTCTGTTGCTACGTGTTTTCTCAGGAGGCCAGGAATACTTTCTGAAGAGCCAAACCAAAATATTTAACTGCCTGGGGTGGAGCAGCAAGTCAAGGTGCATGGCCAGAGACATTACTTTGAAGTTGCCACAAACTGAGATCACATTATTCTCAATATTTGATAAGAAACAATGCAGTTGGAATCATAAAGAATTAATAGCAAATCCAACAGCAGCTGTGAGATTAATCATAGCAAAGAACTGAAAAGTAAAATGTGATTATCAATTGTGTAGTTGGTATAGAGAAGTCAAGAATATTGCTATTAATGAAAAATTAACTTACAATATTAAAGTGAGAACAGAGTATATAAAGAAAAATAGTTTTAATGAGGTTCGGGGTTCATTTATTGAATACATGTTTAAAAAAATGGGAAAGGAATTGAACCTTCACAAGAGTCATTGCAATTTTGGAAGGAAGAAGTTTCTTGAAAGGATCTTTGAAGATCTCAACATGTATCCAATGGTCCCTGTGATAGGGCGCACAATGTTTTTATGATTTATTTTAATTCTATGTTTATTGTTGTATGCAATAAATGTGAATTGTGCTACTTTTAATTGTATTTTACTATGTAAATTAATTTTAAAGAATTTAAAACATGAAAGCCCCTCAAATACCTCTTCCCAACATTGGACATAAACACAGCCTGGGGCCAGGTGATCTGTGGGACAAGCTTTCTCCATGCGCACCAGGCCAATTGCTGTGGTCTTCATCTGAAACTCTCTGCATTCTGTCCCCTAACAAAATGAGATTTCCAGAAAGAGGGCCTTTTCGATCACAACTCCCCAACTCTGGAATTCAGTCCCTCTGGAGGTTCAGCTGGATCCTACTCTTCCTTCTCTTAGACCCCAACTTCAGACATTTTTGTTCCACTGTTATCTTAACAGGTGAATTATTGGCTGATTTTTAACAATGATTTTAAGATTTTATTCCATTTAATGCTGCTGCCTTATGATGTTATTAAGTTATGCTAGATATTGATATTAATTATGTTTTAATTGGATTGTGTTTTTATTTTTTGAATCCCCATGTATGAATATTTATCTTATTCTTATTTAATTTTAGTAGCTTTTATGGATTTGCATTATTTATTGGCTTTATTGTGAACCATGGATTTTATTGTGTTGTACTGTATTATATATTATGCTGTACATTATGGATTTTACTGTGTTGTGAGCCACCCAGAGAGCCTATGGCTAATGGAGTAGAGTGTAATTTGAACAAATAACAACAATAATGAATAATAAATTAAATGATAGTGTTTTGTCGCTCTTTCACAAAACTCAAAATCAGCTGCCTGAGGACCCAATTCAGTGTGTCATTTAGCATGAATGATGGAACAGTGTGGGCTACTTTTCTTTACCTCCATGCAAGCACCTACATTGGATCAGATCCATGGCACACCAGGAGCAGTGTGGGTTAAATCTTCAATTAGGTACAGGATAGTATAAATTTGCCAGGTAGAACTTATGTGGCCATCACTGGAGCAATTCATGATCTAGCACTGGAGGCCCAAGTGGCCATGGCATCTGAGAGCGCCTTTTACTAGCCTGGGCTGGGTCATCAGAACTCTGGCTTCCCCTGGAATGGGATAGCGCTTGCCATGGTGGTACAGACTCCAGTAGTCTCAAGACTAGATTACTGTATAGTCTGGGACTCTGAAAGTCTCATTCTTAAGCTGAAATTAAGGGGAAATCATATGCCATGTTTTCGGAGAAAGAAAGGCTTCAGGAAACTCTTGTGGGAGAGGATAATTTTAATCTCAGCCTTCATTTTACATTCACTCAAAAATGCTGTATTATTTTTTATTTGTTTGTTTATTAAAAACTTTTCTATCCTGTCCCCTACAAACGTCTTGAGACAGCTTACAATAAATATTTTTTACCCCACAATTTTCTCCAAAACACGTTCCTGAACATAGCTGGCATACACACTACTCAGAAGTGCAGCTGTCATGATGATCCCAAAGACTATTTTTGAAAAGCAGTTCACCTACAGTGTGAACTGCGACTTGTTGCATCACCTGTGTAGTCCAGTATGATGGTGCATGCAGGTACCAGGACCCATAGCATTGCCTGGATTGTCTACTCCAAGGGTGGCAGGGATGGGGGTGGGATTTGGAGCTGGATATCCCTTCCTAGCCTCAGTGGAAGCATCTGCATGCTTTACCTCCACAGCGCCCTAGCTCAATTGCAAGAGTATTTAGAAGCAGCAGGAGTTTGGTATGCTATGGGCAGATCCACAGGCTCCAAAGTCACCCAGCCTCCATCCATGCCCCCAATACACGGAAAATGTTATGCTAGCCCTGGAAATGGCATTAATAATTTCCTCCCCTTTGCCGCCTTCCAACAGAAGGGAAACAGATCAACCTACCAGCTCCACCTCGAGCGGAACAAAAAGACATAGAGGAGAACAGCACTCTTCCGTCACATCTGCGTCATCAGAATGAGGCCAGCTCCTGGGAGTAAGAAGGATGGTGGTCCTAGGCAATCATTCCCACAGACTACTGGCTGCATCCCAGAATTGGGAAGTGAAGCATATTTTGGTGAGATTGTGGAGGATGGGCTAGGTCAAGAGTCTGAGATGAAGGAGGCAGAGCTACTTATCTCACGACTTCTGCTTCACGGAGCCAGCCAGTGTCTGGGAGTCATCCTGACCAAGATATTCAGTCGGGATGAGGTATTTTCAGACAGACACAGACCAGCCCTCCTGCTCTCGATTCATGGAAGGCATCAGCAGAGGCGGGAGACCCAAGGGAAGGAGCAGCCCACAGAGAGGAGGTGTGCTCGCCTTCAGGGAGACCTTCCCCAAGGGCTGGGGACAGGCATGTTCATAAGCAGAGTTCCTGGAGGTAAACACTAGATTGGGTTCAACAAACTGCTGTGTGCATGTTCAGAGATCCATTCTGGGTTACCTGTACTTGGAAGCAATAAAGAAAGTTTTGCAAGGAAAATGGTCTGTGGCTTATGGTTGCTTGAAGGGGCAATCTCAGCTTGCAACACCAGCGGGGCCTAAGATATAGCACGGGCTCTGAGATTAAAGCTCAGAGATCTGAATCAGGGAGCAGGGGTACTGTACAAAGCTATCATTTTTAATCTTTTAGATCCCACCAATGCATAGCACTTAACCTGTGTGAGAAACTCAACCCCCTATCAGAACGCCCTGTGTTAACTTCAACATTTCAAGCTCTTAGACATTTTTTTTTACAATGCATGAGATATTGCAGTGCTGAAGTCCTTATGTATTATTTAAATTGCTCTGAGATTGTTTTGTGACTTATAACCTAAGGCATCCACCAGAAAACTTTCTACTCAGGGTTTATTATGATTATTCAGCAGTCCCTTCATTGTAAATTATGCTAGTTATGCACTTAATGTCATGTAGGCCACTTAGGATGGCCTTTTCTGCCTTGGCCCAGTGCTCCAGGTTTACATGATCTATTTGAATCACTTCTGTGCATAGTGATGTAATGAGGTCCTCCCGCTTATTCACAGTGGTGCAATAAATTGGACAAAGAGAGACTTCCACATTATTTCTTTGCCTGCTTACTGAATCAATGTGCAATCCTGAAATAAGAATACAGTGGAAATTTGGATTTGTCACTGCAGAATTGTGAACATATTTTATATCCTAATGCAGTCTTGCCCATCATTATGTTTCCTGCATTTCCCCTCCTCCTAAAGGCAACAAGGAGCTAAATTGGGATTTTAATAAATCAGAGAAAACAGATGGATGCATGAAACACTTTGCTAAGCTGAAAGAATGTTATGGGCTGTAAATTAAATGTGTATTAACAGCCTTATCTGCCAAGATTTCTGAATATTGCTCTTATGCTTGTGAACTGTTGCCCCATAAAGCCTCAACGTTAGCTCTCAAGGACTTTCCTTAAAAAATCAAGGTTGTATGAAGCTAACCCAGAGAATGATTGCTTGTCCAGATGCGATAACAGACACTAGCAGAACAAAAATGACAGTTTGATTCACATATAAATATACGTTGGTCTTGGATGTCTAGCTTCCTCCCCTCGACATTTATTTTTCTTTTTTTGGTGTTCAGGCAAGATAGATTTATTTTTAAAAAGCATCCATGGTGAATGTTCTGTCAGCTTCAAAGGTCAGCCATTGCAAGAGATCAGCAGAAACATAGCCGTACAGCTCGCTGGAAAAGCGGTAGAGTGATTTCATTAGCCCTGCTCATTTGTTAGAAGTTTGCTCTTCTGTCTGTCCCAAGACATTAGAACAATTGGCAAAAATAATTAGTGAGGTACAGAGAGCCCAGATAGAATTTGGGATGCTGTTCTTTAACACAGTACATTCGCTTGCTTGTTCCTCTTTTTAACCTGCTCTGCCTCAAACGCTGGTGTTGGATGACAGCAAAATTGAGGAATGAGATCAAAAGACATGGTCTTCAAATAAAGGGTCACTCCATCTAGCATTATGTTTGGCACAAGCTGCTTTTGAAACTTCCTAGTTGCAAAAACCCTTTTCCTCATGGCCCAGCAGGGGATGAGATGCTGTCCCAGAAAAAAAATCAGAAAAAGTATTTACTTTCTAGAACAACTTTTGCTGGTTGACTTGTCCCTGCCATATTACCAAACCATTTCCGCACTGAGGAGCAGGAGAGTTCATAGCCTACAGTAGCACAAAATATTAAACTCCACAAACTAGAAATGTGGAAAATATGTTTAAGGACTAATAGGATAGTTGATAGGACACTGATAGACTTATATCTCTTGAATTTGAGCAGTCTCCTTTTAAAGCCATCAGGTTTGTTGGTCAAAACAAGTCAATTCCATAGCATTACCAAGTGCCTCCTTCTATCTCTCCCAATCAGCTTCATGAAATGTTCCCATTTTCTAGTTTTATGAGAGAAGGAAAAAAAATCTCCTCATGCATGTGCTCCATGCCATGCATCATTCTGGACACCTTTCTCATGCATGTATTTATTTACCTCTCTTCTGTGCTAAACAATTCCAGTTCTGGTACCTTTTCCTTTAGCGAAGTTGCTCCAACCCCTCAGTCATTTTAAAAGGCCTTTTCTGAACTTTTTGCACCTCTGCAATATCCCTTTTTTATGTGTGATGACCAGAACTGTGCACAGTACCTTATGTGGAGTCACGTATGTGATATAAGAGAATTATGTTCTTCCCTCCCCGCTTTTTCCCAGTTCCTTTCCTAATTATGCCCAATACAGAGTTTGCCCTTTTCAAGGCAGCTGCACACTGGACTGACATTTCCATCAGACTCTCTACCACAGTCCCAAGACCTCTTTCTTGGTCAGTCATCACTAGCTAAGAAAAGCTTGAGTTTTTTTTGTCCCAATATGCATCATTTTACAGTTACTTAGAATGAACTGCATGTACCATTTTGATACCCATCTTTCCCTGCAATCCCTTTTTATTTTAACAACCCTAAATAACTTGGTTGCATCAGCAAACTAGTCCTCTTCACTGCTCACTGCTAATTCCAGATCTTTTATGAATAATTTGAAAAATATGGATCCCAGTACAGATACCTGTTCCAGATAACTTTTGGAAATCCAAGTGGGGTTTGTTTTATCAATCGATCCTTTATTCAGTCATTGACCAGCCAATAGGGGTTTGTTTTTTTCTTCTTATTTATTGTAAGCCATCCTGAGACATTCTGTAGGGAATGGGATAGAAAAGCTTTCAATAAACAAATAAAATAAGTAAACTATGTTTGTTAATATTTATTCTCAAAGAACTTCGTAGAGTTCATGAGATAGGACTTTGCAGAAGTTATGTGGCTTTTTCAGCAGGAATTAACCTTCTATAAGTTTACTAATGTTATATTTAATAATGATTTCAATCAAATTATTTGAAACAGACATTAAGTCAACCAACTATTAAGTTCCTGGAACTGCTTGGGACCCCTTTAAAAATGGTGTTATGTTGGCCATTCTCTAGAACCCAGAACAGAGGCTGATCTTACAGATGTGTTACATATTGTTATAAGAAGAACTATAGGGCAAATCCCATCTGGCCCTGGTGATCTATTAACTTTCAATTTGTTGATACTATTAAGAACTCCATCCTTTGCCACTGATATTTGCCTCAGTTCCTCAGACTCCCCTCCTGACAACATCAGTTCAGGCAGAGGCATCTGTCTATATTTTCAGCATTCCTGTAATGCCATTGTCATCCAATGGTCCAACTACCTCCATAGCTGTCTTCTGATATATTTAAAGAATTATTCATTCTTGGACTTGATGTTGTTAGCAATATGCTCTTCAATATGCTTTTTTAATTATATAGTGATTGCAGAAGTGTAGTTAAAACAAACCAAGGAATATCAGAACCCTTCACAATAACATCTGGGGTAAAACAAGAATGTGTACCACTTTTATTTATCACCTACATAGATAGCATGAACAAAAAAGCAAAGCCCAAGAATGGAAATAACATCAATGTACAGATGATCAGTGCATCAATGTACAGTGCATCTCTTTGCAGATGATCAGGCATTGATACCAAGTGCAGCAAAAGAGCTGCAACAACATCTTATCTCCATGAACAAAGAATGCAAGGCAAACAATATGAGAATCAGTAAAGGGAAGACTGAAGTAATGGCAATTGGAAGGAAAAGGCACACCATAAATAGAGAAAATTTATTTATTTATTTATTTTTGGATTTATATCCTGCCTTTTTCCTACAAAGAGCTCAAGGCAGCTTACATCATTCTCCTCCTCCATCTTGTCCCCACAACAACAACCCTGTGAGGTAGGTTGGGCTGAGAGTCTGTGACTGGCCCAGAGTCACCCAGTTGGCTCCATGGCCGAGCAGGGACTCGAACCCGGATCGCCTGAGTCCCAGTCCCATGCTCTTAACCACTACACCACACTGGCTAAAAGTGGCTGAGTTCAAATAGCTAGGAACAACATTCACAGGAGATGGTAAAATGGATGAAGAGATTAACATATAATGCTGGAAGGCAAGCCAAGTATTGGGACAGCTGGCTCCACTCCTACAACATAAGGCAATACTGCTCAGTACAAAGAAGCACCTCATAGAAAGCATATTCATCCCCACCCTATGCTACCAGTGTCAAACATTGACACATAGAACAAAACCTAAATGAAAGTTAGTCACCACGGAAATGAGATGTTTGAGGAAAGCGACTGGATAAGGGATAAAATCAGGAATGAAATTGTAAGGGAAAGAATTGGAATAGAAGCATTCCTTAAGTAGATGCAAAGACAGCAAATTAAGTGGTTTGCTCATCTGGAGAGAATGTCTTGGGAGTCTGTACCATTCCAGGCACACACAAAAAGAGGGGAGTGCCAAAGAGTGCAAGGCAGACCCAGAGCAAGATGGAGCGACAACAGCAAAGACACTGCAACAGCACTGCATAACAATGGTTGATGCCATCAGAAGTGCAAGAGCCAGAACTTTGTATGTCCTTCAACACCCAAAGCATTAAAAGAGGAAGAGAAGAAGAGGAGGAGGAGGAGGAGGAGGAGGAGGAGGAGGAGGAGGAGGAGGAAGAAAAAGAAGAAGAAATATGCTTGCATCTCCTTTGTGCAGCCTTGTGCCTCCTTTTCTTTCCTCATTTGGGCAAGACTTTCACTTCCAAAGGAAGCTTTCTTTTCTCTAACCGCTTCCTCGACACTGCTCATAAACCATGCTGGTGAATTTCTGGACTTGGTTTACCTTTCCTAACCCATAATATACATTCTAACTTCCATTACTGTGATTTTGAACAACCCCCAAGCATTTTGAAAGAATCTTAGCCTCTTGACTCCCATTTTCAACTTTTTACCAGTTCTCTTGGTTTATAGTTAAGTTTCCTCTTTTGAAGTCAAATGTTGGACTTCCTTGGCAATTTTCCACTTAAATATCTGCTAAATCTGATGGCTATGTGCCCGGATTTTCCAAATAGTTCAACATTTACATCTCATACTAGGTCCTCTGTAGCACCACTTGAAATTAAATCTTAGCTCCTGTCCCCTCTGGCCAGTTCCATTACCCACTGTTCTAGGGCACAGTTGTTTAGAGTACTGAAAATTTTCTTCTCATAACTTAAATATATATATTCAGCCAATGTAGCAATAATTGAAGTCACTATTTATTTGTTGATTTAAATGTTTTCTAAACAGTCATTTATTCCAGTGAATCTCATGATGGTTTACAACAATTGTAATTGTAAGACAATAATATTTTAAGGGCTGAAATATTCTGCTGTTTTTATCTGAATTACTCTAAAGAATTATTCTGATAGTTTAGGTTGCAATCCTATGCA
>NW_025335761.1:26755028-26941834 GCF_004798865.1 Varanus komodoensis | reverse complement strand
TTCCAGCGGCCCCCAGGTCAGTTGAGTTTGAGACCCCTGCTTTAAAGACAATTTTGAAACTTCAGCTAGTACTGAATTCAGCTGCCCAACTGCTTGATGGTGCTAAGTAATCAAAGGATAGCAGCAACTGCATATCAGCCACACTGATTGCCACTTAAAGGATTAAAAGTACAGCCCTAAACAGTGTGATGAACTGCTTACACCTACATCAGATTTCCTGAACCCTAAGAATGGCCACAAAAGCTCTGCTCACAGGCCTCCTGGTACAATCTCTTAGGCAGACTTCGACAAAATGCAGGGCCTTTCCTGTGGTGGCCCTTTTGTGGAAGGGACTGATCAGGTCTCCATTCATTACTGTTTTCAAATGGGTCTTAAAGACCTGGTTGCTGCAGTTTCCCTTTAAATGAAGAGAGCCATTTTTACTTTAAGGTTGTGCCTGTTCTTGCTGCTTCTGGGGCCTTATGATGCTCTTTTAGTTAGTTCCATTTTGTAGCTTACAGTTTTAAAAGATTGCCTGGGAAGCTGTCTTAAGGAGGCTTGGCCTTGAAAGGAGGTATACAGTCTTAGAAATGAATACAGCCTCACCTGGAAGGGAGACATGAAGCATTAGCCAGCTAGTAGCTCATTGTGCATGACTATATGCATGTGCATATAGTGGGTGGATAGTGTAGGACTCATCTATGAAAACTTCAGCCCTAGGGAATGTGGCTGTGTTAGATAGGTAGAGTCAGCTTGCCATGATTGGCCAAACTGCCTCTGAAGCAGGGAAGGAAACTTGTACACTTCCAGATACTGGCCAGGTCTGCACATCACAAGAAGCCAGATGACAGTTTTTGTTTTGTTTTTTTTTATCCTGTCATCACATCTGAACCCAATCACCGCATTTGTAAGCCACCCCGAGGCTTTGGCGAATGGGGCAGCATAGAAATTTTCTAAATAAATAATAAATAAATAAATTCCAGCACAGTATGTTTGGTTTCTGGTAACCACACAGAGCAGCAATGGTTTATTTCTATGGTTTCCATGCTTCAGCACAGTTTCTTCTGACATCTGGACCTGGGAGTTCCATTTCTCCATTTGTGTGGGGAGGGGGCCACCATAGAGTCTTGTGGAAGGAGTGGTAACAGGAGCGGCTGCTCTAGACGTCTGAACTCTACTACCTACAGCAGTACTTGTTCCTATTGGCTGAGCACTGTGCCCATCATACTTTACTTTCTGCAACAGGTAGAAAACAGAAAAAAATTAGAGAGAGAAGGTGAAATACAACAACAGTGTTTATTTTAAAGTAAAAAATAAAAGAAATCCTTTGGGGATGTACTGATAGGAAGCCTTAGAGATGGAGGTACAATACAGAGGGGAGAGAAGGAGAACCCACCTCAAAACCTCAGCAGACCAATCAGGAAGAGGCAGCTGAGTTCAATAGGGGACAATAAAACAAAGAAGTAGATTTTGCTTGCAGAGACTGCTGGGATGTATGCTGAGAGCAGAAGGATGAGGGGGGATGGGAAAAGCATTCACATGAAAAGTGGTAGATCAAGGCAAAAAAAAAAAGTGAGTCATGGAAACCAGAAGGGAATGGCAACGTGGCCACTGTTGGTCTCCATTTCCCTTTAATAGCAGCAAGTTTCACCATTGGTCATGGATTATGGGAGCAACAGTCTAACAACAACTGGTGAGCCACTGGCTTCTCAACCCTGTGGGGCAAAATCACCCCCATCATTACACCACAATCTTGAAAGCTTCCTTTCTCTCAAGAGAATTTTAATGAAAGTGCTTCAGGAACATTGGCAGATGCAGTAGTATTACTGGTTTTTTAAAAATTTTTTAGTGTTCGCATGCATCATCTGTGCATGCATCATCATAATCCTTAAATAATTATTTCAGGTAAGTCAGTATTGTTATGATCTCCTAGACTATGTGGGATGTGGAAATTGAATGAAGGAGAACGAATGAGGCTTGCCTAAAGCTGTCTAACATATTCACTCAAACCAGAGAGTTAGGCTACAATCCTGCATATATTTAAACAACTCCCAGCATTCCCCAGCCAGCATGCTGAGTCTAAACATGCACAAGATTTCATCTTTAGCCACTATGCTACAACAGGTCCATCACGGCCATGGCAACACTTGAAAAACGGACAACGTGGACAGCGGAAGGAATGAGTTGTCCACAACACTGTTTCTGCACAAAGTTTTCACCACTCAGGGGCTACAAGCCATCCTCTCACAAGCAAAAGCGCAGGGACAACACTGCTGAGGGTGAGGGCGGCCACGGTGGATGTTTCAAAGCTGGATGGACAGAGAAGAGACTGAAACCAGTAAGGCCAATATCACACCACTGGAAAAATAGGGGCAGGAATCGAATAGGAGCATTGCCCTTGAATCACACCTGAGAGCTCCATAAAATTAAGTCCTAGGAGCAGGACAAGCATCGAGGGAAAACACTGAGGGGCACCATACCAGGGCTCATTGCTGAAGCCACCTGACTCACTCATTCTCCTCTCTGTTGCAACCTGTCTGCGCACCTGCTTCTCACTCTGGCCCAAGCAGCAGTGGTGTGGAGGAGCAGTTGTCGCCACCACGTCCTTGCTGACTGGCTTTCTGCATCTCAAGCGAGCGAGGAAGAGTGATGCTGAGAAAGAGGATGAGAGCAACAGCAGCTCAGGACAAAGGCAGCGAAAAGGTAGAGTCGCTGAGAGAGGGTGTGCTTTGAGGATGGCTTGCCCAAGGCCTTCAGGAACCACGAGAGAACACTGCCTCCGGGAACCTGGCTTTAAAGGGTACAGGAAACACAGTCCTGAACTCAGCTGCATGCGTGTCAAAGGCTTAGCGATCAATGCTCCTGTATGGCAAGCCACAGATCCGCAGTTCTCTGCAGAGTTCCTCTTCCTATGTTGTACACCTTGTGATAAGAAGGACAGTTTAATTTATGGGGACTTACATATTTTTTTAAAAAAGTGTTTTCAGAGGGTTAGTTTTAATTCCTGCCTATGTCAAACTTAGTAGGAACGGTTTGACTCTTTTTTCCACAATGTCATCTGTAGAAACAAAGATTGCACTCGAGAAATGTTTTCTAAATGTTAGAACGAATGTGTATTGCTACCAGGCCAATATTTTGAAGGAAAATAGACCCATCCCTTAGACCTCAGACAGGTTAGAAAAATAATGTGAAAAACCCATGTGAAATAGTTAAAATCAGTTTCTAAGAATCAGAATACTTCGGAAAACCAGAAAATATTTAGCATTTTTTCAATCCACTCCCTACTGCCAGCACACTAATCTGCTTATCCCTGTGAAATTCCATTATTTGCGTCACACTAATATACCAAAGCAACTGAATAATATAATAAATGCATTTCTTTGTGGCACTATTATTATACAAATGGGAATATCAGTGACATTCAGTCTCTGCTTGGATGCCTTTCAACCTGTGAAAGCATCTTGAATAGTAAATGTAGTTAAGGTATAGATGTTTTAACTCTTTCTTTTCATCAGAAAAAAATGGCAACTACTAAAAGAAGGAAACCTCAGAAGTGTAGGCCAGTGCTTTTGTATGATAAGAGCCTTGTCTTGTGTTTAGGAACTAACAAACAGAAAACTTCAAAGCAGTACACAGAGTTGATTATTATGGAACAGACTTGAAAGATGATGGAACTGCTGGATTTATAGCCCAATCCTTCGAGTTTTGGTTTTTCTTTTATCTTCCATGATTGATGGGAAGGATGGGAAGCTTATTGAGACAGCTGAAATTCTCGAAGGTTCAGAAGAGAAACATTTTAAGTTATAAGGTATAAAATACAGCTATTTAAAATAGGCTGTGTTTCTCAAGCAACCCAAAGAGATCTTAGAAAGTTATCAAGCTTAGATGATAATCTCTATATTCCATAACACAAGCAACCTAAAGAAAGAAATCCAATATTTGTGCCAAATTAGGCATCCCAGCTGAGCTCAGTGGCTTCAGATAAAAGTATTCCTTCCAAGAGACCCAAGACATTCAAATCTACAATTACTTCCATTTGTCTTTTTTCTTCATGTTGACTGTTGAACACACACAAATGAACCAGTCAACTGTATTTAAGCATCAGTAAAAGAAGGAAACAGTGGCATTTTAAGTGAAATGGTTCTACATTGTTAAACTAGGTCACTTCAAAGGACAGCAGCAACTTATGAGTTGGAGGCAGCTATTATCACTTTGGAGTGTTGCTGCATGGAGAAAGGAAAGACATTGCCGAAAGGTGCCATCTCGAGGTGGCACCAGAAATACAGAGGCTGCTAGCTAATTAATTCTCAGCCATGGACCTACACAGTATTGAGCCAACGTGCCCCACTGTCAGCATCTGGGGCACCAGGACCCTGACAACTGGTGCACTACAGGGGCCTATTCCAAATCACATAGCAGGCCAGAAGTCTGGGCCAGTAACAGAAGGACAAGGCAAGTCCAAATAGAGCAGAATAGGCAAAACCAGTCAGGGGTTGAAAGCCAGAGAGACAAGCCAAGAAGAAGCAAATCCCTGAGACTGGAGCAGAAGGTGGAGCAGGTGCAGCTGGACATGGTCCAGAAGCAGAGGCAGGGGCAAGGCCACAGGCAGAGTTTCCAGAAACAGGTTACAGGAGGCACAGCAAGCTCTAACACCCCCCCCCAACACCCCCCCTCTTCATTACTAAGGCAGTATCTGGAAGGAAGAGCCAGTTCTTATATAGCTCTTCCCTCAGGACTCCCAGGTGGTGTTTGTAACATCCCTGTGTTACAAACATTGACTGTGGGCCAGATCCTGCAATCACCAGGGCCGCTATTCTGGTCTCTGGCCAGAAGAGGGAGCCCTGGTGCTGCCTCAGAACCTCACACCCATGCCTCCACTGCTCCCTCATGGCGCCAATCAAGATGGGTACCCAACCTCCTGCCTGCCCGTTGACAAATGGCAGGTACCAGCAACCTTCATTGAACTGCTCTAGCAACCTCGGCTTTAAGCAAATCCAGTCCATAAGATATTCTCTCCCCACATGTGAACTGAAGTTAAAAAAAAGAGGACCATTTTTATTTCTTTCAGAGCCCTTAATTAGAGATGCTAAGCATTTGGCAAATTCACTGCAGCAATTTTATGGAAAAAGGGTTAATACGTGTTGGGGTTAGACAATGAACAGGATATAACCTCGGTAATATTTTATGACAAATGGGACAACACTTAGCTGTTGTGTCCTCTGATTTGCTTGCTTGTTTGTTTTTAACAATATGCAAAGAAGCTGAGGCAATGAGCAGCCATTCTCTGTAAGATATTTATTAGTAATTAGATATACATTATGATCAACACTTCTGTCTCTTCGGAACAGTGCAAACAACATCAAGATTCCACAAGAGTACAGAGAGTTCTCATTAGCCCTCAATCCCAGAAATACTCAAGCCTTAACTTTTTATTGTTGCTGTGCAAAATGCTTCTCTTCCTCCTCTTCCTCATTCATTTTCATTTTTCTACTTTACCTTTTCCTTTTGCCCTTTTTTGTATCAGTACCCACAGTCCTTTATTTTTCTCTCAGCTTCATTTCCCCATAATCCTACTACTCCTTGCATCAATGGAGTAGGTGAAGGGGCAGCAAGCTCATGTTTGCTGGTCCCACCCTGACCTCCACACAATGAACAGGAGAGTGAAAATGTCTCAGTCTTTGTGCAAATGTGGAAGACAGCCGTTTCCTAGGGTCTACATCAGTTTGGGGGCAAATTCCAGTTTGGAGGAGTACCTGGAGGAGCAGCAAATTCTACTGCTACATAGGGTCTGAATGCCCGCATTGCAGTTCTTACTGCCAGTAACTCAGCCTTGGAAGAAATACATGTTGATCTCTTGGAATCAGGAAACTGCACAGAAGTCAAGAAATCACAAAATGGTGAGTCATTGCATGGAAGGCACTGGGGTCAGGACCAGAGGGCACGGTCATTTGGAGAACTGTGGAGGGCCGGATTCAGACACCATGGGCTACATTTGGCCTCTAGGGCTTATGTTCTGCACCCCTGGCCTATATTCCTCATGTGGAATCCCTTTCATACCTTCTGTTGAGCGTGCTGAGTTTAGGGATGGGCCAATGGGCACTCATGCCCAGTGTCACCTTGTTAGGTGAAGCCAGGGCTCATGTCCTGGGCAGTACCAAATCCTCCTTCCACACTAGTGGTAACCTGTTGCCACTGCTCAATTTTCAACTTTTCAGTCCTAGCATTTTGAATTAGTAGATGCTAGGCTTGTCTTAGCACCAGCTTGCACATCAGGAGAGGATAATAATAAAGCATCTGTAAGTATTCAAATTCTGTTTTGCATTATTCTATGTTGGGAGTCTTCTGACAGGTACACATTTTGTGAAACTTTATTTCCTGACCACTTGCCAGACAAAGGTAATAGAGAAGCTAGGTTGTATCCTACTTCAGATGTTCCTTCTTTCCCTTGGATGGACACCATGAGCAGGGTTGAGAATGTCAGAGAAGGAAATTAAAGCAAATAAATATAATGAAATTTGGGAAGATTTTGTAAAAGCAGTACTGATAGAAGGTAAAGGTTGTTAACCTAATCGAGATTATATGAATTTCTGGAGGAGATATGGATATAATTGAAGTATAATATATATTATTAATTGTTATAATATATGAATTAAAGTGGAGGTATTATTGATCTCTGGGGTGGTGGGGGCACTGTATTATTTACTTTTTTAATCATTAGTTGAGCTTTTGTAAGTTATATTATTGATGTTGTGATGTGTTGTATTTATGTTTTTTTTTCTGTATTTAAAAAAAAGGGAGGATGTCAGAGAAGGTGAGAATAATGCCACCAGGAGGCCAGACTCTGTCTCTTGTCTGGTGTCCTAGCAGGGTCACTGAAAAGCAGAATGGTCAAAGCCGAGGCACTAAACTATGACGCATCCACCTTCTGACAAAAGTAATGGTCTCAGAAGAAATGGGTATCTCTAATGGTAATAGGTGCAGCTTCTGAGGGGTAGCTACTGAACAGAAGTGGTAGTTGAAAGCAGAGGATCTTTTATAAACAAGGAAAGTGGAGTTCAATTCATCTCTGGTTGCTACTGTGCAGAAGAAGGCAATGATACACAACTTCTGAATTTACTTATCTTAAAATCCCTCTGATGAAACAATCAGAAATAAAAAGGGGGATAGTGCCAGAAGATGAGATGAGTGTCAGAAGGCACTCAAGCAGCTACTGGGTATGTGAGAGGTATGAAGTGTGACTCAAGGCAGGCTGGAAACCATAAAGCAGGAAATGCAACATAATGCTGTATGGGAGAACTAAAGTGGACTGGAAGGGGATATTTTCAGTCAGACAAAGTTTTTACTCTTGAAATGGCAAATCCAGAAGAAACATAATGGCTCTAATGCTGAGGCAAAATGTATCAGAAGGAATAGGGGGCTATCATGCAGAGTTCAACCAAATAAATCAGAATTCTTGGAAAAATCTAATAACCTAACCATCATTCAAATTTACACTCCAACCACAGATGCTGAAAAAGGAGAGATTGAAAGCTTTTGTGTTGGCATCCAAGAGGAAATTGATAATACACAAAAACACAACATTCTGTTGATAATATGGGTGACCAGAATGCAAAAGTCAGAAACAGAACAGAACCAAATGCAGGAGAATTTGGCCTAGGGGTAAGAAAGCAGAAGAATAACTCATAGAATTCTGTACTAGAACAGAAGATGGAGAAAGAGAAAGGTATCCAAAAGCAAACGTGTCAGACAAAGATGTATTTACCTCCCTATTGTTTTAGTGTGCATGCAGAATGCTTGATAAGGAAAATTTGATTAGGCTCAGAGGAAGGGGGAGTGAAAATTGGAGGAAGATATATTAATTATTTAAGAACTGCAGATGAAACCATGTTACTGGCAGAAAGCAGCAAGGAATTGACACAACTCCTGATGAAAGTGAAAGAAGAAAGCGAATAAGCAGGACTGTAGGTTAACATGAAGAAAACAAGCAAGCATGACTACAGAAGAATCATAAATCTTTAATATCAACAAAGAAGAAATTAAAATTGTGAAAGATTTTGCATATCTTGAATCATTAATTCAAATGCAAACTGCAGCCAAGAAATTAGAAGACTGAGACTTGTAAGGGCAGCAACTAAGAAAGCAGAAAAGATCGTCAAGTCACATTTTACTGGTCATCTAGGCCAAGTTTATCCACAATATTTTTTCCTTATCATTATGTATGGGTGTGAAAGCTGGACAGTGAAGAAAGCTCATAGGAAGCAAATCAATGTTTTCAAACTGTGGTGCTGGAGGAGAGCTTTGCAAATACCCTGGATCAATAGCAAGAAGAACAAGGGTGTCCCAGAACAAATCAAGCCAGAAGTTGACCTGGAAGCAAAAAATTATGAAGCAAAGGTTAGCACACTTCATGAAGATCATGAGAAGACAAGACCCACTGGCAAGACAATAATATTAGGGAAAGTCAAAGGGAGAAAAAGAAGAAAAGGAAGGCCAGCTATGAGATGGATTGGTTCTATAAAGGAAGCCACAGCCTTGAGTTATAAGCTTAAACAAGACAGTCAAGGACATGACATCAGCACGGGCACTCAGTCATTCATTCATTGGGTCACCATGAGTCAGATGCTTGATGGCACATAACAGCAACAATATTTGTCCCTTATGCTATTATGCTGGTGTGTGTGTTTGTGTGTTATATTGTGCATGTATTGTGTATGCATGTGCACAGGGAATAGCCATGGAAACTAATTGGCGCACATGGAAGTTAAAATGGCTGCCCCCACATGTCTCAGTGGAGCCATTCAAATGACCAAGCAGCTCACCATTGCTAATTTAAAGAATGGTGAGCTGCCATGCCTAAGGATGGCCATTCTGAAGATTCAGTACACAGCTGAAACTTTTGGGGTCCTTCAAACCCACATGGTGGTCATCAGCCTGGGTAGAAAGCCACCCACAACCTTAGAACAGCTCTTGGGTTCTGGGTGGTTTCTTAGCAGTGCTACGAACTCATCCTTACCAGGTTTGGCTGAACCAGCAAGCTGCAGTCTCAACTATAAACATTTTTTCCAGGTGATGAATACTATATACTTTAAGTCATCTCAAGCATTGAACCCATGTTTCCAACTGAGCTAGTATTTGTCTTTCTAGGAATCTAAAATTTTTAGAATGTGTGAAGCAAAACTACCAAGCAGAGTAATATAACTTTATATTTATATGGGCAGTGCAATACTATTCCCAGAATTGGAAAAATTAAATGAAAACCATAAATAAAACTTACTAGACAGTCAAAGTTAATGATGTTACATTCAAACATCCTTGCTATGCTGATTGTTTAAATATAGTTATAACTAGATCTGGGAAATTTGCCAAATGTTAGTAATTCTCCAGAATTCAATTGCATGTTTCATAAAAGATACAATACATTCCTTATGCTGTATAATATATCGATTTTAGAAGAGACCCAGTCTTGCAGCTTTTATCTCATTCAACAAATCCCACTGAAATCAATCAGTCATCCTTTCAGAAGTAAATGCAGTGCTATATGAAAGACCCACACTGAATCATACTGAGGGTGGAGTAAGGAACACCTCTCCTTCACTTATCTTGTTGTCTGTCCTCTTCCTGACCTCCACCAACATTCACAGAACATGCCTTACGAACAGTAGAAACCTTTGCTTGGGCTTCCCATGCAAACACAAACACAAACAATACAAACCAAAGGGTATGTATCACACTAGGAATGGCAAATCTTGATCACTTGAAAAAAATTATCGAATCCATGGTTCTACAGGTAAAACCCCCCCTAGAAAAAGATTTTTGTTTGTTTTTCTTGGGAAAATGTATTGTATATCTTAGAATTATTCGGATTGCTAAAGCATAGATCAAATGCTCTGGGTGGCAAAGGTGAAAGGAGCAATTTCCACCTGGCCATGAGCGAATTCTACAGTCCAGGTAGGAACTGGAGTTGCTCTGGCTTCATGCTTCTCCATTGTTGTCAACCCTTCTATTATATAGCAATAGCAACATTTTTCCCGTATCAGCATCCATAAAAAACTTTTGACCTCAACTCTAATGGTGCTTTGTGGTATGAAAGCTCAACATTCCAGTACAAGAACATACCAGAATATTTGAACTTGCTGGTGTTTCCAAAACATTGCAGAATGGAGAACAGAAATGATCTAGGATCCACACTAAGCAGAATGGACTCCAAATTAATAAGAAAAACCATAGCCAGAGTAATTATAGGATGCAATAAGAAGTTATATTGTGTAGCTCTATGCAACCTGAGTTCTCTGAGCAGGAGAAACCTTGTAAAAACCCTAGGCTGCGATTATCTGACCAGACAACATTTTTTGGGGGTGGGGGAGTGTTAATTTTTGCCCTGGGCACCAAACCCTGAAGAACAGCTCTGTGGCAACTCAAAAGTTTGTTTCAAATATTTATACTGAAATGATCTAATAAAGGTATTATTCTTTTATTATTGCATTTAATTATTACATTTCTCTATTGCCCAACAGTCAAAGCATTTGGGAGTTTGCAAAAGATTAAATTTAAAAAGACAATGTAATACAAAAAACATTTACAAAACTAATTTAAATAATCACAATTTAATAAAAATTGTGCAGTTGCTCTTTGATTACAACTTTGTACAATTAAAAATGCAGGTACTATTAATGCTGGTGATGTTTCAGCCAAAAAACTCTTCTGCTTAACTAGAAATGCGGCTTTTAGAGCAAAAAGACCTTTACCATGTAGAAGGCCCAAAGAATATCTCCTGGGCATATATTTCCTGATTTGTCATTTCACTGCAATTCCCTTTTCGTGGAGATAAAACAGAAAGCAGGACATGTGCTGATTCTTCAATGGGAACTATGCGCTCTGTGTGGAAGTAAACACTTGTTTCAAGCTTGCGAGGACCGTTCCACTTTGATATTGTTAGGGTTAGGTTGGGGTGGCCCTCTCAGCCACACCCTACTGATGCTGTCTTACTCAGGTGCAATAAACAGAAATTATCCTTTTGCAAGCAGCTGCAGGCTAAGCCGATGGCCAGGTCCACTGATGCTGGCATTGCAATGCAGGGGACCTGTCAACGGCATCCGTAAGGCCAAGCACTGCCTCTTAGCAACACCATTGATTCCCAAGTTGCCGGGTGCCCGAACAAAGAGACAGGAAGCTGACAGGAAGAACATGGATGTGTTTGATGATGCTGAGGGAGAGCTTTGCAAATACCCCGGATAGACAGAAAGACAAACAAGTGAGCCCTAGATCAAATCAGCCTAGAACTTGCCCTGGAAGCCAAAATGACAAAACTGAAGCTGTCATACTTGAGGCATATCATGAGAAGGCAAGGCTCACTGGAAAAGACAATAATACCAGGAAAAGACGGAAGCAGAAGTGGAAGACCAGGTATGAGATGGCTTAATGCCATACAGAAGGCATAGCCTTGAATTACAAGAGCTGAATTGTGCTGTTAAGGACAGAACCTTTTGGAGAACATTCATTCTTTGACTTGACAGCAGGTAGCAGAAACAACAGCATCCATCTCAGAGCTGAGGGTGAGTCATTAGGGGAGGGTCAGCAGTCAAATGCAAGAGATACCTCTGGAATCTGCACCCAGGGAAATGGGAAGGGCAGGAGCAGATATACTTCACTGAGACAGCAAGTGTGGGATGGGTCTTTCTTTTCCTTCCCAGCACAGGTGTCAGGAGCAAGTCTCCAGGAAGTATGGGCGTTTGAAGAAAGCACATTTATTTTTATTTATTTTATTTATTAAAACATTTCTATGCCGCCCCTTGCCGAAGCCTCGGGGCGGCTTACAACACAATAAAATACAATAAAATACAAAAATAACAATATAAAATTAAAATTAACAATATAAAATAAATAAAAATATAAAATAACATGATGATACTGCCTCATGTTTTTCCAGTTGTTGTTGTTGTTCAGTTGCAAAGTTGTGCCCAACACTTCGCAACCCCATGCACAATATTCCTCCAGGTTGTCCTATTCTCCACCATCACCTGGAGTCCATCCAACCCCACACCCACCTCTCCAGTGACCCTATTCAGCCACTTCAACCTCTGCCGTCTCCTTTTCCTTTTGTATTCAATCGTCCCCAGCATCAGGGCCTTTTCCAATGAGTCCTTCCTTCTTATTAGATGGCCAAAGTATTTGAGCTTCAGCTTTAGTACCTGACTTTCTAAAGGGCAGTCAGGGTTGATTTCCTTTAGGATTGACTAATTTGACCTCTTTGCAGTCCAAGCACCCAAATGTTATTTTTCCTCCAAACAAAAGGATGAGGACCTGATTCAGGCACCAGGAGAATTTACCATGGACATAATAGACCTTCAAGGAATCAGGAATAACTTAGTGAAGGGCTATGCTAGTAGGATGGTACCTTTCCCTCTTCTTTGTCC
The DNA here is from genome assembly GCF_004798865.1 of Varanus komodoensis. Classification (NCBI taxonomy): domain Eukaryota; kingdom Metazoa; phylum Chordata; class Lepidosauria; order Squamata; family Varanidae; genus Varanus; species Varanus komodoensis. The sequence goes on along the minus strand of NW_025335761.1, from coordinate 26,929,442 downwards.
TTTGTTTGGACTGCTTATTGCTTTTTGCATGGAAGTTATTTCCTTAGTGCTGTGTGCTCAGAATCTGACCAAGCTTTTTCAGTTCTGTACTTTTCCCGATATATGTCCTCAATATATCTTTTAACCTGCTTTCATCAAAACCCAGATTGTGTACTTAGGAGGTAAAGGGGAGGAGGCTAAGAAGTGGTGTGCCACATTTTGGCCACCGTACACTGTTTTAGTACACAAGTTGCATGCCATGTGCTGAGAATGACTTAAAATGCGCCTGTGCTCCTCCAACAGCACAAGAGGCCTGGAAAGAAGCGCAAGACAAAGGATCTTAGTGGGATTCTTGGCCGGGAATTCCCAAGGAGTTAAGAATGCCGGGGAACTGGGGAGATCAAGTTCGTTTTACTCTCGGTGGTGGTTGCCTGGAGCAGCTGGCACTGCTGCATTGGACCCTGCATCCTCAGACAGGGTTGTCAGCAGGCACCACGTTGCTGCACATATCTCCCAGTCCACTGTTTCCATGGACTGAAAACAGTCCATAGAAAACAAGTAGAAGTGAACAAAACTGGGAAATCCAGAGACAGACACACGAAGCAAATTCCTGATGCATCTGGCTGCTCTTAGAGATCACCTCTAAGACCTGAAAAGAGTTTGTAAGCATGTTCAGCTAAACACATTTGAGCTACACACAAAACAAAGTTCCATGTGATCAGGAACCCTGACAATGCACATGTTAACCTGTTGTGTACTTCCTTTTTTTAAGAAGCAAGCCCAGAATGCTTTCAGTTTTGGGTAGGAATCACTTTAAAAGCAAATGTGGTTCAGTGGTGAGAATGTCAGATTGGGACTTGGGAGATCCAGATTCTAGTTCCCACTTGGCCATGAAGCTCACTGTCATTCTGAACCCAACCTTGTAAAGATAAAATAGTGGAGGAGCATATGAGTGCCTTGGGTTCCTAGCAATGGGGGTGGGAGAGGGAGAAAGGATATTTGTGTAATAAATCATCTCTTACAAGGTCAGGACAATACTGAGCTTACATAACTGTCCCTGCTATCAAGGGCAATTGTGCCATTCAGTTGTTTCTGGCTCCTCTAACAAGTAAAAGAAAATTTGCTCTGTACTGCTTTAAGTTATAATAAATAGTTGTTGCATCTGAAGACATCTGGTGTGTGTTTCCTTTTCCCATGTACAAAACTGTATGATGAGGGTGGAATTCTCTGATGCTGGAAAACAGATCTGAAACTATGCAACAGGACCTGTTTCAGATCTATACACAAAATAAATGAATAGCTTTTAAGATTGGAGCATCCGGGCAGGTGGGGATGTTGGGGTTGGAAGCTGCCTGTCTAGCAGACCCCTACCCTCTCACCAGCTCAACTCTGCAGGTGTGATGGGTGAATGCCTTCCTAGGGCCCAAGGAGGATGAGCATTTTAGGGCCTGGATCAGAGGTGAAGAACCTCTTTCCTCCCAAGTTTTGGAGACACTCTTGGAGACCAAATTTCAGGGGCTGGAGCAGTTAAAGCTAAAGGGGTGGAGTCAAAAAAACAAAAAAACCAGCATGTTGCAGCTTGAAGCTCTTACTACCAATAACCAAACCACAGGAGAACTGTTTCAACTTTCAAAATGTGCACAGGGAACTGCACAAAATGCAGGAACCTGGGGAAAGGGAAGCAGGCAGGGAAGGGGCATGACTTTTTGGGGAGCCCTGGAGGACTGGGCAAGGACTCCAAGATTGGGCCCCAGGGATTGCGACCCCAGGCCTGAGTTCCCCACCCCTGGCCTTGATGTTGAAACTACATCTTCTGTGCATGCTGTGGAAAGATTTGTGGTTAATTCACACATGTGGGTATATGGTTTGATCCCTCATCTCTGCTCAGATCCTCAGCCGCATGCATTGCCTCCGCTGAAAAAGATTGTAACTGAGTTGCAACTGGAAGTTCAGAGAGTTCTATCCGTGCTGATGAAACTTTGATTTGTGATCACGTATCGCTGCAGTGCTCGTCTATTGGAACCAGCTCTTTCTTTCAGGCGTGCTGGAGAGCCTCCCCGTGCTCAATTTATCACTTTTTCCATATAATCATCCCAATTGGCTTTTTTCTAGTTAAAGTTGTGGCATTTTTCAAGGACGACCACAAAGAACTTTCCCCTCCCCCAGATGGCATCATTATCACTTCCTAATTTTGGAACATGGTTCTTAGTTTCCTGGAGTTGATTTCATGCACCTTATGAAACAGAAAATTTAGAAATGCCAAGAGGCCCGATACAATCTGAATCTCATTTGGGCAGACACCAATTGAAGAGCTGAAAGAGAAAATGCAAGCACTTGCAAGATACAGCTCCTCTCAACTGTGTCTTCAAAAGCCATTGCGATTCTACCCTGCAGCTTATTCATTCAACTGTTACATTAGTAAAGCTAGACTTTCTCACTTACAGAATTCAAGCGGAGAGTAATGGCACGCCAAAGTTGTAAAGAACATTTGCATAATGCAGACTAAATATTTCAGGGGGCTGATATGGGCAAAGGGCAGAGCTTTTATTGTAACTGAATAATGTAGAACATATTTGTCAATAATATGTTCTCACAGTGATATGACCCAACTGAATAAATTATTTGGAGAGTTCTGTTTTATGAGTCTTCTGCAGGGATAAAAAAGATCCAGCAAAAGTGATTAAGGAACTTGCCCTTTTATAATTCCTCATGCCAAACTTGTTTAGCTCAGCATTTACTAGGCAGACAAGGCCTAGCAGTGCCCCAATTGTGCCTTCAAAAGCTTTGTACCCTGAAGTATTGATTCAGCTGGTACAGTAGAATATATAAGCCCAATTCAAGGCAGTTTAAAATGAGTGTGTTAAGTGTAGGAGGAGGGGGGAAGGCTAACCCTGTCCCCTTTTGTCCCTGTTTCCACTGCCCTCCACATAAGTAGGATGACTTTGCCAGACTCTGCTGAGCTGCCTGACTTTGCGAGACTTTGTCAGACGCCACAGAGCTGTCTGACAAGTGTGAATGCTGATTCCGGATTACACGGAGAGCCTCCATGGGTGCCGAGGGCCACCTGCAGCGTCCACCCGGCTAAAGTGGGGGAGGCAAGGATACATGCCCTGCCCCAAAATATGTCCCAGCTACCCCAGAGACTTTTGTGCATTGAGCTTGAAGGTCGGCGTAGGGTTTGAAGGACATCCAGCTGGGCACACTTACACAGCTCCTGTGATCCTGGGCCCTGGCTTAGCTTAGGTAGCTGGGCAAGCAGGAATGCTCAGCGGTGGAGTGTGCCTGCTTACAGGCCCTTGATACCGCCTAAGGCCTGCCTAGACATCTTCTTGCAACTGGGATTAACAAGGCAAAAAGCCAAAGGTACCCTGCTGATGCCAGTTTTTTAACAGAAATATTATCATCTGATATTAGATATGATATTTCCATATTTGTTACATTTCTATCCTAGCTTATTTCCTCTTGGAAGGAACCCCTGGCAACATACATAATCAATGTCTTCTCACTTTTATCCTTACAACCCTGAAAGGTAGGTTAGTATAAGGGTCAATGATTGACCCAAAGTTATCCATATCTGAGCAGGGACTAAAATCTCAGTTCTTCTGAGTTTCTGCCCAGCCCTGCAGTCACTACCTCACATCAGCCATTTAAACAGCATGCCTATATTAGAAGGGCAATTAGAGAAACCACCTGCAAACTACAGATGTGGGGAATAACTGTGCAGCCCTTCTTTGATCTGCCTTCATCTTGCTTCACTTAACCTTCTGCCTGCAAATGAGTTCTGAAGCCAGAGGACTTGAAAACTATTCTGTGAGATTTTATTTTTTTTCTAAAGAAAGATATTGTTTGACTATGGATTTGGAAGAGGCAGAGAAACATTTCTAAGGGACAAGATGGCTTTCTGAAAGTCCAGCATAGAAAACCGGACATTTTGCTATGAAGCAACTTACTGACCGAAGCCACACACTTGCTCCTTGCTTCTTCTTAGTTTTTTCTGCAACCTCCTAACTGCAGTTGAGGAGTGGAAAAGGCACAATATGCCCCAGGTTGTTTTCCGAGTTAATCACTAAGGTAGGAGCTGGAGCTTTCCTAATGTGTAGCTCAGTTTCTAAATCACAATACTATCAACAACCACCAGCCAGTTTTTGAAAGGACCAACAGTGGATCATTTTGCAGATGTGTAATGCACAATCTGTTCTCTTTGCTACACCAAAACACAGAAGTGCAACCGATGTTTTGGCTCATACTAGGCTCTCCTAATTATTAGACATTAGCGACTAGGGTATTCTCCAACTTCGCATTTAATATTTAAGAAAATGGTCAAGATGGCCTAAGTGAATGATACCCACAATTATTTTGGTGTTGCAATAAGGCCTTGTTCCCAGTGCTGGCTCAGTTCTAAAGGCTCTTGGCCAAGTTATCCTCAGTGTCCCCCTCTATGAGTGGGTCTACCTTTTCTCACCATTGTGACTCCTCTGCTTTCTCACTGTTGCTAATGCTTGCTTGCTTGAGAGACAGAGAGGCAGTGATCAAGCAGCCCCTGCCATCTCTTGCTCCTCCTTCTTGCCACTACTGTTGTCCAGGCCAATGAAGGCCAGGGTGAAGAGGAATACAATGCCAGGGTGAAGAGGATGGCCACATCCTGGGAGCTCCTGACAGCAGGTCCCTGCAGGTGTAGGCCTTCCATAGGTGCCCAGCTCTGCCTGCCCTTGACTCCAGTCCTTGTTTTCCACCTTGGTTTGCTCCACTCACAGGCTGTGTGGCTGGATTGTCCATCATTTACCTAGCAGGCTACAGGCTGCAAGGATACTGTATAGGGAGGGCTTGCGAGGTCATGGAGCCTGGGGTGAGGCTGCTGCATGGCTTGCTTGTGGGTTCTTGCAGGCAGCCGTGTGGCTGTTGGGTGAAGGAATGCTGGACTAGATGGACCTTGGTCTGATCCAGCAGACAGTGGGGTATGTTCTTATGGAGAAGAAGATACCATGATGTGAAATTTGTTTGCTGTGACGTCTGTTTTTATGTATAAGACATTGCTAATCTAATATTCAGGGTGTGTGACCGAGAACCTTAGAGTACCATATGCCCCCTTATGCCTGATGAAATTGTGGTGCTCCACTTTTGCTTTCATAGTCGAAAACTCTGGGCTTTCACCAAGCATTATCCACAGCAAAAACAAAAAGCATAACATTAACACGCATTTTAATGCAAAGTAGTACAAAAGCTCCAATCCTGGGCATGTTTATTCAGAAGATGGATCCAGTGAACTCAGTGGGTTTACTTCCAAGTCAGTTTTGCATAGATTGTAGCTTTCTTCCTCAAATAAATACATGCATTTATTCATTATATTTGTCAAATAAATAAATACATTTTTATCCATTAAAATCTATGCACATCCACCTAGGAGCAAAGTCCCATTGTCTTGCTTTCCTTGAAGTGCAGAACAGAGTAGAAAACAGGCAAGAGTTCCTGACATAGGCCTTTCGTGAAATATGATCTTACATTTTCCTATGATGGTAAGATCATGCTATAGGGTCCTCACTTAATGTATTATTTTTTCTGATATCCAGTTTGAGTGGTACAAGTGCAGCCCATCTTTTTGTTCTTTCCCTTCCATTGACAATAAACTATGCTACAGGGAGAACACCCTGCCCCCTCCCCCCCAAAAAAAAAACAACAGGTGTGCACACACTGCTTGGAAAGGTAGAATGTTTTATTTCAGCTTGGACTTTCTGATGTAACATGTTGTGAACTGCCCAGAGAACTTCAGCGATCGGGTGATATAGAAAATAATGAAATAAATGGCCAAGGTTTGAAGTTAAATCTGTTGCCATGCTTTTCTTGAATCTAATTTCCTTGTTTAGAGACAAAGCCCTTCAAGAGCAATGGATGATGGGGAAACTTGGGCCCAGTGCTAAGAAAACCTATTTCTACTGCAGTTGCAAGTTGTATTTCTACCAAGACACGGGTTACTGTCAGTCCAGTAAACCTGATGCCAAACTGTTGGCACAAATTCAAAATTAACAGGAGCACAGGACGGACAATGTTAGGAGATTCAGTCTGAATCATCATAGAACATCTTCAAGGGATTCTCAGGATAAGGATGAGATAGGAGATTGAAGTTTTACTGCAAAGGGAAGTTTTATTGATAGAGCAAATAAAAGGCAAATGACAGCTCAGTTACTGAAGTCATCCCAGATGGAAGGAAGAAGCATTGCTAGAATTTAGAATGGCAGTGAGCCAAGGCCCTCTGTTATAACCAGGTGGTACTGGGGAGAGCGCTGCTTAGAGGAGCAGGCGTGTGTGGGGAAGAAATAGCTGGAAGAAAAAGCAGGTGAGAGGTTTAAATCTACTGAAAATTACATAGGAAGTGGGAGAAAGGCAGGTCCAATGCTGCAGACCAGATCAAACAATAGAGGAAAGAGTTGTTCCCAGACTGCACCAGCCTGTTCACCAAGAAAGATGGCAGAGTGATGAAGCACACTTGGCTACTTCTGGATTGCATCCTGAATGCTGCAGACCTCTGCCACAGCCAGCAAGTGATTCTTCATGAAGCTTACTTAGAGAGAACTGGAAGCCATGTAGCAGGCATAGTTTGATTCTGAAGGCTATTTATTTATTTATTTGTTTGTTTGTTTAAAGCTTTTATAAGGCATCCTATTATATAAAAATCTCAGGACGGCATACAATGTTTAAAAAAACAATTAAAACCACAACAATTTCTAATAAATAAATTAAAACAGAATAATATATAATACAAAACAGTAAATCACAAAACAAAGCAAGAGTGACTGACAGTTAGTTGTTGATTTTAAAATACCATTTAAATAAAAAGGTTTTAACCTGGCACTGAGTATTGTATAAGCTCAGCGCCAGGCGTACCTCTCTGGGAAGTACATTGCAGAGTCTGGGCACCACAGCAGAGAAGGCCCTACTCCAAGTTGATGACCTTTTTACCTCTCTTAGAGAGGGTTCCCGGAGTAGGGCTTCTTCCACAGATCTTAGGGGTCGTGAGGGTGTATGAGGAAGAAGACGTTCCTTCAGATATCCTGGTCCCAAGCTGTTAAGGGCTTTATCGGTCAAAACCAGCACCTTGAATTGACTTCACCTGGAAGCCAGTGGAGCTGGTAGAGGACCGGCATCATGTGAGAGTAATGGCTCCAGATGACACCTGAGTTTAAGTCTTGGAATCAGAGTTGTAGTTATGTGCAGTCAAGTTGTCTCCATCTTATGGAATGAAAACCTTCCAAAATGCCCTGTCCTGCCCTGGAATCATACTGGGTAGAATCCAAAAGTACCCCAGACTTGGCTATTCAGTTAGAAATATTGAATTGATTATTGCACAGAATAAATCCCATCCCATTAGGGGCCTGCAAACTGATGGCTAACATTTTATACTGATCTTGTTTTGCCCTATTTCATTTTAGATCGATATCACTGAATTCATCACACAAGAGATCAAAGCCAGGCTTTAAGCATGCTTAAAAGTGCAGGGGCAGCTTGATGGTTACTGTAGCTAAGACTCAGTCTTCTGGTTTTTCAATCTTCAGAGTTTAAAAAATGCCAATAAAGTTTCCAAGCTCAGCATTAAAGATAATTAACTCTGCTCAGGGATCTTTCAAGGAAGATTATACTAGCTGAGCATTTGCCCCCCCCCCCACCTTTCTTGTCCCAGGAGTTTTTGCAAAGAGACATGTTTCATCCTGAACAATTGTCAGCTATATTAATTAAGAAAAACCACTCAAGTTGAAAGAAAACTGTACTACAACATTAAGTTGGAAGTAGTTCAGGGAGATTTCAGAAACATCACCTTAGCATCTTTTCTGTCTCTCTGGAAAAATTCACTTTTCCCTATTCCCTCCAAGATCTAACTTTGCAAATGTAATACAAGCACCAGGATGATAAATTCCACCATGCTGCAGCCGAAAGAGATGGAAAGCAGAGCCATCCCATTAGTCCTGCTGAAAGACCACCTCCACGAGGCTCCTTTTATCCCTGAGCTGGTTCTGTTCTAGAGGGTCATTCTAAGAACTACTATTTAACTTTGAGAATTGCTACATGTGCTTACATTTCCTTCTTAGCACCTATTTTTCCTTTTGTGCCATATATTTTAGCTTATAAGCATATAATTAGGGAGTTGTTTAATTGATAATATATAGGATACTTTGGGAAAGTTCTTTTCCTTTTCCTCTTTCTCTTTCTTTTACTGAAGGTCAGGTTAAAAAGCTTCAGACAAAGAAGCAAGCGTGTATGTTCATACTTCTGGTTTCTAGGTTATGTGCGAGATGTAATATGATGGAATTCTTTTACCAGAATTCTTGAATTCTTTCAATCTGAAGAAAAGTTCAGTCTTCTGTCCATTGCTAGGAGGTATTTGAGGCAGCCTGCCTTTAGGTACCAGCTGTTGGAGAGCATAATGATGCTCTTGCGTGAACATCCTGCCTTGGACCTATCGTAGGCGTCCACTGGGTCTTTGCAGGAACAGAAAGCTTGCAGCCTGGCCAGCATGGTTCTTTGATGTTCTTATCACAGCAGGTGAATTCTAATTAGCTTTCCGATCATTTTATAAAAACCACTTGGTGAACTTCAGAAAGTAGCTTTGTGGGTGAGAACAATGAAAGGAGTGCTTACAAACGCCAAGTATGTTTATGAGCACGAATTCCTTTGAATATGTGAAAAAGGATAGATGGCATGAATTGGGGAGGGATTGGAGGGGTAGGTGTTCTCCTTTCAGAGGACAGTCTTCTATTTGACGGAATCCTGTGTTTGAGGGACTGGCCAGCCCTAGGCTTGTTTAAAGATTAAAGGTCATCAGGAGAAGGAGTTGAAGTTGTCAGTCAACAGTTAGCATGTATGCCGGATCATGGGTTACTTGGCCACAGTGATACCAATATGCTGAGATGGATATTATTTCAGCATATTGATATTTTATTTCAGCTGATATTATCCTTGCTACTTCTCAATTTGCACACACCCAGATAGCTAGATAAGCATAGGAAAATGTGTGGAATTCTGTGTTATCCCTTGTCGTCGTCGTCGTCGTCGTCGTCGTCTTCTTCTTCTTCTTCTTCTTCTTCTTCTTCTTCTTCTTCTTCTCCTTCTCCTTCTCCTTCTCCTTCTCCTTCTCCTTCTCCTTCTTCTTCTTTTAGTGATACAGAAGGGACCACCCTAAAGGAGACCTCACACACAGGGTGGCACCAAGACTTGTAGACCTTTTTTTGTCTAAACGTGCCCTGAATGTTTTAAAGCAATCAGAATTCTACCAGGAGTGGGAAGAGGCAGCAGTTTCCAAAAGGCATGACAAATGAACTGAAAACGGAGAGGTTGTTTCAGGACAGCCTTAGCTGGCAGTACAAGATGCCATATCTCTGCCAGTTTTGGGGTCAGCTGTGCCTCTGCGCCAGTGCTGGGACCTGAGCCTGTGAGCTCCTGTCTCAGCGGTGACTCACAGTGTGCTTTAGTGCATTGCCTGAACTGCTGTCTCAGCCACTGGTTTTTGCATCAGCATTTGCACTAAAACAATGGACTGATCACTTGGATGGATTTCCTTAACAGCACTGTGATCTATTTGATTTGTCTGAAGCTGCAGTCTTGTTAATAGGGAAATGGAACTGGCTGACAAAGTACTGTTTTAGCAGAAATCCTTGGTCTTCACATGCTGGATGGGACCCAAAAGTGGGCCAGGCTCTGACCTAAGGTATGTTGCATTTTCCCTTCATTGTTATTGAAATGCAAGATTATTTATGAGATAAAAGAAGCTAGCCGGAGAAAGGGGGGGTAATTTCTGAGGAGGGGTTCACTGCACGACCAAACTGTTTCATTCAGAGAATTTTATGGGAAACTTTCAGAGTTTTATCCTGATCACACTGGCTTCCTTCTGTCACCCTGCCCTCTTTTCCTAGTGCTTCTTCTAAGAGCACAGTGTCTTTTCTGTATGTTCTGCCAAATTCAGAAGTTTTTCTTTTTTTAGGATCCAGGAACAATGAGCACACTTGTGGGTGAAGAGTAGGGAGTTTTATTAGCAGACTCCAATAAAAGTTTACAAGGACAAGACAGTTCAAAATAACATGCTTACATCCCTTCTTTTCCTGAGAACTCCCAGAAACAAAATATAGTTCATGGATCTCTGGTGAGCAGACAGCATCTTCTACAGCCAGGTCTGTATCAAAGTTCTACTCTTAGAAAGATCCCCTTATCTTATAGGGTTTTGTGTGTGTGGGTGGGGAGGGGTATAATAATCACACCTGTTCTCATTAAGGTAGACAAGATTAATATGTTTTGCACATAACTAATTGGGAAAGAATCTCAGCAGCATATAGATTTTGGACATTTCTGTATTAGGCAATTAGCCTTGCCCTGGCCCATCTGGTTGTAAACAACATTCTTAGTCTGGCCAAATACTGCCTAGAGCCATTCCATTCTCAGGTTGTGCCTGGTCCAAACCTATCGAAACAGTGAGTAATGGCCATCCAAGCAACTGAAGTATGGCCAACAGATAACTGAATGGCTCTCCCAGGTATTGGCTGACATTTAAACTATCTCTAAGACTGCCCCAAAACAGGATTAATTGACCATCTTCTCACAGCAATCTCTAAGCATCATGAGTATTCTGATACAAGGTCCTAAATAATGAGGAACAGTAAGAAACAGCAAACCCAGGCCCTAATGGAGATGCAGAGAGAAAAAATAATAATTACACAATTGAGACCTAGACACAAGGTCATACACCACTGTTTCCTTGCTGTTACAGTGTACTTCCAGACTTATTGCCATTATACACCATTAATTTTAGGGGCCCACCTTCTAGAAACACCCAATGGAGAGATAGAAAAATAAAGCCCTATATGGAAAGAAATCAACTATGAGTGGAATTCAACAAAATGTTCCCACAGACTGAAAGGTTCATACCTTCATTGGGACAGTTTTGATACTGGAAAGATTTTCTGCTAATTGAATAGGAAAGATGTTCCAAGAAAATTTCTTCCACTACCCACCATCTTTGAACCAATGGGAACATTTTAAGCAGAACTCTGCTTGGAATGTTCCAAACAGTGAAATAGAAAGTCTGGCCCAGTAACTTCTGTGTTCCAGGCTGAGTTTAAAGGCAGGAATTCAATAAGCAATGACTTTTATTTTCTATTCTTTCATGACCAAATAAGAATAATACCATATTGTGTAGCATAGTGAATCAAATATTGAATGAACGTATGCATCATATTCTTTAAATAATATTCTAGCAACCTGAATTTAAACAGGAAAAAATATTTAGGAAAACATATTATTTACTTTGAATGTTAAATCTTGGTCTCCAGCTACAAGTTACTCTTTGATTTATTCAAAATATTACCATAATTGTAATATTAAACTAGTGGTGGACTAGTCTTGTCCATTTTGTGGAACCTTAGAGACATATATTCCATACGGATATTACCACCAGACATAACTTAATTCATTTAGTTATTTATTTACATGGGTTGCTGGATCCTAGGATACATTCTCTCTAATTCTCCAGTTGATGTGGAGTTTAAGGCTATTTCAATGAATATCGAAATGTATCTTTTATAAACACAATTTCAGACAAACTTTCAAGTTGCATTCTCATAACAACCATATTCAGTTCAGTACATATTACTTTGGCACACTGCTTTAAATACTGTTTTGGCAGATTTTATTTATTTACTTTATTTTACCTATGCATTAATCTTTGAAAGATATGTCCAAAACAGCTTACAGAATCATCAATAAAATCATCAATAAATCTGTGAAGACAAAGCCAAGATTATAGCAGCAAAACTGTCACCAACAAAATGATTAGTTTAAGCAGAATTGGTATGGGAGAGAGGAGGCATAGACCACCCAAAGGCCTGCACTGCCCTGGCACCAAAACCCTTCCATTCACTGTGCCAGGTGAGCAATTTCCAGTTTTGTGACACCGCCATGAAAAAGGCCCTGCTTCTTCGCATAAACACCTCCAGCTAAGATCTGATTGAAACTCATGTGAAAGAATATACTTGGGCCCACTTAGAGCTTTTTAGGGGCCATGCCCTTGCCGTGGAATAATTTTCCTAGAGATCCTGTTTTCTTTTCAGCATCAGTTGAAACATTTTTACTTTACCATGCTTTTAAACTAATTTAGTTCCTGGTGAAATTGGTTTGGTTATGATGTTTTGTCTGTTATTAATTGTAATATCATTGCATTTTAATTGATGGTGCTTTGATTTTAGATGATAACATAAATCCAGCTTAGGAAAAAAAAACTTGAATCTGAATAAATTTGAATATTGCATTCCATTTTCAATGAATGAATTAACAAATGTCCTTCTAATGATATATTTCTCCATGGTGTAGCATCTAGTTTATAGTCAGAAAATATATTTTACATGTTCTGGGTCCCTCACTATATAAAACACTATTTTACATATTCTTGAATGATTTACTTGAAGTACCTTTCCCAGTGTTAGGTTTACAGTTTTAATGAGTTTTCTTCCTAACTAGCACTGTAGTCCTATGCATATTATATGAGTAAAAGGCCTGCTGAATTCCATGAAACCGGCCTCTGTGCACTGCTTTGTCCAGAGCCACCTGGCATCCCCAGCCATCTCCCTTGGTGCCTACCCTTTCCATTGAAAGACGAGCACAGTTTCTGACCATCATCTGGCATTTCTCAGAGATAAGTTTCTGTTGGTTCTGAAACAGTTATTCTGTGGGTTAGGCATCAGACTTCATCTCTGCCCTGTATTCTGTCCTGCAGGCACATTGTTTGTCCTTTGCTATGCCTCCCATGGAAGCCATTTTATGGCTTATGCCAAAGGTGGTTTCTCAAATTGCTAAACTTGCACCAAATGCACAAAAAACACCAGTCTGCCCATCCCAGAATAACAACATTACAGAGATTTGCTTCCCAAAATTCCCCTCATCCTGCAGCCTCGAAGCATGTGAGGGTGTACTCAGACCCATGGAGAGGTGAGGCCTGTAACTATGGCCAACAAGCAAATGTCTCAGTGATGGTGGCCAATGGAGCAAGAGAACAGCAGAAGTTAAATAGGATGTGTTCTCTGGCATGATAGCTATTTTCTTCAGCATCCACCTGCCCACCCTGAATGCAGCGCTGTGATCACACTGGACACATAGGATTTCCCCCTCTTTATCGAGAACGCTTGTGAAGTAATGGGGCTAAGTTGAGGGAGTTAACAATTGAGATGATGCTGAAGGGCAAGGACAATCATATGCAGTCCCAAGTGGCTGGTAGTGAGGACAGGTAGCGAATATGGCCAGAGGCACCATGATATTGACCTGCAACTTAGAGCTTTGGAGCCTGGAGATCAGAGAACAAAATTCCTGTTGTGGCCTGCAGACAACACACACAGAGAGAGCTTTGGGTATGTGGGGTTGATGTCAACAATAATACAAACTAAAATATTGCCAAAAAGAGTCAGAAGTAGCCAACACATTTCTTCAGATTCTTAGCTAGGTAAAGTTAGGTACCAAAGAATCTTTCAGTTCTGATTTTCGTCAGTTTCTCAATGTTTTCTAGTCTTAAGTTTGGTTCATCCTGGTTGTTGATTGATTTATAACATTTGTGTGAAAATTCATATGCGTTTTGTCTGCATTTCTCTTCATATGTGCTTTTTGTGCACAATTTTGCCCATTACACATGTTTTTGCAAACATTTTCTTATATAAAGTATTTTAAATTTTATTTGCAATAATATGCAGTTTTGCATGAACATTTCACTAATATATACATTTGTGCAGACATTTGTTGAGAGAATTCCAAATTTTGAAAGATAACTGAGTTTTTGGTTTACACATTGATCCAAAAGTATGGCATTAGGAATGCAACATTAACATTTGAACTAAATGATTTTTCCTCATCTCTAGTTCAAAGAAGGAAATGGCTAGATGGCCCTGCCTAAGCCCAAAAGTTTGCATTTGTTGTAGTTCAATTTGTTGCAAATCTCATTAATAAATAGTTAATAAAGTTGTGCTCCAAGTTTAATCCAATAGTCCACATACTGCTTCTTCTTACGGCATGAACACATCAAAGGCCCTTTTACATATTGATTTTTAGATTATTGAGAAATGCCAACTTCAAATACAACAAACAAAGCTTGAAAATGTTATGTTGTACAGGTATAATCTTAAATCCAGGCTTAACTGCAGCTCTTTTATGTAGGGCTTTTATCTGTCTAAACAGGTGTAGTTTTATACCTTATAGGGTCAGAGCAGGGTTTCTTCATGGAACCTATAAAAATGCAGGCAATCAGCTCCTTATAGAAATGCTGCTGCTGTTCTCTTCTTTGTAGGACACACATGGCTAGCATGTGAATGCCTGAATACGGAGGCTACAGAGATGGTGGTAAGCTAACATTTGGGAACAGAAGTTCGTTGCAGAAGAAGGGTCTTCATTTCATTGTCAGTCAGGACAGCAATTATTAGCTTTATTCAATGTGCTGCAGGTGGTGTTCTTTCTGTAGCAATATGGTTGCATTTTCACATGGGATGCTTTAGGGCTATTCTTTTCAGAACAAGCTACTGTCAATAAATATAAATTATGTTAATATTTTTAGCTTCACTGATTCATTATATATTCAACAGATCAAAAATACTTGCCATGTCATAGAGGAGGAAAACAAAACATTTATATGGGTATATTATTTAATCTCATCTATCAAAGCCTCATTGCCTCACTAGACTCATAGGTGTATTTACTTAAAGAATCTGGTAGCCTCTGCTTGCCCTTGAGACTCTCCCTGATTATGGAAATGGAGACAACACTGTTTCCAAGGTGCAGTTAATGAATGCAAGTATAATTATGTTGCAGAAACTTAGGGGAAATAAATTCAGGAGAAATAAACATATTTAAAAACCTGAATCAAGTAATTTATTACATGGTGAGCCCAATCCAAGTGCTCTCCATCTTAGAGGTACATAAGCTTCCAAACTTTGAGGCTTCCCTGCATGAAATGAGGTACAGCAGCAAGTTATTCCACCACCATCAGACCTCATATTCTGATTTCATCTAGACAGCTGCTTTCAACCATTTAGAGGAAGCACCATGGTGGAGGGGAGGGGGCTGGAATGTGTATCAGAACTGGTGTAAACATTGGCCATAGTCTCCTACCCTTCCAGCTCCCAGCATCACCTCTGCATCTTCTCCAAGGTTCAGCAGTTGCCCGGGAGGCAGGATGCAGCTGGTGTAGCTCTTTCCAAGCTGACTGTGAGGGGTGGAGGCTTGGCCTTCATCCCAGCTCCGAGATCACAGCTAGGGCTTGAAATGATCCCATGTTCCCCCCACTAAACCAGGCTGGGAAGCCACAAATATGTGCTCTTAATTACCTAAAATATTTGTATATAACAGTTATGAAAGAAATCATGATATGCAGTTTGGACTGTTTTACTTACATTGACAAATTATGCTTTCTCTGGATCAAGACAATATGAAATTGTTTCCAGGGGGTTTGTTTCAAGCAAACCATAGTGGAAAAATATTAGATGAGAAGATAGAAAATTTCACTTCTGGACATGCATCTGAATGTGGTCGAACTTGTTTTCAATGTTCTGTAAGTCTTTTCAACTGAAGAGTGGGGGGAAAGGCTGTAACGGGCAGCAAACCAAATCAAAAGGATGTGCAGTTAGGGATGAGTGGATTAACCAAACTTAAGCTTGCCAAAGTTCTCCAAATTGCATCTCAAAATTCACCCCAATTTAACTCCATATCAGATTATAAGTACCAGGGCTTTTATTTTTAGTTTTCATGTAAACACATTCATATTCTCATGCACATTTTTCCAAATGTATGCAACAGTTATGCATATCTTTGAAATGTACTGACTTTTCTCCCATTGATTACTGTGGATTTGTGCAAAAGGATGCATTCTTTTCCTACATATTTTTAAATTGTCAATGTGTTGTCAGTTGTGGCTTTGTTTGGTTTGTGAATCCCATGGTGAGTTTGGAAATCTACAGACTGTGGCAACAGACTGTGACTGACTCCATATCCAGTGTGGAAGGCATAAACAGGTTAGATCCTGATGAAAAATGAAATGAAATTAACTTCCCATGCATCTCTAAATGCAACATTATAGCTTAACTAAGCCATCAACAGTATGAATGAAATACTGTGTTGTGTTTCATTCAAGCAATAATTTTCAAAGCTTTCAAAGTTCCTTTTCCAATGTTGAATTCATTCCAATATTAATTTTTGAGAAAGGAAAGCTCTCATAAAATAGATGGTGTGTTTTTCCTTTTATCTGAATGGATAAAAAGAATGGACCAAGTGGAACATTAGTTTAATATGTCAAAACAAGATAATAGGGAGCTTGAGAGACAAATATAATATGAAAGGTGAACCCACAACTGGAATGTGACTCTGGCTTCCTCCCAGATCCAGAATTCGGATAGTGTCTCCGAAAAAGAAGAAACATACCACATGGAGAATGTACAAAAGAGGACACACCTTTTCATAAACTGTGCATATGCTAAATGATACATATAGATTTTATTTTTAAAATACTGACTATGAATTAAATATAAATAGAGTATAACGTAGAGCAACAGGGAAGACAATGTGGCCAGGGAAACTGTACTTGTTCAGTCTGCTGTCCAGGTTTTCTATTGCTGGGCAACATAAAGACTCTTTCTTGCCTTCTTCTTCATCATCATCATCTGTAAACTAGACTTGAACTAGATAGCCCTTCAACAGAGAACATCTTCAAATAGAAGATTGCCCTTCAAATGCAGGACTGTCCTCTGTAAAGTAGGACATCTGGCCACCCTATTCACAGTTCTAATAATAGTTGTGCACACCAACAAATATACAACTGGGTCAGACGTCATTCTTTTCTCCCATGCTTCAGGGTGGGTGTCCACTTTTTCTATGGGTTAGGCCTCTGTATGCACATTGTTACATTTATTCTGTAAATGTTGTCCTCATGGACTAAAAAAGATGGTTGAAATAGGAGCAAAACTCCCCTGGGAATTGGGAGACTTTTTGGGGATGTAACGGACACCAGGAATCAAAACTATTCTGTGCAGGCTTCTGCTGCAAACCTGCCCAACCATTTCTTCTTGGGCCCAGAATCAATGTGAAATTAGGTCCCATTCAGGCATTTCATGTCCAAATGGACTGAAGGAAACATTGGAAAAACAAGGTTACAAATTGAATGGAAAATATTTGTGGATAGAGAAGCTTCTTTCTTTTGTAAAGAGAGTGGTGGAAATAGTAGTGAAAAGGGACCGGTGAGTATGTGCCTCCTACTTGAATCTTTGCTTTGATGAAAAATGGGACATCTAGTTCACATAGTTGAATTTTGTGTCATTGAATTTTGTTTACGAAATGGCTGCCAGAGGGAGGCTGATCTGGATCAAAACTATGGTAGGGGTAGACTTCACCCTTTGCACTGGAGCTGATCTATTTTCCCTACACACCTTATATTTATAGGATAGCAGTTTTGTTATAAACAGGAAACTTGCGAACAGAAACTGGAGGGAAGGGGATGTTCTTTGTCACATGAAGCATGAAGAATAGAGGGTCAAATTCCTTCCCTCCCTCTTGCATTCGCCATCTCCCCCTCCCACATCATGGTTTTTTAGTAAACAAAAACAGAGCATGCAAGATTTGATCATGGTCATAATGTCACATAATGGAATCTCCAAAATCAACAGAGGAGAAGACAGGCATGTTTTAACTGGCTGCTGAGAAGGTGATTCAAAACCAGCACTAAAAATGTTATGCTTGTCGTCATTTCAACTCAGCCTTCCCCAAGCTGGTGCCCTCAAGAAGTGTTGGCATGCAATTCCCATGTTGTCTGTGGATGGTGGGAGTTGCCCAACTTATCTGGAGATCACATAGTTGTGGAAGGCTGTATTAAAAGTTTGCATAGGAAGGAGACAGAGAGGATGGGGCTTTGCAGTGTTTCTGAGTAGCTAAACACAAGAAAAGCCATGTTGGGTCAAAACTATATCAGGTCCTGCAATTCATTCACACACAGGTGGTCCAGCTACCCACAGGATGCCTCAAGCTCCCCCACAACTAGAGTATGCAGGGTTAGTGTAAGGGTTAGGGTTGGGGTTAAGTCTACTAGCAATTGATAGCCTTCTTCATCACCAATTTTCCATAAGCATATGTCTATAAGTACCGTACATAATTATATAAAAGTTAATAAATCATAAGTAGGGATAGTAAAAAAATCTGCAGTGGATTCAAATGAATTCATATGTCTATGGATCTGACCCATGAAGGGCTTTTTTTTTCTCTGAGTTGCACAAATTTGATGGATGTGTGGACGTTTTTTTGTTTTTGCTTTTTCTCCTTTCTGGAATTTTATGTATTGTAAGTCATCCCGAGAAGTTCTGTAGGGGATAGTATAGAAAAGTTTTAATAAATAAATAAATGTATGTAAATTTAGTTGTAGAAAAATACAAAACTTTATTTAAAACCCATATTCGTATTCATTCCCTCCTCCACATACCCTAAACAGTGAAAATGTACATTTTGGGAAGATTTGTGCAATTTTAGAAATACAAATTTATGAATGTACACACAAACACACATTCAAGAAATGAATAAAAAACTAATTCCATCGATGAGCTGCCAACAGAAAGAAAGATAACAGAATGGATGTAATGAAATTCATACCTCCCTACCTGCAAGAACATGATATTTCAGTACAATTAAGTTTTGCAAGCAAAAGTCCAGACAATGTAAAGCATCCATCCTGGAAAAGCTCTGAATACTTCAGTGACAAGCCAAAGAAAATGATAATTTAGGGCCAGTCATTCAGAAAATTGTTCTTGACCGTCCTGTATCCATAGACACATTCAAGGTGCTGATTAGTTTTCATGAAAGGATGTCATTCTCTTGCCATACTTCTAACATAATTACCCTCCTTCAACAGTTCTTTGCACTGTATTTCACTAAGATATAGACAATTGAGAAGCACATTTCCCTAAATGCACAATTTTGATTTGCATCGAATGACGTGGAAATATAAGGTTCAACCTCTTTTTTCATAAGGCATTTTTTGGTCCACATCATGCAGCTTTTGGTAGAATGTTTTAGAACAAACTCTTTTTCAAAGACACTGAGAAATGGTTAAGCATGTTGCGGTCATAAGAAGCTGTAAAACAAATGAATGCAGTTAGTAATATGTGGCACCATTAATCCAAAGTTAAGTCACCTCTTGACCCATTTCTCACTCGAGAATATATTTTGGCAAGTTTTCAGAAAGTCCGGTTAAATGCAGATATTTGACAAAAAAATAAAGGATCCTCTTGCCCATGCAGAACAGAAGATAGCTAATGAAACTTCCTGCTTTGTGTTCTAGACATGCATTTTTCCAGGGAACTCTCTTCCATTGACTCCAGCACCCCAATTTGTGCTCCCATTTCCACCTGTTCACATTATGTGGCCACTGGACATGTTCATCCTTCACTGGACTATTTTAAGTGCCATAGACTTTTAAACATGTTTAGACGGTTGGTTTTTGTTTGTTTGTTTGTTTGTTTGTTATTACACCTGTCTTTTGTCTGCCTTCTATCTGGGATGGTCTTCCACCAGGTGTGCAGCTTCAGGATCAACATGCATGGATCAGTGAGGGAGGAGGGAGACATTCACCTAGCCTGCCAGATCAGCTGGCAATCAATGGGGTGACAAATGTCACAGATCGGCCCCACATACAGACCTTTTGTACAAACTTCAGGAGAATCTCTTGCTATTTCTCTCTTATGTGGGATCGGTTCTATTTGACCACATATGCTCATTCTTGAGTTTCAGAAGTATTAGTCATTGTCATCATCTTCTTTCACCATGCAAGTTTCGTGCAAAAACAATCTCAGAACCACTTTAGAAAGGATATGCGTGTGCACACATACGCACACATGCACTATAGCAGAGCCAATGCAAACCACACTCAATATAAAGAGATGTAATTGAAACAATTGAAAAGTACTAAAAGTGTTCATATCAGACCTCCAAATATCATACACACACACATCCATGAAAACCTGCATGCCACAAAAGCAACCCGCAACAGTCTAGCTGGATGAGCAACAGTCCAACTGCAGTGCAAATGTCCAACTATCCAAACATCCAAAACTAAAATCATCTTTGCCTAGTAGCCAAGAGATGGCACTGTAGGAGCCAGGAAAAATTCCTTTGGGAGAGTGCTCCATAAGCACAGCCCACCCCAGAAAATACCCAGGGCCAAATAAGACATACTACAAAACAATGTTCCCTATCCAGCCAGCCATGGCCTTCTTTGCGGTACTCCGTTCTGTTCCTTCCCTGAAATGTGGGCTTTTCCCAGCCTGTGTATCCACTGACATCCAGTTCTGACAACCGGAAGCAGAGGTGATGGAGTCCTTATGGTAGGAATATGCATCCAGAAATCTTGCTTCTGAGTGCATTCCTAGCCATTAAGCTGGACGAATGGCACAGTGGACACATATAAAAAGACTGGGCACCCTCTCTGGAGAAAGACAATTATACAGAGAGCCATTAATTTTTTTTAATGTTGTTGTATTTTTAAATTGAGAGTTATGTTCCTGCCACTTGGACATATATGAACTATAAAGCACTGCAGAGTATTGTACAAAAATGCCTAAATGGCTGGTATGTGCTTGTGCATTTTTCTCCAATAGATATTTTGATTTACACCTTTTCTAGCTTATTCCCCTTCCTCAGATTAGAGAACATTTACATTTTCATAGCATCCAGCTGCTCTGCATCCATGATTTATCCTCATCCAGTATAATTAAAGTATTTGTTCTGGGCTTACAGGAATTTTTACTGGTCTATATTTCTACATTGTGGCTCTCCCTTCCCTAATTTATTTTATTCATCAGGCTGCAACCTAAAAAGCAGAAACGATTACCTCTAAACTTGGCCCCATGAATAAACAGCATAGCCAATTGAATTTCCCTGGCCTGCATTTCCAATTTAGTATCAAAAATCAATGTGTCTCTTACTAGAAATTAGAATCTAAATAAATACAGTAGTATTGAATAATGCTGAGGGTCTAGTTTATAACAACAAAATTATGACTTTGATCTTTAGTTTCCTACCTAAAATTTATCCTCTTGTCATAGGGTTGCCACACAAATCACCTGGTCACTGTTTTCCACATTGCAGCGGGGTGTCCTGCATTTTTATATAAATTATAATTATTTCAAAATGAACAGCTAGATATATACATTAGCACATGCTTATATTATGCAAAGCACTATCCTCTTTTGTCCTCTTTCTTGGTGATCCATAAGGGGTCAATCTACCTTCCCTTGCACACTCATCTTCTCCAAAAAAGATGAAGAAGCTAGCAAGTAAACAGGAGAAAAGACAGCCTGGGCAGCCTGTGGTGTTTCAGGAGAAATGCTTTGCTCCCAGGAATGGGGCTGAGGGGCTGGTAGGTGTGGCAGAAGTGCCACTCAGCCAGCACAGAGAGAGGGCACATCCGCCTCTGGGAGAGGCCTTTGAATAGCTTCAGAAAGCTCTGCTGCCATCTCTGCAGTGGCCTGGCAGCAGTGGGAGGCCAAATCCAGGTGTCCAGGGTCTTGTCAAGGATGTATCAGGAAGCTGTGGAGCCATAATTCTCTCAGGACTCCCTCATTTTCCTAACACAGTGCATTCATTTTTCCTTCGGTCATT
The DNA here is from genome assembly GCF_004798865.1 of Varanus komodoensis. Classification (NCBI taxonomy): domain Eukaryota; kingdom Metazoa; phylum Chordata; class Lepidosauria; order Squamata; family Varanidae; genus Varanus; species Varanus komodoensis. The sequence continues at coordinate 26,907,821 of NW_025335761.1, read as the reverse complement.
CATTTCATGTGGTGGCTCTCCTCTTTTGGTGGTGAAGGACTGAGATTCAATAGGGACAAGTGCCAACTCCTGCACCTAGGAAAAAGAAACCAAACGCATCGATACAAGATGGGGAATACATGACTCAACAGAACTGGAAAAGAAAAAGATCTTGGAGTAATTGCGGAGAGTCGGCTAAATATGAGCCAACAATACGATGCCGCTGCAAAGAGGGCAAATGCTATTTTGGGATGCATTAATAGAAGTGTTACTTTCAAATAATGAGAAATATTAGTTCCTCTATACTCCTCACTAGTCAGACTTCATCTAGAAAACTGTGTCCAGTTCTGGGTACCAAGATTTAAGAAAAATGCAGAAAAATTAGAAAGGGTCCAGAGGAAGGCAGCAAAAATGAACCAGATGGACAAATACATCTGGACTTTCTTCCTGCAGGGCCTTCCTGAGAAAACTAAAAATGACAAAATTCACAAAATGACAGCACCTGGGTAGAACCAGTCACAAAATGGTGGCTGAGGAAGGCCAAATTTGGTATTATCACTGGGCAATTACTGGTATAATTCTGCAGTGCTACCTGATTCCACTTTGGAAATGGCTGAATTTTTTGCCATAGCATTTGCCTTTAGCAGAGAGCTCCATCATTCAATTTTCATCATTGGCACTGCAGGTGTTTTGACAGAACTTCCCCATTTCACAGGTAGTATGTTGATTCAGAAGCTCTAAGTGGAGGGCTTTTTATTGTATATACTGTATACCTCCCCATGCACCTCCCCAGGTATCCTTGGCCATCCCCTTTCATTTCTCCTCACCATCACCTTTCCTTTTACACCACCCAATGCTGACTTCTTTCATTCCTCCCCCCACTCCTGCCCCAGAGGTGCTGGATGAACTGAAGCACTGAGACATACCCAAAACTGAGCTGGTTTCCACTGATGTTCTGTGGCCTCCAGCTTGATAAAAGCTGCATTAAAATAACCTCAGGCTATTGCTGATCATGAAAGCCAATCATCAGCATCAGCTTCTATCACTTGAAGCTTGCAGCTTAGGCCATAGCTCAGCAGTAGAACGTGGTATTAGACATTCTGCATTAGACAATCCCTGCCATCTCTGGGCCCTTGGTCAGAAAAATTAGGAAAGGCATCGCTGTGAACACAATGATAGATTAGATGGACAGATAATTTCATGTAAGATAATTCATTAGTTTATTATTATTATTTAGTTGCGAAGTCATGTCCAACCCATCACAACCCCATGTACAACATTCCTCCAGGCTCTCCTATTCTCCACCACCCCCTGGAGTTCACCTAAGCCCAAATCCACTGCCCCAGTGACCCTATCTAGCCACCTCAACCTCTGCCATCCCCTTCTCCTTCTGCCATCAATTGTTCCCAGCATCAGGGTCTTCTTCAGCATCAGGGTTTTCCTTCTCATTAGGTGAACAAAGTGTTTGAGTTTTATCAACAGTATCTGACCTTCTAAGGAACAGTTAGAGTTGATTTTGGATGAAACTGATTATCTGGACCCATTTCAGTCCGGCTTCAGACCTGGGTATGAATCTGCCTTGGTCGCCCTGTATGATGTCCTGTGCAGGGAGAAAGACTGGGGGAGTGCATCCCTGTTGGTTCTTCTGGACCTCTCAGCAGCTTTCAATACCATCGACCATGGTATCCTTCTGGATAGGCTAGCGGGATTGGGGGTTGGGGGCACTGCTTTGCAGTGGTTCCGCTCCTATCTCAATGGCCGATTCCAGAAGGTGGTGCTGGGGGACTATGGCTCTGCACCATGGCAGTTATGCCATGGAGTTCCGCAGGGTTCCATTTTGTCCCCCTTGCTATTTAACATCTACATGAAACCGCTGGGAGAGGTCATCAGGAGGTGTGGGCTGCGGAATCATCAGTACACTGATGATACCCAGCTCTACCTCTCGTTTTCCACCAATCCAGGTGAGGCAGTGGCTGTGCTGAACCGGTGCCTGGCCGAGGTAATGGGCTGGATGAGGGCCAATAAACTGAAGCTCAATCCAGACAAGACAGAGGTCCTGTTGGTAGGTGGATCAGGCTTTGGGATGGGGGACTTAGACCTTGTCCTGAATGGGGTTGCACTCCCTCTTAAGGACAGGGTCCACAGCTTGGGAGTGCTCCTCAACCCAGAGCTATCGTTAGAAGGTCAAGTGACAGTGGTGGCGAGGAGCGCTTTCCTTCAGCTTCGGCTGATCCATCAGCTGCGTCCCTACCTGGAGAACAACTGCCTGGCAACAGTGACACACGCATTGGTCACTTCCCGATTAGACTTCTGTAACGTGCTCTACATGGGGCTGCCCTTGAAGACGGTCCGAATACGTCAATTGGTGCAAAATAGAGCTGCCAGGTTGCTGATGGGGACTGGGCGTTGTTCTCATATAACCCCAGACCTCCGTCAGCTCCACTGGCTCCCCATTGAAGTCCGGACCCAATTCAAGGTGCTGGTTACCACCTACAAAGCCCTGAACGGCTAAGGTCCTGGTTACCTAAAGGAGTGCCTGTGTCCATATATGCCCTCCTGCCCCTTGAGATCAGCAGCAGAGGCCCTTCTCTGGGAACCCTCCGAGAAGGATATTAGGAGGGTGAGTACTCGGAGGAGGGCTTTCTCTGCGGTGGCGCCCAACCTAGGGAACACGCTCCCCAGAGAGGTCCGCCTGGCGCTGTCGTTATTTGTTTTTTGGCACCAGGCCAAGACCTTTTTATTTAAATGCTCTTTTAATTGTTAAGGTTTATTTGTTGATTTTAAACCAGGCTGTTTCCCCTATTTTATGTATTTTATTTATTCTATGAATTTTTTGTATTTATATGCGGGATTTTAATGATTGTAAGCCGCCCCGAGGCTTATGCGATGGGGGTGGCATATAAGCTGTCTAAATAAATAAATAAATAAATAAATAAATAAATAATTTTTTTCTTTAAGACTGACATTCTTTAGTTTAGACAGGTGTTTATGCAATAATTAAGCATCTGCTTTGAATGCAGACGTACCTGGTTCAAATCGGACATCTTCATTTAAGTTTATCTGAGAAAGTCCTCTGTCAGAGTCCCAGTCAGAGTAGTCAAAACTGACCTAGTATCATGGCCTGGGATGAAGAAACCCTCTGAGGCTGAATTGTCTAGTGGCAACAACTCCAAAGAACCAGCTCCTGGACCTTCAAAAGAAGGACCTTCTACCACAGATGCTACAGCCTGCTGTTTCAATCTCTTGGAGAGGCTGCTGCCCTCTGACTCTTCCAGTGAATAGGGAGGCTCCTCAGCCAACTCTCCCTCACAAGACCCTCACTACCCAGACAAAGTCAGTGATTGCAGAAAAGGACACATGAAAGAGCCTTCAAAGAAAATCAGATGTACCACTTCAGATTGTGATGCTGCCAGAAGGACTGTCCTGACTGTAAATTCCTGCCAGCTGCTCTAAGCTAGCTTTCCCTAACCTGGTGGCCCTCAGGGGCAATTGGACCACATCTCCCAGAAATCCCATCCAGCAGGGCCATTGACTGAGAATTCTGGGTGTTGCAGTCCAAACATGTCTGGAAGGTGCAAGGTTGAGAAAGGCTGTTGTCAAGTCAATGTTGTAAGCCATTGTCCATGGTCCTGAACTCATTCCACCTCCTGAGTTGGTGCCTGCGGTATAGGACATAGTTGTAAACATTTCCTGCTTCACTTGCCTGACCCACATCACACCTCCATGTCTGAACTGTAGGCCAGACTAGACAATGAAATCCCAGAAGAAGGAGACCAGCTGCAGCAGGCCACTTCACTGATTCTAGGGAAATATATCCTGTCTTCTAGCAAAAGTCCTCAAGCATCTTACAAACTAACATCACATGAAACACATGACACATTAATGTGATGATAAAAACCAAGAAGCCAAGCAACAAAAAGCAGCATGAAAATAAAACCAATGAAATGACTTCCAATGACATCAAAAGAGAAGAAGGAAAGGAAGGAAGGGCTTTGCAGGGCACACAAATGAAAGTCAAACTGGTGCCAGGCAGGCACAGCAAGGGTGGGAATGGGGAGTTCAGAGTTTAGATGCCATTGCAGAAAAGCTAAGGTATCCACCCACCTGACCTCCAAAGTCAAGATGCAGTAAAACCAGAGTTGATGGGCAGGAGTTTCATGTGTAAGAAGGTGGCCCTTTAGAAAATCAGATGTATCACTTCAGATGGTGGTGCCGCCAGAAGGACTTTCCAGACTATAAATTCCTGCCAGCTGCTCTAAGCTAGCTTTCCCCAACCTGGATACTCAAATCCAGAGCTTTGGGGTCTTTGAAAGTCAAAAAAGATGCTTTTAACAGAGGTAGTCAATATTTTTCAGTGTCATGTAATACGCCTAGAATGGTCAAGACTAGTTAAATGTGGCTACTGTGAACTGAAGCAGGTGAACCCACCTGCCCCAACAGTGGGTGCATATGAATGGGAACTCTCCGAACGTTTCCCTGCTACTCTCAGATCCTAACTAGAATGACATCCTCATTGCCTTCCATGAAGATTCTCAAGGAATGCACTGATTCTCTCTACTGAAATCAATGGAAACTTGTGTGTGCCTAAGAGATCAGCGTATGCATTTGACTCACAATGCTGTATGGGGATAACTGAATGTCTCATAATTAAGTTTTGCTGTGTTTGAATCACTCCCTTTGGGCAATGGAGTGCTTATTGTCTTTCTCAAATCAAATCAAATTCATTAGGGAAATAGCCCCATATATTGCTAAAATAAAGGAAGAGGATACTTGTGCTAACTAACATTACAGCAATTTCCTATAAGCCTTCCATAAATTATTGTATTTCCTGTACATACAAAACAGCTTGCCTTTATGTATCCTTCTATCATTATACATCATTATACACCGAAGCAGTATTGCTAGCCTTCCTAATAGATAGAACATTACCATACTAAAGCTGGGTTCGGTATGCTTGGCTTTATATATTTCTTTTTATAGGCTTATAGCCTTCAATTAAATGTCCCATAATAGTAGCATGATGTTATTTTTCTTCAAGCTTTACAACACCTTAACACTGCATTCATTTGGAAGATATAATATTTTACAACACAATTAAATAAGCTTACGATGAACATAAATTATTCTAAAATTGGTATTATTGGTGGAAAAGGTTTTAAAAGTTGTAGTATCCTTTTTATGTTTTGAGATGCACAATAATTTGCTGTGGCTTTGTGGAGCAGAATACTAATTACTGCGCGTCTTTGTATCTTTTCCTTTTTGGACCTGCTCTTTAGCCTGCTTCATAACACCACCCTGTTGTTTTCTCTTTGTTGTTGTTAGGGCTGATTTTGTCCTCTTTATATACAGTGGAGGAACTAGAAAAGATCATCCAGTGTAACGAGGCTTTCCTGGAGACCAAGGCCAAGATCATCCACACTATTGTATTCCCAATCACTGTGTATGGGTATGAATAGCAAGACAATGGCAAAAGATGGCAGAAAGAAAATGGATGCACTTGAAACACAGTGCTAGGGGAGAGCTTCATATATACCTGGGCCTGACAGAAAGATGAGCACAGGGGTACTAGATCAATTCAAAAACTTTCCCTGGAAGCCAAAATGATGAAACTGAGGCTGCTGCACTTCAGGGATGTAATGAGAGGGCAAGACTCACTGGAAAAGATCATAATACTAGGGAAAGTTGAAGCAGCAGAAGAGGAAGACCAACTATGAGATGGAATGGCACCATGAAGGGACTCACAGCTTTGAGTTCACAAACGTTCAACAGAGCTATGAAGGACAGGAAGTTTTGGAGCTCATAGGGTTGCCATGAGCTGGAGAAGACTCGACAGCACTTAACAACAATATATCTCTATTCCAAAGTTCATCACTTAAGGGCAATCCTATCCAAGTTTGGACAGAATAAAGTCCTACGATTTCCAGCATTCTTCAGCACCCATGAGACAGTGGAACTGATGAGAAAGCAATAATCATGTATAATGAAGAGCACTGTTAGAATCAAAGTTACATATGAATTTACCCACAATTTCCCAGGACACTCTTTGGGAGGAAAAAGATTTTTCACTATTCTTCAGAAGGGTCGCCGATTGAAGCCTATGTTACTCCACAGGAGTGGATGATAGCCATGTCTTAACATTTTGCATAGCTCCACCCTGATTCATCTTCTGATTCATGCTACACTGCAGCAAATTGAGTATTCTAACATCAGCCCAATGTGCACACACAGTGTACATGGTGGCAAAGGAGTCTCACGGCTGCCAGGCACAGTACTGACGTCTTCGAACTATTCACATGTTTAGTGGAACTTTGGAAGGGTAGTTTATGCACATACAGCTTTACATGTTTAGGCTTTCCTTTGCGATGTTCCCCTGAGCACAGGTCCTGGAAAGGGTCCTTCTGTACGGGATAAACATAGAAGAAGAATGACCAAGTGGAGTAAAGAGAAAGATAGACAGATATATTAGAATAGATTGTGAGGACCAGTCTTCTCTAAGCCAATGAGCATATTTGGAATATCTTAGAAAACTCACAAATCTTTAAACACATATTGAAACTATCAACAGTAAATTTTAAAATACAGAGTTCAGCTTTGTTTGCCCAGCAAGGAAAACTTTCCAACTAGGTGTCTCTCTCTGGGCACTTGAGATTCCATGATGCTTCTCATTTGCATTGCTGGATCCCTTTCAGATCCTAACCATAGACTATGTCAATTAATAATAGTAAAGCCCAGAAATGGCATTCAGCATGTGCAGAGTGCTCTTGTCTAAGTGCCCAGCAAGCATAAAATCTAGTCCACACACATTTGGAGTTGATGTGAAGGACTTCCGGAACAACTAAGACATCATCCATATACTATTGAACCCTGCCGTCTCACATATTAGAATTAAGCACTGGTTTTGCTCATCTGCTTGCGCAGTAGCTGATGCAGTAAAATGACATATTTGAATAAATGTGGGGAGAACTTATGTCTGTTCAACAATCTGGTTAGCAGCTTACTGAAGTGGGTATTATTTGACCCATTCGGAAAGCGCATCAGTTTGAATGAACAGTTACCACAGTGCTTATTTGTTGGCTGTTTGCTCATCAAAACCAACGCTGGTTTCAGGTTGGAAAAAGATAAAGGATTCCGCTGAATTCTCTACCAGAACTCTGAACGTGTATCTTCTGCCATTAGCAAAACTGATCAGGACCTTGATGGATTTGATTGTTCATAAATACATTCCACTTCCTGCTGCTGAATATGCTGCTGAGTTCCGAACAATGGCTTTATGATTGATGTGGCTCATTCATGCCTGGACATATGAAGCCTGCTGTCCTGTTAGCCGAAGACCTGCTGTGACCCCCTCATGTTAAAAGTATATATTTTCTCATGCTGACATTTTACCAAAGACCCCCCACCGAAGCAGAATGAAGCACAGCATGGATACCACTGTTCAAATGCACACATGCATGGGCAAGGGAGGGTAGGGGAGTCGCATGACACATTTCGATTTTGAGTTAGAACAACCCCAGCTTCTTCTTTTTTGTTTGTTCATTTTATCTAGGGAAGCACAGGGCGGTACTCAGCTCCACACGGCCACTAATGTAAGCTATGCTGAACCAACATAAGCAACCTTTAGTGCCGTGCCAATAGCATTTTTCCCAAAAAAACCCACCACACCAGTAGATGTGATTGCTCTTGCACTGGTGGTCATTTACACCAGCACAGAGTCATTGACATAGGCACTGGTGTCAAACTGGATGCTGTCCATAATTCCTGGATGCTGTCCACTAATTCTGAAGATGCAGGTGTGAACAATCACTGATTCAGCAGTGGTATCCTTGGAATTCTGTGGGGCTTACTTGCCAGGATGGGCATGCAGAAATCCCTTGGGGGATATAGCAGTTTCTCATAAGATTCTGCACACAGAGCCTTATGCAGAACCGGTCCAAGATGCAAGGTAATGTAGTGCCCCATTCTGCCATCACAGCACCTTACATCATGCATTGTTTTCTGGACAGCCATTTTTGGCCATCTAAATTTAGGGTCAGCACAGGGGAAAGAAGACAGTCCAGTGTTCTGATCAGGATTAACACAACTCTGCAGTCCTAGCTCCTCTCCTCCCTGCCTCCAGATTTATACTAATCTGTTTTATGATTTTAAGTTGTATTTTTTGAAATACTCAGATCTTTGGCCATCGGGACAAAAATTAAATGAAAGAATGAAGACTTTCCCAGGTTCAATTCCTGCTCATGTTCGCTCTCACTCTCACTCTCTCTCTCATACACACACACACACACACAAAGAGAGAGAGAGAGAGCTCCCACCCCACTCTCCCTTCTCCCTAAGAATCATTTTGCCTTAATGTTCCCACTCCTAACCTCCAGCCTTCATCTTTCTCTCCCTTCTACCCCTTTGACTGGCTCCTTTCAGGAACAGGAAGAAGAACCTGTTGTCCTAAGTTTTTTCAACATTTTATTTTTTATGGATGCTTTTGAATAGTTTGGAGTGAAGGCCTGTGATGGTGCCATTGGAGATGCCATGTTGGCAAACCCTCAGGTAACAGGTGCTGCAGAAGACCCTTCTTCATCTGACACCCCAAGGAGCAGGTGCCAGGTGACCACGCGAGTCCAGAAGAGCATATAGCCTGACCCGGTACATGTTAGCTTCTTATAGTTGCAGCTGTTCTTGTTTAACTAGATTCCTAAAAGAGCCTTTGGAGGGCTGTCCAGCCCTTTTAATAGCTTTAATTTTTAATTGTATGTTGAAGAGCACAGGAACCCGCCCCGAGGTTTCGGCAAGGGGCGGCATAGAAATGCTATAATAATAATAATAATAATAATAATAATAATAATAATAATAATAATAATAAAAATAAATGTTTAGCTGTGCAATGCCGGTCAAATGTTGAATGGGATGAGGGAATAGCAGATTTCTCTGCCATTTGTCAACAAAATGTACTAATGTGACTTGGCCTTTTCTTAGGCATTGCACTTTCTTCCGTCTGCCTCCACAGTCAACAAACGGAGAGCACAACCTTTATCTCCTAAAGCAGTGTGAGTCTACCCAAGCAGTCTTCAGCTTAAAAGCCAGTGGCTGCTATCCAGTGTACAGTTAAGTCCCGTTCATTGAAATGGGACTTATGTGTGCTTAACCATGCATTGAATTGTGCTCTCTGCTTCCAACTGAGATATCCCACAAAATCGTGGGATGAAGACAGGTTTACATTAGAAACAGTGAAGCACAGAAAGGGTAGAAGATGTCACCCAAAAACAAAAACAACAAAGGCAATTCATATTGCTGTGATTCAGGGCTTTAAAGGTTATGTGTCCAAACAAAACTCTAGACATTTTGGCTTTAATCCTGCACTCAAATAGGCTGCTTAACGCCTATTGACTTCAGCAGGATTTAAGCAGCCTAACTCTCTGCAGATTCAATTTCCTCCCTTTGTAATTGGTGTTTAGAATTTAGTGTGTGGAATGAAAAAAGTTGATATACACATAGGTTGGATTGTAAGAATGCAGAATTATGTTAACTGAGGCTGCTTTTCTAAAGTAGATACCTGAAAGTATATGCCACTGAACTTAATGGGACTTATGTCTGAGTAGACGTAGATAGTATTGCACTTTGATGAAAGGAAAATGTTCCATAATGCCAAAAGCACAAGATGGGCAAATGACATCAATATAATTCATTCTTCCAGAAAATGGGGACAGTGAAATATGTGGTTTTCAGCATGTTCAGGGTGCAAAGAGCACCCGCTGAGCTCTTTTCCCCCCTCAGATGTAAGCAGTCACCCATGATTTAACATGTTTGCTATATTACTTTTGGAAAAAAGGGATTCTGTTGAGGAATGCAGGTGATCAAAGGGAACATGCTGTGCAGTGTCAGGAAATACTAATATTTGCTTTATCTCTGGGGTGAGATAGGCTGATGAGAGAAGAAATGGAAAGTAGCATCTGCTACCAAAGTAAGATTTGATCTGGATGCTTCTTCAGGTCTATGGGGAGACATTCAGGAAGGTGGAGATCTCAGAGAGCACACAGGACACTACCTGGTTTAAAACCTAAACACAAATGTGGGCCAAACAAAAAGACAGAGCATTTTTGCTTGCAGCATCATCCTGGTGACAGATACTGTATTTCCCCAAAAATAAGACGAGGTCTTATATTAATTTTTGCTCCAAAAGACACATTAGGGCTTATTTTCAGGTGATGTCTTATTTTTTCATGTACAACAATCTACATTTATTCATGTACAAAAATCTACATTTATTCAAATACAGCCATGTCATCTCCTTCTGGAACATTGTCATAACTCTCCAAACTCCGGATTGTGTTGCAACGGATGTACTAAATGCGTCCTTCTGACTGACGATCTTAACTGGGGCTTATTTTTGGAGTACGGTTTATATTACGAGCATCCTGAAAAATCATGCAAGGCCTATTTTCCGGTGAGGTCTTATTTTTGGGGAAACAAGGTATTTGAACTGCACCCAACTCTTCAACAGGCTCTCAGGGGAACTGATAAAAAGTTAAAAGTAAGAAAACCAATTAAAACAAGGTCATTAAAATGCCTTGGTATAACAAAGTGAACTAAAGGCAGTCAGTTGAATTGAAATCAAACACTGAAAAGGAAAACCAACCAACCAACAAGAAACTGCATGCAAAGGGGTGAGAAGGACAGGTGACCTGAGGCAGGTGGTACAGCTCCTCTGGGGAGAAGAGGTGCCCACCATCAACTAACAGAGCATTTTTCCTAGAGTCCCCTGGTACCTCAGGTAGTGAGAGATCTTATAGAAGAAGAGCCTGGTGTTTAGGGCAGACATACATGAAGACAAGCACTCCTTCAGAGATCTGTTTGTCGTATCTGCTTCTGGCATCAGATACCAAGACACCAAGACATGAAGGACTTTAAGGTAAAAGACAGAACTTTCAGCTGAGCCCAGAAATAGATTGGAAGCTGCAGCAGTTGATGAAGCGTGATCAGGCCCATTTAACAGTGTGGCAGCAGTATTTCGGGCTAATTGCTATCTTCAAAGGCTACCTTACATGCAAGACATTACAGGGGTCTATGCTGGAGGTTGTGAGGATGGGAATAAGATCATGAAAGACAACATTTTCTTGAAAAAGGCATACAAATAATCACAGACCGGCAAGGATCAAAAGCACAAAGACCAAATGAGGTAAACCGTGCAATTCAGTTCTCATTTAAGACACACTGATTATAAGAACATTGTGGAGTAGTCTTGCTAAAATCTACTCCAGGTTGAAATAGTCCAGATTTATGTTACCAGAGGGGAGCCGACACAGGGAGAGAAGCTCTGGGGGTGAAAGCTCAACAATGGGTCTTTCCTGTGATCAGCCCACTTTTGTGGAATGTTCCCTCAAGGAAGCTCATCTGACTCTGATATATTTTCTGTACCAAGTAAAAGTGTGAAATTTTCCCAAGAATCCATACATTCCTGTTGGCCCAATTGTTGTGGATCTGCCTTTACAGAGTTTATTCTAGACTATGTGAGGGGGCAGGGGTGGGGGAGAAGTTTTGCATATTGGGAATGGATACTTCTTCTATTCTGGTGTTTTAAAATCATATTTTACGGTATTTAATTGCATTTTTGCCATTGTGCTGATTATGTTTACTAAGCATGCTGCTTTTCTCATATTAATCACAGCTTCTGTATGCACATACCTGTGTGGGTGTGGAATTCTCTTTGAATTACACACACATTTGTACTCTCACCCTCTCACCAATAAGGAGGGCATTTGGGTAATTAAACTAAGACTTTGCCCCACAAAGAAAATTCTGGAGATTCTGGTCTGGAAAATGTACGACTCAACGTGAGGCAAGGTTTTACAGACAGATTGGACTTTGCCAGCCAGATCTTTAGGGCTGCATGCAATTTAGTCCAGCTTAGAATGAGTACGGAAACAAATAAGGCTAATGTTGAGTACAAGCCTTCGGCTGTGGCCTTCTTGTGTTCAGGCGATTGCACAGTATTCTGTTCAGGCCACTGTCCTGCTGAAGTGCCAGCTGACCTTAATCATATAGTTGTACAAGAGGTGTGAATGTTGGCCTGGCCTGGGGCAGGAGACCAATAGGCAAGTTGCCTTTAGAAAGGCTGATACTCCCAGTGGCACTAAAGTATTATTTGGAGCTTTCCTTGCCTATATTTGTTCAGCATCTCATCATTATAAATAGAAATGATTTGTGGCCAGTGCCATTCAAATTAAAAGAAGCAAATGTCAGATGGGAACATTTGAATCGGCTCTCTTAAGACCAGTATAATGCAAACAAGATACAAACAAGATTTCCCCAGTGCTCCTTAGCACACATGCTGTAAGCATTATAGTCAGTACATCTATTAAAGCACATAGTTATGCTTGTGTTCTTTCTTGTGCCCACTGGCCTGATATGAGGAAAGGTTTTTTTTCTGGATGTTGGTGAGATTTTCCAAGCGTGTCACTCCAAGAGGTATTTCAGTTATACCTGCAGGGACCCAACAGACTCTATTCTATTTAAAGAAGGTGAATTGTGCAGGGGGATTAGTTCTCATTTGAGTTTTGAGAAGGTCCAAAGGAATATAGAAAACTCATCCATTTTCCCCTAGTTTCCCTTTAGTTGTATATCTTGGGGACAGTTTTTGCCAATCAGTGCCCCTGCCCACACACTTTTATTTGAATATAATTTAAGATTTTTAAGAAACATCTGGATGAGTCATCATTGCAATCTTGTTTTCAGATTCTTCAAATGCATTAGCTCTTTTTCAGACACAGGCCCAACATCGGAAATCAGTGGATGGGGCGGAGTCCCCCCACCACATAATTCTAGATCCTGAATGGGGGAGATTCAGGATAGATAAAAGGAGAGTGCTTAGCATTAGCATTTTGCATAATGTATGGTTAAACCAATGAATTCGCTACAGGATGTAGAGATGCCCATCAACTTGGATGGCTTTTGGGGAAATTTGAGTGTATTTATGGAGGAGATGGCTATCAATGGCCATGTATAACTATGTATAACCACCAGTATTAGAAGCAGTATGTCTCTCAGTAGCAGGAAAATGAGGAGAATGTTACTGTGTCCTACTTGCTGGCTTTCCGTAGGATCTCATTTGCAACTTTTCAGCAGAAAAGGCATACAAGCAAACAAGAAGGTTGTCCTCCTCCAAGCAAGAGCTCAGCTCTAAAGGAAGGAATAAATTTAGGAGTAGATTAAGAGAATGAGCAGTATGCCAAGTGGAGCCCTGGAAAATTACAGGTCAATGTAACATTCCTATGATATTTATTATTGTTGCATAATGTTTATACCCTGGCTTTCCCCCTTTCAAGTCCAAGTCTCCTCCAGAACAAAATGGATATTGTAGTCAAGAGGATGCCATAGATAATGTGGAAGCCATCATGGCTGCACTTTTCAGTAGCAAAGTCCCTTGTCTGGACTTACAAAAACCTGGAACTAGCACCATCAGGGTAACAAGCAGTGCTTGCTTGTAAATGTCTGTTCACGATGATGATGATGATGTTCTAGAGCTGGTAATGACTGTAGTATAATTACAAACTTCAGCACCAATATGTTGCTTATATATGGTGAGGTGTGGCGGGTGAGAAGAAGTGAATCCATCCTTTTTGCAGGTCTGGTCCATATGTTAGCTAGTACTCAGTGGTTGAGGAAAAGAATCCAAAGCAAACGGTGATCCAAATGTGGCACACAGGAGGAAATGGGAGGAAAATTCTGTATTTCAAAATTGCACAGGAGTGCTATGTATATTTTCTTTTAGTTAAATTTTCTTGGCTGCCTTTCAGGGCAACAGTTACCTACCCCCAACCACCTCCAAGGTGGCAAGCAACAGTAAACTCAAGTAACAGGAACAGATGTAGTAATAAAACCACCATCAGCAAATATCCTAAAAAGTAACAAACAGCAGTATAAGACAAAATGTAAAATACACAGTGGCAACTACAGCCCAGACCTATAAAATGTAGTTTGGGGAAGGCTAGAGTAAAGAAGCAAACTTTCAGGGCCATCGTAGAGCCTCCAAGGATAGGGTCCAGCATATCCCTGCTAGCAATTTATCCCCAAAGTGTGGGGCCACTACAGGAAAGACTACCTGTCATGAAGTTAGCCATCTAACTGTCCTCACAGGTGAGCAAATGAGAAAGGTCTCTTATTTGGGGGAACACACATAAAATATCCAACCTGATATACCCAGTTATCATACTGGGTGGAGGGAGAGAAGCAAAGCTCACAACCAAGTATGGTCAGAATGAGTTGTGAGGTAGAAACCTTGCCAAGTTCAAGTTGTGTTGGTTTGCACATACCTGCTTTTCCTTTGGGAAAAGTGCAGGATCTGGCTGGTGAAAAACAATGCCCTAAGTTTAGTTTGAACAAGCTCAGATGGGAAGGAACATGCCTGAATCTTATTGGGCTCACTGTATTTGAACAGGAGCTTGGCTTTTTGAAGACACATCATTTTTCCACGTCTGGTCCATTCCCCTCTTACAAGAAACTCCACCAAGCATAGTTCTGCTATTATTACTATGATTTTATAACCTTTGAGAGAGAAACCCTACTTCTCATGGCAATGTGAGTACACAATAGCTTTGGACTGGAACCTTTTTATAAAAGCCCACACAACAGTCCTTTTAACAGGTGAAAAGATTATGCTACCCATATTATAAATGTTAAAGGTGAAATTTAAAATCTTAAACTTAAGTGGCTCTTGGGTCACCCTCAGATGTGATGATTCCAGGGCCAAATCATGGTTTACATTCCTAGTTAGTACACCAACATTAAACCAGAGTTTCCATTTGGGACGTAACAGGAACTCTGGTTTAAAGAGACCAGGAACACAGCACCAAAGCTGTTGAACATAGGGAGATGGCAGGAGGCTGACAACAAAACTTTCTCCTGACTTCTTGAACTAAGCTGAGATTTGAAGACCTTTACCTCGATCAAAAGCCAGCTAAATGCTTCAAATACTTTTAAAAGAAATCAGTTTGAGAGAAGTCCCATTAGTTTAGCCCTAGCAAGTCATAATTACAGTTGTGGTAGTTGTGAAATTTTGCCCTAGTGTGTAATGGCTTTGATCAGTATCTGCTTTCTGTTAATGGAAGAGCTTTGTTCATAGAAGTCTCCACCTGAACTTTGGGGGGGTCCCATTTTTACTAAAGCTCACTCTATTCAGAATCCCCATAGCTCTGTGCCGCATTTTCAGGGGACTGTTGAGGCTTCTGTGGGAAGGAGAGACTGGGTAGCCAGTCTCATGTGCCAAAATCTGGATCCTACCCTCCTTCCTCAATGTTTCTCTCATTAAGAAAGCCTTACCACCTCTGCTAGTTTATCTGCTCAGAGTTCCTGTCCATGGCAGGATTCTAGGGCAAAATTTGATGCGGTGATCAGAGCAAGGCCTTTCAGCTTCACTGTCGCCCTGTTTAAACAGAGAGTGTAGTCCACTCCATGAGTTATAAAAAGTGGTGAATTTTATTACACATGCAGGAACGAAGCCTTAGTGACTTTTTGGATATGTGAGGGGACGTCATATTGAAGAGGGCTGTGACCTGTTCTTCCCTACAGTGGGAAGGAAGCTTTGCCCCATGGGAAGGACGTGTTCCAATGGGGCAAAGCTCAAGGAACTAGGCTTCAGGTCAGATGTCAGGAAGTACTTCCTGATGGTTAGGACCCCTGGGATATGGAATGGGCTCTTAAGGGAGGGGATGTTGGAGCCACATCGTTAAGGATGTTCAAGGAAAGATTGGATATGCACATGTTGGGGATTCCATGAGCAGAGCTGGCTGGAGCCGGAAGTCAGATTAGATGGCCCAGGAGGCTCCCTCTGAGTCGCTTTTTTTCTATGTTTCTATGAAGCCCCACCCAGCTGCCCTGCACTCAGGGTTAGGTCCCATCATAACCTCTTCTTCATTGAGCAGGGTTCCAAATTGCATGGAAGCCTCCATGGAGAAGTTCCATCAGGCTATATGAATAGACACCTATTGGTGGAGCTAGGATGTGACAGCAAGGCAGGGCAGGGCTTGTTGGAGCTGCCCAGTTCCTGATCATGTGGTGAGTTCCATAAATTTCTCTCTTGCATGGATAGGGCTTGGATGCACCCAAAATTCCCATCTCGTTTGCCTTTGCAGAGGAAGGTCAACACTGCTGACACAGTTGTATTCCAGTACTGATCTTTATAGACTTCCAATATAATCCAACACAGACACCCATAGCCAAGGAGCCCCAGAAGACAATATGAAAAACTATGAGTATAGAAGAGGAAGCGTGCTGGTTAAAAGGGGAGGGAGTTAAAATCAGCTGTTACCCATACACATGAAATCTGGCCAGTTTGCTTCTTTAAAGAAAAAACAAAGAAGTCTCCCAATCAATTATTTCAAGGCTTGTGAAGTACAAATCTTAAAACATTTCAAAGTCTTTTGAAATCCTACAATTACAGTTGTATAAAACTGTAAAAGGCACATAGGTCAGGAAATAGGGGAAAGAGACATTAATTTAGCTTTTTTCCCAAGAAAGAAAATGCAATGATTACTTTTTTTATGATGATGCTTCTATCTCCGCCTGCACACATGAAAAAAGCACTCCAGGCAGTAATATTTTTTCTCTCTTATAATTAGCACACAAAAATTGTGTCATTTTAGAAAGACAGCATTTTTCTTATCTCTAAAAACAATATTCTTTAACTCCAATATTTCTCCCCCTTCCACATGACTACCAAATGAGGTCCTCTTGACCTTTCTGAAATGTATGCATTTTTGTAGCTAGACTAATTAGTCTTTGACCTGCTCAGTGAGGGTAGAGAACTTTTGCCAATAGATGCTGACATGAGAGAATCTTATCCAAGATCGGAGTCTCTCTGCATCGGGCATGCTACTTTCCCATTGCTGCGTATTTGTAGAAAAATGGTGAGCACAGACATAATATTGAAAAAGAAGGTCCACGTGTTCTTGACCCATTGCAGCCTTCCCTGGCCAAATGTCCTCCAGATGCATTAGAGTATAACGCCTGCCAGCACCCTGACAGTCAAGCTGGAGTGATGGAAACTGTAGTCCACACTTCTGCAGTGCTCTGGCTGGGGAAGGCTGGCTGACTCTTGGCCTGCTCAGGCATTCACCTTCTGAGGAGCAGGTGCACATTAACCCCCTCCCCTTCTGTATTTCAGCTGCTCTCAGAAGGTGAGCTCTGAAGAGGAGAAGCTCCCCCCAGATTTGAACACAGATTTGTTTAATTTTCTCCATCACATGGAGAACATCTCATTGTCATAAAGTCACCCTCTGCTATTTATATTTATTACTCCTTGCAAGGAATCCAAGGTGGCTTGCATAATTGTCCTCCTCCTCCTCCTCCTCTCCATTTCATTGTCAAAACAATCCAGATGTGAGGTAGGTCAGACTGAAAGTCAGAGGCTGGCCCAAAGCCACCCAGTCATGGCCAAAAGGGGCAAAACCCAGGTCTCCCAATCCCCAAGCCAACACACTGACCACTATGCCACACTGCCAAGAGAAAGGGGAGGGGGGTCAGTGAGCGCCTGTCCTTATGCCTTTACTGTACCAAATCGTTAAATGCCTGAAAAAGGCTACTGTGAGCCTGGCTTCCTACTGAATTCTGTGTTTGCACAGTGTGCTTTTATCATTGTTATTGTTTCATTCTGAAATTGTACCCCAACCTTGAAATGCTTGCAAAAAAGGAAAACAAAAACACACAGGGCAGAATAAAAACTCAGTTCAGTACAAATTCGCAGCAGCTTGAAAGAATTTAAAAAAAATAAAGTTGGCATGGTAACAAATAGCATAATAAGTCAAATAAGAAGGTGGGGAGCAAGACAAGCCTCCCTGAGGGTGTCATACACTGGAAAGCCTTCTCCCCGGTTGTCACCTGCTCTTTTTCTGATGAAGAAGAGCCTCGGATGCAGGTCTCTGTATGCAGGTGGAGGAAAACCCAAGAAGACAGTCCAGCAGTGTAAATGGTCCTAAGTCATAAAGGTCTCCCATTGAAGATAAACTTGGAATTGAGCCTAGAAGCAATCTTGGAGCCAGTGAAAGTGCTTCCAAGCAGGTATACTATGCTCCTCAAATGCCAGTTCCCCCTCCAACAGACCTCAAAAGAAATAGCAACTTTGTGAGACTTTGAAAGCTTCTTATGTACTTTGACCTTTGAATCCTTTGCCTTATTAACAAATGAAACTTTAAAAAGAAGAGCAGCTGCACAACCGAGGTGGGAATCTTTTTGCGGGGAGATCAGTTGTCCTGGCCGATGGGCAGGCACTGGCCAATGGGCACCTTCTTCAGAAGATCAGGCACCTCGTGGACTGCTCTAAGGGCCAGAGTGCACCTTCCTCTAAACACCTTTGCTGGCAGCCACAAGGAGTTCACACTCCCAACCCTTTCTTCGCCTGAATGCTTTAGGCTGCATGTGGGCTGAATTCCCTTCCTCTACTTCACTGCAACAGCTACAATATTCACTGCTGTGAATCAGCAAATCCGAAAGGAATGTGTTCGTACTTCACTTCCCTCCGTTGCTCTTTCCTCACCGTCCTGTGTACGTTGTTCCCAAGCAGGGGGGTGAAAACAGCTTTGTCAAGCAGACAGCTAATGTCAGCTGGAGGATTAAACAGCAGGGGACATGATGGAATGGGGAGGAAAGCATCTTTTCTATGCTCTGGGCTTGGCAGGCCCTCAAAAGTAGACTCATTTTCTGAACTGCGAATTTCTCCTGCAGATATGCTGGAAGTTCTCGCATAAGCCCAAATGCAGAAAGATACTGCGTGTTGCTTGCATTTGGTGGCATGATTTCCGTTCCCTGCCTTGCATTCCATTGGAAAGGGAGATTCATAAATGCTAGAGAAAATGAATTCCAGAAATTGGAAAATTAAATTATTGTCACTCTTGTGAAAGACCATGGACTCAACAAAAGAAGACATGATTAGGGACTGGAGGTGCAAAATGGCACATTTAGTTGAAAGAATGTGGAAGGATTTGGCAAGATATGTGCACAGCGACTTCCCTAATTAGATTTGCATGGCTGTGGCAGAATAATAGACTTGTGGGCTTAATTTTATTAATTAGTTTCATGAAATACCTAACACAACCGCACTTCAAAAAAGCAGGTAACATAATCATCCAAACAACTCAATATACAAGAGATGAAATATGTGTGGAAGTTATGAGAGAAAGCTAGGATGAATTAGTAGAAGAGAAAGTTTTGATGAGTGCATGTGGAGAAGCATTCTGGATTCTTTGCTTGTTTCTAAAAGTCTTTAATAGCCCTACAGGAAATATTTCTCAGCATAGTGTACAATAAAACAGATGAAATCCAAACATCTAGGCACAACAGATAAAAAGATAGCACAGTGCAACAGATTTGTATTTCCTTACAGAAATTGTGAGGAAGAAGAGATTAAGTTTCCTCCTTCCCATTTTCTAGCCTAAGCTATTTTTCTGATACCTCACCAAAGACTCGACACTGGTCACCTGGGGCCCAGGTGACATGATCTGTTTCATAAGGAATTCTTACCTCAGGAAGAAGCTGCTGCTGCTGCTGGGAGCAGCTTTTGGGCTCTGGTCCCCACTCAGCCATGGAGCCAACTGGGTGACTTTGGGCCAGTTACAGGCTCTCAGCCCAACCTACCTCACAGGGTTGTGGTTGTTGGGATAAGATGGAGATTTATATAATCTGCCTTGAGTTCCTTGAGCAGGAAAAAGGTGGGATATAAATACCATAAGTAAATAAGGACCAATCACTTGGAGTGTCTGCCACTTCTCAGTTGGTGTGCCCTCTTTCCCTGTTACTTGACTCCTGGATTAATGGTCCTGGGTTTTCCCTTCTGCTCAGTAACATGCTCACTAAGTATTCTCATAGTGTTTGAAACTGATTGATTCGTGACAACGTTGTGGTGTCCTCTGGCTTTGGTATTTCAGCTGCAGATTCCAGGCCTTCCTCCTTTTCTAACACATTCCTTGAAAGTTCTTTTGTTGGAAGAATAGGCCCAGACCCTACAGCTGCAATCTGTGAGTGTTTTTGTGTGTACTCTGTTCATAGCTCTAGAGGCAGTAGAGGGAGGTCAGTGGACACGACCTAGTCCCCTTCCATCCATATTTACATATCCATGTTCATGATACATTGAAGAGGACTCTTAGCAGACAGAAGTATAACAAGGAGCAGGGAAACCAAGGATTTAATGGCTGAGTTTACTTCTAAGTCTGATCTTGAATCCTACATAAGGTCACTCGGAATGCAGTTGTCCATTTTGTGTGTCTTACTAAGAAATGGTAGATGGAGCTTCTCAGCTGGTGTTCTGCTCAGGAAGCAGAGCATTAAGCAAGAACTAGGAGCTGCCATGGCATTTGAAAGAACAGTAGCCAGAACGAGGCAAGCACTTTGCAGCTCATGTGATTCAGTGCGTCTGTCACATTCATATGACTTGTGCCAGGTTCCTAGTGCAGTGCTTGGAGAGGGATTGAAAACAATCATTTAATCTGGGAGGAGTTTCTTGAATCAGAGATTACTCCTTGGAGAAATTGCCTTGGAAGTGGCCACGAGGCATTTTCCTCATCTGACTTCAGCGTGTTCCGCTGTTTTCCTATTGCACGAGTGCCAAACAACACTGCAGCCAGTTTAAGAAACTGAAGCAGAATGTAATTTACAGGCTTCTTCCATAGGAACAGTCCAGTGACTGTACCCTACCAGTACACAAAAGGGCGAGTAGAATGTATACACACCCAAGCAAGAACAGATGGCTGGGTGACTTTGGGCCAGTCACAGACTCTCAGACCAACCTACCTCACAGGGTTGTTGTTGTGGGGATAAGATGGAGGAGGAGAATGATGTAAGCTGCCTGGAGCCCTTTGTAGGAAAAAGGCAGGATATATATCGAATAAACAAACCAACAACTGTGCTGTGAGCAAAAAAAACAGGTCAGAAAGGGATGTCTCAAATGCAGATTATATAGTTTAACACCCAAGTCCTAAGGCCGTTTGACATGAATCCCCAGTGTGTTTAGACTCAAGGTATGAATTAGTTGAACCTCTGGTCTCTGGTTATGGACCAGAGGGATGCTTATTTATATTAAGGGAAAATCTAGAAAATTATCTGGAAAACTACAGTATCTGTTTTGCTTTGCAGTGTTGAAAATGGGGGAGGGGGATGTGCTCTCTCCCCCCCCATATATATATATATATATATATATATATTCCCATAAAATGGAATACTTACGGCATTATTTCATGGTAAATTGTCTGTGGGGGCAATCTTCATTGGATCAGGTGAGTAGCTCCTGATTTACCTGCATTTCCCATAAAATAAAGGGGAAATCCTCATCTTCAGTGCCTTGTCTCCAGTTCCTGATTCCAGTGATGGGCATACATTTTGTTCAGTATCAATGAGCTTAGGTCAAACATTAAGCCATTACAATCACCAGGCTTAAGAAAAATGCTGGGCTACTGAGTTCCTTTTCTGGGGGTGGGGGGGGGTAAAGAAAGGGATACTTGCAGGTATCTAGCATGTGATCCAGCTGTAAGACCTGCCCATTCTTGTTCTCCTTCCTTCCAGCTAACCTTGGAGAGGGGGCAGGATTCATCTGCACCTACCTCTCTTCTTCTCATGAGCCACTGACCATCCTAACCAATGAATTGAAACACTGATGGAAAGATGTATGTATTTTTCTGTTGACCTTTCCCTCTGTTTATATATATTTAAGCCAATATCTCAATATGATAATAATTTTAGAACTTTAGTCTGGACGTGCTGTGCATATTGTGGGTAGGACTGTACAGTGTGCTAGAATATCTGCAATAAAAATCTAATACAAGGGCTTCGCTGCAATGCAGTTTTACATAAGGGCTTGTAGGAGCAGACAGAATGTTATTAGACCATAAAAGCACATCAGGCTGATTTATGGTTTCTGATCAAGGTTTCTGTGAAAATTACTCTGCATCACCAGCTCAAGGTGACTGCTACCATTAATGTGTGGAAAATAAATGAGATGGGGACGCAGATATCAGAAGAAGTGGCAGGAAGCTACGAGCCAGTTTATATAGCACTGGCTTCCCATTTTGTTTTACAGTGCACAGAACACTGTCATCCAAATGGTCGCTTTGGGGCAGAAAAGGCAATTCTTGATAATTAGATCTCATGACATGGAGCTGCTGCTTTCCTAAATCCAGTATGTAATAGTTATCACATAAAATACCTCTCTCCTTCTGTGTCGTCATCTTTTCTATTATCCTATGAATGTAGGAAATAAGTTCTATAAAAATGCCATAATCCTGAAATTATTTTGTCACATGGGAAAAATGCCACATAAGATTCCTAAACATGATCCACACAAGGTCTGTTTGTATACAACTGAACTATAAATTCTTTGTAATGCTGCCAGCAATATATATTTAAAAGTAAACAACCTTGCTACTGTTCAGCATCCGCCTTGCATTTTGCTTCACTGATTACGGAGCCATTTCATGCATTGATAAGGCTGCAGAATCAGACCCTTAATCTAAATCTGTTTGCAGCACTTGGAATATATGCTAGTCTCAAATGTTCTTTTTCCTTTTATTGTGGTTTGAGTACTTTCAAATATTAAAGTTACCTCTTGATACTAGTAACTAAGAATGCTTGCAAAATTTTCTCCATCAAGTTTTCTTTTAAATAGCTTCACTCAATTTGCATTTCACATGCCCAGACACATTTGTACATTACCAAGCTTGCAATTAATTCCACAACATGAAACAAAATACATTCAAATACATGCACGTAATTGAAAAATGAGCAAAGAAAAAGAAAAGCATTTCCAAAATATATCCAACCAAGCTTTCTTCAATGGGAGCGTACGACCAAAAGGCACCCAAAAAATCAACACATTAGTACAGGGGTTGATGTAGGGGACCCCAAAGTCAATGGAACCCATGAAGAGGTCCCCAACATGGCACCACGAGCAGCGGTAAAACATCCCCCTATTTTTAAAACTATACAAACATGGATATGTGTGAGCCAGTGTGGTGTAGTGGTTAAGAGCATGGGACTGGGACTCAGACGACCTGGGTTCTAGTGCCCGCTCAGCCATGGAGCCAATTGGGTGACTTTGGGCCAGTCACAGACTCTCAGCCCAACCTACCTCACAGGGTTGTTGTTGTGGGGATAAGATGGAGGAGGAGAATGATGTAAGCTGCCTTGAGCCCTTTGTAGGAAAAAGGCAGGATACAAATAAATAAATAAATAAATAAAATATGTACAGTCATTCATCCACATTCACGGTGGCTAAGGAACCCCCACAAAAGTGAATAAAAACAACAAATATCTCTACCCACCCCCCAAGCCTTAACTCTTAATATTGTTGATCCTACATGTACTGGTAGCTGCATTACAATTACTTTTTTCACGATTTGAATAACATTTAGCTTAAAACAAGATTCAACACATCAGAATGCTCCCACTCCAGGAGACCTCGTCCTGCATCACATTGTGAGCATCACACATGGCCACACACCCAGTCCTGAGTCTGGTGCCCACCCCCATTGATGGGGAGCGGCACACCCTTCCAGGCCAGCCACAGTGGTAGCCTGGAAGGGGAGCATTCCCCATGCTGCTGTCTGTTGAGTAATAAGCAGTAGAATTCATTAGGCTGAGAGATTCCTAACAAAATTCCCCATTTAATTGTTGATGACAATCTCAAGAAGAATCGACTCTGCAAAAGTTGAGGTTCAACTGTATATATATATCCATAAAAATGAATACCTGTGAAATGCACACACCTTTCTAGCAACTAAGGCTTCGAAAGCAGACCAAATATCCAAGTAAGTATCCTTTTGAAAGCGGTAACTATGTGCCACCCATTAAAATATTGAAAGCATTGTACAATGTGCAACCTAGTGCATTGTAGGAAGTGGGTGCTTCCCCTTGTAATATCAGCCCTTTAGCTGTCAAAAGGGTGCAAAGAATCCATTTATGTTGATTGTTTGCTAACTTCCCTGCAGCCGCCAAAGAATTTAAAAGGGTGTGTACATCAGTGAGCATTAAAGACTGTTTCTGCACAAAATTTATCTTGGATAATATCCTCTCAAAAAGAAGCAACTTCTAGAAAGGTTTAGCAGTAATCCATTGATCAGGCATTTTGTGGTGTTGCTCATATGTATCCATTGGTCCAAAAAGGTTGAATTTCTGTATATATTTTGCTTTAACAGAATCTATTTCTGCAAGTTTTTGTTGCTGAAACAGACTGCAACAAGCTTAATATCAAAAAACAAACAATCTCAGCTAGACCAGGATTGTACAGCAATCCAGAAGTACAAATGATTTCTGTATATAGATGTTCCCCATTTTGTTCAAGTTCATCTCTGTAAGCTTGTTTAACCCAAGAAAGCAGAATCTGGCTCCCACACAGTGTGGGTTAGTGTTGAATTAAAACCATGGAGTTGTTATGTGCTGTCAAGTCATATCCTACTTATGAAGCCCCTGTGAATTAATGCCCTACAAAATACCCTACCCTTCACAGCCCTGCTCAGCTTTTGTAAACTCAAGGCCATGGCTTCCTTTATGGAATCAATCCATCTCATGATTGGGCTTTCTCTTCTTCTTCAGCCTTCAACTTTCCCTAGCATGATTGCCTTCTCCAGTGAGTCTTGCATTCCCATGATATGCCCTAAATACAACAACCTCACTTTCATCAATTTGCTTCCAGGGAAAGTTCAGGCTTGGTTTGATCTAGGACCCATTAGTTCTTTCTGACAATCCAAGGTATCAGTGAAGCTGTCCCCTAGCACCATGTTTTGAACACATCAATTTTCTTCCTGTCAGCTTTCTTCACTGTCAAACTTTCACATCCATACATGGTGATTGGGGATGTAATAGTGTGGATGATCTTGGCCTTGGTCTCCAGGGAAACCTCCTTACACTTGATTATCTTTCCTAGTTCTTTCATTGCTTCCCTTCTGAGTCACACTTGTTTTCTAACTTCTTGGCTGCAGTGTCTGTTCAGTTGATGATTGAACCAAAATATGGAGACATGGTTTTTAATCCCTGAACAGCTATGAAGATAATTAAGCCAATTGCTTTGATTCATCATAACCAACATCTCAAAGCTGTTGTGAGTATAAAATAGGACTTAAAAAAAAACATAGTTGGCCTGCCAATTGTCAAGTCATTCTTGTTCCATGTTAAGGGCAAGGGTATAAAAGAAGTTTCATCGTACCCTATTCAGTTGCAAAGGTGCAGGATCTCTTTCTCCCTGAAGTCAGATCCTACTTTGGAGAAGCTTTCATGAGCTGTACTCCAGTGGTTGGTAGGGCTGAAGCTCAAAGGGGGTTGTGGCACGTGACACACACAGCAACCAAATGCAGTTTAGCTTAAACCTCTCACTTTCAGCAATTAAGCATTAGGAAAGACATTTCAGAATGAGGGAGAAACTGCATAAAAGCCAGGAAATTACCAAATGGTTAGGTGAAAAGGATGAGGCTGGGGAAGACATGTGGTCATGTTAGGAACTCTGGTGGACTGCAATGGGACCCCACGAGAGTCAGATTTAGCCCTTCCAGCATCCCTTGTGACTAAACTATGGGCAGTGATATATAAATGTGCAACAGTGAGTCTCCAGCTTACACATTCTTTCTCCTCTCTCTCTCTCTCTCTCTCTCTCTCTGTCAGGAAAGATTAGAAGCAAACTGTAGTGTATCATTATATCCCAACTGGAAACTCTAGTCTGTTGTGGGTTGACACAGGTCAGCCTCATAAGCCACAGCTTGATCCTGGCTTATTTCAATAAACCATAGTATTATCAAATATTGTCCTTTTGTGGTATAACAATAAACTATGTTCAGTGAATAATTTGCAGTGGATGTTTCCAATCTTGTCACCATGTTGTGGTGGAGAAGAGAGTGGTAGTGTGTAAGACCAAGGCTCATTTATGTGGTGACAACCAATAATTTATTGTTACATCTGAACTGGATCAATGTTATCTCCTATCGGTTTGTTTGTTTGTTTGTTTAAAACATTTCTATGCCACCCCCATCGCAACAAAGCCTCGGGGTGGCTCACAACAAAAACAAAATATACAAATATAACAATTATACAACAAAAATATTAAAACCCGGTGCATCTCGGCTTAAAAGATTTAAAATCCTATAAATACCAATAAATTAACAATTAAAATAAGTTTTAAATAAAAAGGTCTTAGCCTGGCGCCAAAACACAAATAACGACGGTGCCAGGCGGACCTCTCTGGGGAGAGCATTCCATAAATGGAGCGCCACCACAGAGAAAGCCCTCCTCTGGGTACTCACCCTCCTAATATCATTCACAGAGGGTTCCTGGAGAAGGGCATCTGTTGCTGAACTCCAGATATGCTAAATAATGATATGCTAAATAATGAACACGCCTAGGCATGCAGGCTGCACGAGCATCTGTCAGGTCATAGCCCATAGCTTCCCTCTGTCCTTTCATATGGGATTAAGCAGAAGGTGAAGTTTTATACTGAACTCAGGATTGTCTACTTTGACTGACAGTGGTTCTCTGGAGTTCCAGGGAGAGGTGCTAGCCAGCCCCACCTAAAGACGCTGGAGACTGAGCCCAAGTCCTTGTGCATGCAAAGCACATGCTCTGTAACTGAATTATGGCTTTTCTTCTACAGAAGACCATGGCATGGAGAGCCAAGTACAATCTGTGCCCTCTTTGGTATCGTGTCGCCACTGAAAATGGTTTGCTACATGCCAATTTTGGACCATCACCCTATTAATAAAACAGTAACACAAAATACTTCAAAAATATAAAACTAGCAATACATTAAAACATATTTATCATCAGCCAGCATTAAATTAAAAATTGCAAGAGCCATCAGAAAATGGGCAGCATAACTCATAAAGTACATGAACTAAAACCCATTTGAAACAGGAGCATTTTGGAAAGCCTTTTTCAGTGCTACAACTGAAGGAGATGACTGCACAAACATTCAAGGGAATATCATAAGGGGTCACCACTGAGAAGGCCTCTCTCTTGTGTCTCCCAGTGTATCATTTGCAACTAAATGTACAAATAAATATAAGACAAACGCCATATGTCTCCAAAAAACTCTCCTCACTAGTTGACTCACCCTGAAATGACTTTCCTTGGACTTTCATCTCACTCAGGGGACAGGGAGTAGGAATTATCTCTGTCAAATAGAACACTTGCAAAAACAAGCAGAAGAACTGCTTTAGAGCGGCTATCCAACACGAAAGCGGCACAGTTCACTCAAGTGTTCCTTTGTTGCTTACCACTTACCACTGGACAACACGTGGCCTGTGGACTGAAATGATCCCCTTTCCGTTTTTACGCCCCTTGCCAACAAATCTGCTGTCATGGTGACAAAAGAAGCTACGATTGGCCTTTAAAACAAAGTATGCAAGGCATGCAGAAAGTCTGATTTAGCATCTCAAAATGATGCTTTCCCTGTGTGCCTTGTTTTAAACAAAAAGCCTGCTCTGTGGCTAACATGCTGCCAAATCTGGGTGGGAGAGTCTTCAGCACAGTGGCAGCAACTTCAGTGGTGGCCATTTCCAGTGGCTTCCAAGTGGCTGTCCCCCAGGCCAGGTCTGCGACCCACCCGTACACGCATCAGCTTTCTCCCTTTGCCGACACTGCAGCTTCTCCCATGGTCTCCTCTGCATGGATGACTAGCCCTGCCTTCCACCTCTGATTATTCCTCCATGTTCATGTCTTCAGTGCTGCTTTTCTACCGAGAATCCTGTATTTGTTCAGCTGTTCTATCCAACGTCTTAGGTTTCATTTCCTTTTAAACACGGAATCCAGATCTTTTCAAATGTTGACTGCCTTGCCACCCATCTGGAGTCTATTAGTCGCTGTTCGTGCACCTGTCTTGAACAGATGATTCTATTATTATTAAGGGTACATTTCCAAGGCACTGTACAAGATGAAAATCCATAAATCCCAGTTTTCAAAGATTTGTGCACATTCCCTCTCCATGGCACTTTAGAAATGGAAAGTGTGATGCCCTTGAAGTATTTCCATCAACTGACCCCCATCATAATGTGTGTCTCTACAATTTTTGCCTCCAAATAGCCCCTTATTCCATTGCCTGCGCAGCAGATGTTTTGTAACTGCTGTTAACCTGTGAGGTGGCACAGTTAAAAACAAGCTATATTTGGAACGTGCTTAGCCAGTGCCCCACAAAAGTGCCCGGAGAAAAAGAAGGACTTTATTCTGTGTAGCGGGGTAATTAGCTTGTGTTGCTAATAGGGTGGATTTCCTGGTACTTAACTGAAAGCAGGTGGATAATTAAAACAAATATGTATCTAATCAAGAGCCTGGCGTCAGACGATATGATACCTGATTCATCTCAGGATAAAAACCCAGCTTTTTGCAGCCAGTACACTTTGGAAGCTAATATGAGAGAGGGCAGGAGAGCTGTATCCTGTTGAGAGCGTAATTAGAATGTATGTTGAGATAGTTCTGAGTAGAAACACAATGCTGAAGTTTTTATTTGCTTCGCTAGGAACTTGCCACGTTATTTTATTTAACCTGAAAACTGCCTTGAAATAAACTGACCCATAGGCAGTGGCAACAGCACCTCAGCCACAATAGGGCAAAATTGCAGTCTTGGCTTGTAAAAGTTCTCCACATTCCACTGCAAAGCTTGTTCCATCCTTTGCCCCTCTCAGTTTGTAAACGTTGTGTATGTGATAGGAAAGGGGGGGGGGATATATTAACATTCACACACACGCATGCACACACATATAGAGAGCATTTTTTCAAATGTCCACACTGGTTATGTGCATCTTTATTAAGTACACATACATTTCACATTGATTAAAGCTCATTTGTGCTTATTTTACACAAGTATGGATTTTTCAAATGCGTATATGGTGTCAGAAAGCATCCTGTTTTGGGCCGTGAATCATCTTGCAAGCCTGGAAATTTACAGGCTGTGACCGCAGACTGTGCCTGAGCCTGTGCTCAGTTTGGATGATGTGGACTGGGTAAATGTGGATAGATAATGAGTGGAAATGCATTTTTCATACACCCCTGTTGCAGACCTCTTGGGGTAGGCAGCTTCCAGGGACTGAGGGCCTGTGCTGCTCCCCCTGGCCCTGATGGAGGCATTGTCTTTGCCCCCACTTCACTGGCCACCACTGTGCCACTGGATTTCTGGGAAATAAAAGGTCTGGGGAAATGAAAGGGGCTTCTCCAGGCAAAGAACTAGAACAGTAGTAGACCTGACTCTCTGGGGAGGACCTTCCATATTCAAATGGCTGCCACAGAAAGTCCTCAGACACCAGCCTCCACTCCTAGTCTGAGCTGGAAAAGACCTCTGAAAATGACCTGAAGGTCCAGGTAGGCATATACGAGAAATTTAGTCCTTCATGTAAGTTAACCCCAAGCCATCTAGAACTTTAAATTTTAAAATGCCAGCACTTTGGACTGGACTGGTAATGGACTGTAGAATCAGAA
Organism: Varanus komodoensis; assembly: GCF_004798865.1. Taxonomy (NCBI): domain Eukaryota; kingdom Metazoa; phylum Chordata; class Lepidosauria; order Squamata; family Varanidae; genus Varanus; species Varanus komodoensis. The sequence continues at coordinate 26,878,424 of NW_025335761.1, read as the reverse complement.
GGTATTTTTAAGATGACCTAGTCGAACCCAGACCTGATGCAGAAAATCCCACATTCTAGTATCCATGACACACCTTCCAGGGTCTATCCCAGGTTCTGCTTAAAGCATCTAAGAAGGGAGAACGCTAAAGAACTTTCCAAGGGAGTGTATTTATTTGTCTCTACATTCCATTGCTCAAGCGATGGTCCAAAGCAGAAAATGAATACAAGTTTTTCTTTTCCCAGAGATAATGAGAGATCTGATATAATGAATCTTCTGAGAAGAAATGCATCAAATTGATTCCCAAATCACTAAAAAGAAGTTGAGGGGGAGATATTTTCCAGTACACAATATTTTATGCAGGCTGCATTCAATTAGTTTATCAATACATGGCTCAGTATAGAGATATGTTGAGCTTAGAGTCAATATGTGTTTTGGCCAACACCTATGATCACACAGAGTGTCACCTTGTGCTGTAGTAGCCAAGTGTAAATTGGTAGGACTACTCATAAAACAATGTGTGACAAACAAGAAGTAAACTGCCCAATGCCAATTTTCAACTTGTCTTAATTCTGTCTTATTTGAACTTTTGCTCCTGCGTTTGATATTCTTCCTTTTGAGCAAAGTCAAGTTTCAATATGCTCTTGTTCATCTTTGTTTCATTTTTATGACATCATAAAAATGAAAGCAAATCTTCGTAAATCTCATTATATACTCTTTAAGATCTTGGAATAATTTATACAAAATGTAGGAAAATTACAGATTTAATGCTGATGACTGGATCATTTTATCCAGAAATGTTTCTTGACTGTTGATGTTGCTTTAATTGAAATTAAAATCATGCATACTATTGTATTCCAAATCATAATGTTAGAGTGTGAAAGCTGGACAGTGAAAAAAGCTGACAGGAAGAAAATCTATGAGTTCAAAACATGATGCTTAGAGGGGAGCTTTGCAAACACCCTGGAACATCTGGGTCCTACATCAAATCAAGCCAGAGCTTTCCCTAGAAGCAAAAATGACAAAACTGAGGCTGTCATACTTCAGACACATCATGAGAAGGCAAGACTCCCTGGAGAAGCCAATCATGCTAGGAAAAGTCGAAGGCAGAAGAAGAAAAGAAAGACCAAATAAGGGATGGATTGACGCCATAAAGGAAGCCATAGCCTTGAACTTAAAAGAACTGGGTACGGTAGGGTAGGGTAGGGTAGGGTAGGGTAGAGGTGACTTGACAGCACAAAACTACAACACATGCAATTTATTAGCAATTTCTCATGCTTAGACAAATTAATGTTACAATATATTAAATTTTCTTTACGTGACATTCATGGGCACAGAGACAATTGAATAAGACCAAGTAATAGATCTGAGAGAGCTGTAAGTGCTCTGAAAATGACCTGAAGATCCAGGTAGGCATATATGAGAAAGTTAGTCCTTCATGTAAACGTATTAAAGTTTGGTAGGCTGTATCATTCCATTTCTGTTATTATATTCCCATATTGCCCAGTGGCCAAAGCTCTCTGCCTGTCAAGCCAGGAAAGGGTGGCAATTATGAGAAAGAGGAAACTGGTGGTAAGAAGGCAGCCCAAGTGCCCTCCAAAACCCAGAGAAGCACTGAATCCAGATATTCCCTTGATTCTTTCCTCATATCCCCCCCGATCCATGTTCTGGCCCAGTCCTATGCATCAAGCCAGTATATGTCAAAGCACAAAGGATAGAATTCAGTGCCGTGGTAACTACCCTGGTTCAAGCGTTATTTCCTGAGGAAGCCAGGGATTGTATGCCAGGGTTAGCTCATTATATACCTGTTGGAGTGATCTTGCCAAGATCAGTCAGCAAGTGAAGGTGAGAGGAGTTTGAAGCTGACACTCTGCAACCCAATGCTAGTGCACTAGTCAAAACACACACTGGTTCCCTTCCATCTTAATGCCATGCCATGGCTTGTTGGATTTGAAGGCACAACCAAAGCGTCACCAGTCTCTCTTTCTAAAGGTTTCTGGATGGACTCCTCAGTTTAGACAACTCCAAGCAACCATTTGGCTACAATTAACTTGTGGACATATTGATAGGGGGAGTAGATCTATGCCCACTGCCCCCACCTCAATCTTAACCCGTATATAAAGTTGGTATGCATACAGACAGTATCACAGCTAAAAGACGTGTTCTACTCACATACCACGGTACTTATGTATAAGTGTGCAAGTTCTTGGCCTAGATCAGAACCATGATGCATCAGAAGATGAGGCTAGACATTTTCTGTCACCTATTTACTCCTGAAATTTCTTTTAAAATTACAAAGGAAAGGGGGAGTTTTCATTCATTCCAACAATGGAGATCTTCAATTATACCCTCCCAACCTGGAGGTGGAATTTCAGGAAAAATGGAGCGGGGGGGGGGGGGAGGAAAGCTTATATGCCCCTCTCCTGAAGAGCAATAGTCCCAATCCAGATCAAGACCACATGTACTAAGACAAAGTAAAGCAAAATAGCAGCCTCAGCTACAGTGATGCAATTAGTTGAAAAATATTTGATTATTAGCAATGGCCTGTCAGACAGAATCCTGCTTTGGTCCATACATTAATTATACACCTCCTCCATTTAACCAGGACAACTAACCTTATTCTTAATGATGGTTTGGGGCAAGTTGAGACATTTTCATGATGTCTGGATTCAGCAGGGTGATGCAGAGTGACTAAATCTGCTCCAGACATGGGTAGAATCTACTGGCCTCATTCAGGCTATCAGTCGGAACTTGCAAGGGCACAAAGTGTCCAGAAAGGGCCTGGGGTTTGCACACCTGGCACACCCCAATGCCTGCCACTGTGGGCCATCTCAGCATCATCATGCACTGTGGCCCCCATCATGGTTGCCTCCCCTCACTAAAGAAAAGCTTCCTCGCCACCCCATGTGTTGCACAGCATGGGAAAGACTCTGCGTGTGTACTGATAATTGCATAGAGCTCCTTCACATGGGCAGGAGACCTGACTAGGTTAGATCCCCTCCTTGAATGGAGGAGCTCTCTGCCCATGCATCAGCATGCACGTGTGGAAGTCCTTTTCCATACCATTCAGCAGAAACCTTTCTGCTAGTGTGGGACCTGTGTGAGGTTCTGAGGCAGCACCAGGCCAGAGACCAGAATAGCATCCCTGGTGGTTGCAGGACCTGGACCCACAATCAAGTGCAGCCACCTGGAATGTTACAAACACCACCTGGGAGCCCTGAGGGAAGACCTATATAAGAACTGGCTCTCCTCTTCAGACATGGCCTCAGTAACAACGGTCTTTGATGTTGTTGGAGCTCTCTGTGCCTTCTGGAAGCTGCTTCTGGAAACTCTGTCCGTTGTCTTGGTCCTGTCCTTGCCCAGCTTCCTGGTGTTCTTCTACTCCACCTTCTGTTCCAGTGCCCGCTCCTCCTCGGCTTGTCTCTCTGGTTTTTGACTCCTGACTGGCTTTGGCTGCTCTTCGCCCTTCGGACTGACTTGCCTTGTCCTTCCGTTAGCTGCCTTGATTTTGGGACTGCTTGCCTGTGATTTGGAATGGGCCCTTGTAGTGTACAGGTTGTCTGGGTCCTGGTGCCCTGATCTGATTCCCAGCCACCCACGCCATGGATGCTGACAACCTGCCCATGCAATGACCAAGCCACACATTGTTTTGCCTGGGGGGAGGGTCATGTGAACCACTGCCAGGTTAATTTGCACGGCATGAAATGAGCATCTTGTGTGGTCCTTACCTACAGCAATCTATAACTCCTTTTGTTTTATAGCCGCAAGCACAAACAGCATTTCACAAGGTTGCAAGAAGTCTTCAGGTATGCAAGTGTAGCCACATCTGAATTATGTAGAAAAACATCAATTTAGAATCACACTGAAAAGATGCTCATTCCAAAGGAAAAAGCACATGCAATGTCGAAGTAAGTTTGTTCAAATTTCCTGTGTATTTTGTTGCTGAATGTATAACACGATTTATTGAATGAGAAGAACAGACAGTTTTCAAAATAAATATCGTACCTGCTGGATTATTGTAAAACAGTACGGTTTAGAAAATACAATTTGAAATATAATACAAAAAGCCTTTTAAGAGCAACAAAAAATGCTAGGAGATTTAAAGTAAAATATGAATAGGAAGATGGACCTTGAGCTGAAGTAAAATCGTGAAGTGCTCTTATCTCATTTCCAGGACTGTGATCCAGTATGAAACAGAGAAATGAAACCATGAAGCATAAAACAACAAAAATTAGATTAAAGGAAATGGGTTTTATCAGGTCAGAAACATTCTTTTTCACTCTGTGTGAAAATAGAGAAAATTGGGTAGAGTTCAATAGTAGTATAGAAGTAATAAATTAGGAAGATAATGTGCACTTGGGTTGTTTTTGCAGCTTTAGCACAGAAGATCATAAGAGGCAGGAGCGAATCTCAAAGAAAAATAGGTTCAGAAGAGGTCCCCCCCCTCTTTTTTCAATCAGCATAATAAATAGTGCTAATGGCCTTCCTGGCAAGTTGTTTTGAAGCAAGATTAGTCAAGAAGGTGATACTGTCCTACCTGGCATTACTATATTAGCACAGCACAGGAATCTGTTCTGTTCTGATGCAGGGCCTGGCTGCACACCAGAGACAGTTATGACTTTCATAATGCTTTCTGCAAATCTACCCATAACAAACATGAGCGAATTGGCCTGTAAATTCCTGGATCACCCCCAGATCCCTTTTTAAAGATTGCCATTTGATTGGCTACTCCCCAGTACAGAGGAACACGTTAGGAGCATAGCCTGTACATATGACATGGTTTTGTTTGAAGATCAGTAAATTCAAATTTGAGTTCTGGGCAGAGTGATTCTACAGGAGGAGTGAAATGATGGCGATTTTGCATTTCTCCTCCCAAGGCTATAGATGCTCCTGTAATGGATCCTTTCCCAGCCCCTTCTGACTCCCCCTCACCGTCACCATGGAAAGGACCAGAGCAACTGCTATTTGAGGTCACAAGAGCATCCTTAGGCAACTCTGTGGAGGTCCGAGAGGGACATTCCAGTGATCGGGGGCAGAAGAGAAGAGGAAAGATTCTGCAGATCCCATGGCCTTTCTGGCATGTGACCCCATTCACTGGCAAATGAGTCAGATGGGTTCAGAGGCCTGCTTAGCTAGGGAGTTTGTCAAAAGAAACAGACAGCAAAAGCCTTTCCCAGCAGGGCATAAGATTCTTGGAACCTCAAATGTTTAAGCCCTTCATCTAGTGCAATTTCCTAGGAACTACACATGTAAGGACATTTGGATGGATACCATCAAAACCCAGTGATTAGTCTGCTTTTAATTATTAACAATTAAATTGTTAATAATTTGTCTAGAACTGTTCATCTTCTCACCACTTTTAGCTTCAGATTATTAGCTACCTCTCCTCAAAACATCAATTCAGGCAAAGGATCTTCCTTTCATCTCCTTTAGGGGGAATCGATGCAAAATAGTTGTTTCAGCTGCTCAGTAATGTCTTCTCCTTCAGGACTCCATTTGCTCCCTCATCAGCCAACAGTCCCACATTTCAAATGCATTTAAAGCTTTTTCTTTTCCTTTCTTTTCCTTTTGTATTATTGGCTTTCCTCAGTTCTCTAATTTGTTTTTAAAAGTACACTATACAGATCCATTGGGAATCCTGTATTTTTGAGTGAACTCTTTCAGGGTAGTAAACCACTCACGGACAAAGTCCCCCTTCCTTTTGTCCAGACCAGACCTTATGTCCACTGCCCTTCTTCTGGTTGTTACTTTTGTTCCCCTGGAGATCTTCCTTTGAAAGGCCACTCTGGCCATTTCATTATTTTCTAAGAGTATAAAAGCCCTGAACGCTGCATGGTTTCAAGTTCAGGCCTGGTGGTAGACATTCTGCCCGCCTGATTTCTCCCCCTGTAGTCCCTTCATTAGCCACCAGCACCCAGAAAATCCTTGCTCTGGCCAAGAAAGCCTGCTTTACCCTGATGCTAAGAGCCCTTGCTCCCTTCTGTTGTGCTTATAAACACAGCATAAGAAAAAACTCTCCCTCCCTCCCTCCCTCCCTCTCTCTCTCTCTCTCTCTCTCTCTCTCTCTCTCTCTGTCTTTCCAGGGCCGTCTTAACAGCATTATGGGCCCCGGGCAAAGCAGTGTACTGGGGCCCCTACAACAACTACAACTACTGTTAATTTTGGACATTTTCCCATTTTCCAAGGGTTAACATACACAGATTAGTATGGGGCCCACGGGCAAGTGCCCATCAGGCCCATGTGCTAAGACGGCCCTGTCTCTCTCATTAGTTTTCCAGCCTTCAGCATTTCAAATTCCCAAGGCAGCTTTAAAGGTACTCCTCTCCATTTTATCCACACAATAGAAAAAACCCTGGGAGAGAGATTGGGATGAGGGTCTGTGACTGTCCCAATATCACCCAATGTCTTCATGGCTCAATGAGGACTAGAACCCTGATCTCCTGATTCCCAGCCCAGCACACTTAACCACTACACCACACTGGCTCTCTTCTTTGAGACAGTCTTCAGTCGTTAAGCAGTGAAATGCCCTCTCTTAGGAAAAGCTTGTTTTCTTTGTTGCACCTTCCTCAGTATCTTATGAGGGCACTCTGCTATCCCATTCCTAAGTAATGAATGTTGGTAAACCAGACCAGGTCAGCTAGATTGGCAATACACAGGTTACTGTTTTGTGTATCTCCCAAAGAGCTTTGGATAACGGAAAGTATAGAAGTGTAATAAATATATAAATGACAGGAGCCTGCCCTTGGCAGAATAGAAGCAGAGCCTCAGTAGGAAGAGGCCAAACTAGCATTTCAATTAATTTTCCCCAACATGTGATTCCAGAAGAGCTCATTCTTTGAGAACACAAATATATAGAGATACTTGTCTTGGGTGAGTGTTGTGACAAATTAATAATACTGCGGCTGACTAGAAAACCAGCAAAATATTGATCAGTTTTTCATGCTGTCTTGGAAATAAAAATGTATATGTGTAACTTACATTAAAGTAAATTTCTAAGATATGTACAAAACAATTGAGTACGTGATCATAATTCAGTATGGTGTGCTATTACTGCATAAAGAAACCTAGTTCACTTCCTTGGAAATTCCTATTGGGAAAAGTGTATTTCAACAGGGGCCATATATTGTTAATTCATTTTATATTTTTAATGTATTATATTTTAATGTTTTGTGAGCCGCCCCGAGGCTTTGGCCAACACTGGAAGAGTGAAGAGCCACCTACAAACGAACTGATCCTAAAAAAGATCTTGGACTGTGCAGAAATAGACAGATTGACTTTGTCACTGAAGGAGAAAGAAGATACAGACTTCTATCGAACTTGGGATTCTTTTTATCATTGGCTAGAGAAATGGGACTATGCATAGATTTAAATATGTTTGTAAAGGTAAAAGGTAAAGGTTTTCCCTTGACATTAAGTCCAGTCATGCCTGACTCTAGGGGACGGTGCTCATCTCCATTTCCTAGCCAAGGGAGCCAGCTTTTGTCTGCAGACAGTCTCCGTGGTCATGTGGCCGACATGACTAAACACCGAGGTGCACGGAACGCTGTTACCTTCCCGCTGAAGTGGTACTTTTTCATCTACTTGTATTTGCATGCTTTCAAACTGCAAGGTTGGCAGGAGCTCGGACGGAGCAACAGGAACTCACCCCGTTGTGCAGATTTCAACCGGCGACCTTTCAATCTACCAGCCCAGCAGCACAGTGGTTTAAACCACTGCGCCACCTGCAGTCCCAAAATATGTTTATAGTTTAACATAAAAAGAAAAAATGTGGGGGGCTGACCCAGTAGGTCCAATGTTTTTGATGATTGATGTTTTCTAGTCTCTTTTGTGTAAGATTTATTTAGAATAAAACTTATTTTAAAAAAAGGAAGTTGTGTCCTTACCCCTATGAGCTCTGTGATCACAATAGCACTTGTCAATTAAGCACCAGCAAATGCAGAATAGCACCTCTCAATAGTTGCCAGATTTTTAGTCAGGCTCACAACAGATACGGACAAACAAACCCATTTTGCTTTTGCTCTATGGAAAACTGGCCTCTTTCCTTCACACTAAACTTCCCCCTTTAAAGTTATATCAAAGAAGGTTAGGAAGAACATTCGGTTTCATTACACTCCATCCTTCGGATTTAAATAGCCTGTACCTTTTTTTAACAGTCCTGAGATATGCAGAATATCACTTCAGCGTTGTATTCAGATAGCCAACAGTGATGTGTTTGCCTCTCTGTTCTCCATAAAGGTCAGGCACAGGATTAGCTGAATTAGATTGTGAAATGCATGATGATTCTATTTTTCCACTGCCCTGCAGATGACTTCTTATCCCAGCAGTGGGGTAAATAACTACATTTAGTACAACTAAGACTCAGAAATTTGCCATCTGGATGCCAACCAACATGATTAACATGCTACCAAGTAATGCTATAGCCTGGGCCACATGAGGTCAACACACTGTTTTAACAAATAGAAAGAGGGATTTTGTTTGAGCAAGAGACAAATGTGAGCTTTGTATATTTTCTTGCTGGCCATGTCTGGAACTTTTGGGCTCGTCTCGAAAGGAGAGTTCCTTTCTTAAAAATAGTAACCATTCCAGTAAGCTACAATGCAAAAATATGGTTCCATAAGCTTTCTTCAGTGACCACAGTATGAAAAGCACTTCACATGAACCACAGAACGAGACTTTTCTGTCTCATCCTAAATTATAGCTATACCTATATTAAACACTGCAAAGTTCACTCCTTTTAATGGGCCTTGACCAAAACTAGATTAATGAATTGTAAAATAGTATGAAGAAGAGAATGATGAATTTTGTAAACTAAGCTAGATATAGCAAGAAACACCATTGTTCTTGATCCACAAAGAGAATGTGATTCCTCATATATTTGTCCGTGTGTGTGTGTGTGTGTGTGTGTGTGTGTGTGTGTTGTCCCTTAAGTTCTTAATTGCAGCCTTCAAGGATGCTTTGACTCCTGGGCACCTTTTCTTCCCCTCAAGATTCCCATGCAAGGAAGACTGTGGGCATCAGGGTCACTGCTTATTGCTGAGGCATCTCGTCCAAAAACTCAGCGCCCATCTGCCCTGAAAGAAGTGATATCCAGTAATAGGTGTACACATCTGGAAAGGGTATGTGAGGCCTAAGTAGGCCACCTATGGAATTTTGAACTGAAGTTGTGTTGGGGAAGCAGGAGTGCCTAAATGTACAGGTGCCACACTGTGCTCAACTGCATCCTCACTGGGCTAATTAATGGCTATGGAATTTAAGTCCACTTATGGGACTGCAGAATCCAAAAATGCTCACATGAGAAAGCTCCGCAGTCCCTCACAGGAAAGAATCATGAGGCAGCACCAGCAGATGACAATATGGATTCGTATTTGTAGATGAGCTTTCTTGTTCTTACCCCTCCTGTCACAGTTTACACAGTTTTTGTGTGAATACAGTCATTCGTGTGCAATCTTGTTTCTGACTTTCCAGCTGTCTTGTGCAGTTGTGGTCGGCTATTTCTACGTAGAGTGTGGCATCCAGTTAACCTATTGCACATGATTGATAAACTCTTGAACTTCATCAGACATTCATCTCTTAATCCTCCCCAAATTCTTTCTTGATCATGTTTCAAACACAAAAAAATGAGCTGATGCAGGAGGCCGATAAGAGAACGAAGACAGCAGAGCTGTGAAAACTTCTGAAGTTTCAGGAGAATAACCTGCAGGTTGTTAGCGAATTAAAAGATCCATATTCACAAAATTGTAAGTAATGATGTGTTTACTGAGCATGCATTTCAAAAGAGAAGATTAATATGTCATACATTATCTTTTTCCTTTAATAAGGTGATAATTATCTTGCTACAAACCAAGAAGGGAATACCAGAAAAAAGAAATTCATACATTTGCAAGATCCTGGAAGGAGACAGAGAATTGCTAATCAAATATACAGTACGATCAAAGGCAAGATCGTTGCCTCCACTGACCATGCCCACCTGAGCAGGGATGGAATGTATAAACTAACCCATGCAGGCCAAAACCACATTGGATTTATCCAGCTTTTATTAAGGGAGTCGCCCTTTCAAATTGAAATTGATGCACCTGGGTAGCAGCCACACATTTTATTTCCAGAGGGATGGGCAGGGAGAGCTTGCTGGGTGAGTGGGAGGAATCGTGTGTGCTCCTTCCCCGTCATGCTATGGGCTGCATCAAGGGCTCCATCTTGTCCAGTCAGATTCAGGCTCCTCAGAGAAGCTTGTGGCAAGAGAGTCACTGGAAATTTCAGGCATCGATCCACTCTTGGATGGAGAAAACTGATGTAAAGAGGCAAATCTCACCTAAGTACACCCACCAGAGCTATTCCATATGGAAGTCAGGAGTGGGGGTCATTGCCATGGGCTGAGGAATCTATGTCCAAGAGCCGCTTGCTATGCAAAACTCACATGGACATCTCCACATGATCTGCCCTGTGGGGGTGAAGAACAGTAAACTGATGCTCTTCTTGCTAATACTGCTTCCTTTCTTTACTTCCAAGCATGCATTTATTAGAAACAGGGAAAGCTTTCTCTTTGGTGACACCCTGAGGGCTACTTTGCATATTGCAGCAAGACATTTTCACCTACTCCAATGTGTGAAGCAGCTCTCTTTCACCCTCGCTATGACATGATGTCACTCCTGGTATACTCCTGGTACTGAACTTCAGCTACTAGCATTTTACCCATGGGACCATGAGGACTTGAAGGGCTACAGGACTTGCCCGAGTTCTCTGTGGGACCCCTGCCAAGAGCATATGCTCTCAGGTCAGCCTCAATTCTTTGGTTCAGCAACTGTCTGCTTGTACCTAAGGAGAAGTTGAGGCTGTCTTCAGCTCAGTTTTTATATTTATGTTTGATGAATGGGTCAGGAAGAACTTGAGATTTAAAAACCTGAATGTGCAGAAACCGAGCATGACAGATCTTGCTCGGGGTTTGGGGTACTTAGCCCTTTGAAGTCCGGGTCTGAGTCCCTGCAAATTCAGCCATTGCTGTGGTGCTGAACTGGGGTTGCCACCGTGTGTATGTGTGTGTGGTTTTTTTCTGGCAAGCTCTGATCTGCAGCAGCTGCCAGGAATAGCTGTAACAGCTACTGAATTTGGCCAATGCAGATACGTGAGAATTTCCTTGTGGCTTGTTTTTGAGAAGAATTTGCCTAAATCAGCAGATTTCTTCCTAGACAGAATGGAAAGAGAGTTTTTAAAACTGAATGTAGGAGAAAGGAAAACAGACAGATTTGTCCACCCCTCCCCGTATCTAGCCATCCATCCAAGCTCCTGCTTTATGCTCGTTGTTCGTAATTTCCCCTGGCCTTCTGTTACTCTCTGCTTCCCAATCATTCTTTCCGCCTTGAATGACATTCTCAGCTGCAACTTTTGCTTAATGTGACTGTAGCTTCAGGTCAGGTCATTATCGGCTGCTGTGACTAGACCGCTATCTTGATATCTTGTCCTGGCTCGTGTCCCTGGCGTCTAAGTGCTGTGCTCGCATTGGTATCCTTCCTCCATTTCTCTCTTTAAAGCAGAGATGGGCAACCTGCAGATCATATGGAACATCAGGCCTTATTCAATACTATTCCCAGCTCCATGCACCCACATTGAGTGTGTCCCATTCCTTCCTTCACTGCAGTGGGGACAACCTTTTGGAGGTGGGGTGCCGCATTGGCCCTCAAGGAAGTCTTTGGGCTGATGAATGGGTGGGACTGGTGGCGAGTGGGCTGAGCAGGACCAGAACAAACACATGCACCCTTTCATACACACACACCCATTCTCTGCCTCTCTCTCTCTTCCACAGACCAATTCAGACAGCCTCTTCTCCCCTTGCTCCACCATCAGAGTCATTGGAAAGTGAAATTAAAACATCTTTCCCCCCACCTGGGTGCTCCCCCCAGTAATCCCTGGGAATGCACGTTAACCCTCATAAGGCTATCCAATACACTCTGTAAGACCTGATAAAAAGCTTTCTTTTCCCCCTTTTTAATTTAAGCTGTATTATAAGCTGTCCTGAGATGTTTTGTAGGGGATGGGATAGAAAAGGTTTTAATGAAAGAATGAATGAATGTAAGGACTTTATTACTTAAATTTCAGTCTGTATTTAATATATTAATAATAATTCATCCAGCTAGGTACCACTTCTGTGTGCTAACATCCTGATCATGATATATAGCTAAGAAATGTCTATCAGTGTATTGAATTTTCTTAGCTCAGTCATTAAAATCCATGAAGTGTTCTGCTTGACCATCAAAATGAATGAATGAAAGACTGGCAAGGCAAGGCAAGGCAAGGCAAGGCAAGGCAAGGCAAGGCAAGGCAAGGCAAGGCAAGGTAAGGCAAGGCAAGGCAAGGCAAGGCAAGGCAAGGCAAGGCAAGGCAAGGCAAGGCAAGGCAAGGCAGAAAAAACTGTGTGGGTGGGTGTTAGAAAGTAATTATGAGGCTTTTATTTCACTAATTATTGTTCAGCCTTTGAAATGTCATTGTAAGTCAAAGTAACAGCAGTTATTTCAAACTAGTGTGGAATTTAAATGTGAAGGATAAACAAAATATGAAAGCACATATTTTGAGCAAATTTCAGAACTATTTCCCCTTAAACTCCGGAATAAAGAAGAAAGCTAATCCGGAGGGCTTCAATGCAGGCACTGCTCATCTTCTGAGAAGGAATAATCAGCATTGTGCCCAGAAGAGGAAAAAGTCTTCAGAAGCAGCCAAAGACAGGCTCAACTTCAAAATGCCTGTTTCATCACCAGTTCCTCCATCTCTAGCTAAAATGGATGCTGGGAAATGCAGGAGAGACCAGAGCTCTGTGAGGAACACCTGCCTTACATTTAGAAGGTTCTAGATGACAGCAAAAGAAGAAGAGGATAGCAGAGGATGAGGTGGCTAGATGGAGTCACTGAAGCAGTCGGCATGAGTTTAAGTGGACTCTGGGGGATGGTGGAGGACAGGAAGGCCTGGAGGAATGTTGTCCATGGGGTCGCAATGGGTCGGACATGACTTCGCAACTAACAACAATAACAGATGCAGTCCCTGCCCTTGCCAGGAAGGGCAAGGATTGGGTAGGAAAGGAGGAAACAGCTGTGTCCCCTGAAGAGCTGCTGTCAGTAACAGTAAAAGTGACAGTATTGGGTTAACCTGGGGAAGGAGGGGAACAGATGGCCTATATTGAAACTTCATCATGCTGCCCCTCCCCCCATTGAATTTACAGCATTAACAGTAAAAACAGCAGGAGTTTGATTCCAAAATTTATCTGCACAGCAGAAGGAACACAGTCATTTTTCTTTAAAGTTTTGAAGCAGAATCATGCTCATCAAATCTTCCCAGAGGCAAAGCCTTGCTTCAGAACAAGGTATGCACTCCCCAAATGCCTTCTTTTAAAAATGATGCTTGCTTGCTGTCATTCCAGCAGTACATTTCCACGGTGCATTTGTTTTGGTGGTGGCAGGGCTCAGGGGTCTGGTCTCCAATGGGTTCCAGTACAAATGGGCCCCAGACCCATGAAAGTTACTTGCTCCTCGGATAGCTAGACTTTTGTGTTCATTGCATGGAACTTCCACAGGTGGAGTGATTCAACAAGGAAATAAGGATACCACACAAGAAAGCAAGCATGCATTGGAGGCTGAAGAGATGTGCAAAAGAACTTTGGAATTATAGTTCAGATAGACAGTCTGAATAGCAGTGCATTACATCCTGGCCACAGAACATAGGATCTGCTAGGATTCTGCTGTTTGGCCAACTGGAGGGTGGAGCTGCCCGTCAATCTGCAGGAAGCATTTTTCTGCCCTACTCACTGAGGTGTCGTATGACACTCTCTCCAACCTAACCTCCTTGTGCTCTAGTTCCACCACTATATCCCAGGCTTCCTCCGACCAGTTGCATAACAACTTTTAAAACAATGCTTTAGGTTTTCCCTGGTATATGCTGTGGGATTCCCTTGGCCTTGCTCAGAAGTAAATCCAATGCAGAAGTAAAATCCACATTGACTTCAGGAGAGCTAACTCATAGGAAAGTCTGCCTGGGAGAGGAGCTGCACTTGTTCACTGGCTTCACCCCCTGGAGTCCAGAAGGACCACAGCAAGCAGACCCACCTCTTCTCTTTCTCCATAAGTTTTGTGAAGGGTCAGAAGGAGCTGCCCCCCCATTTTTAACCCTCTCTACTCTATAATACTCTCTATAACCCTCTCTACTCTCAATACTCTCTCTATAATTGTATAAATTATACAGCTTTTGTATAGCCAATTAGTTTGTTTAGGATTGGTAGGTTTTAATGTTTGTAAACCACCCAGAGAGCCCTCTGGGCTACTAGGGTGGTATATAAATGCAAATAATAAATAATAAATAAATACTCCTTTGGATATTTAATTGAGAGAAAAATACACAAAAGCAAATGACTTTCCCAAGTCTTCAGACTTTTCCTGCAATTGTATTTGCTCGTGGCACAAGATCACATTTGCAGCATTGCCCTCATTAGCATGTGCCCCAATATGTTTTCCACAAATACCAGTCCTGTGCTCCCTAATAAATGGAAGGGCCTGGAATGTAGATCTCGCCAATGATTGCGTGCAACACGCCCAGCCAGCTGCAACCATCCATCCATCCATCCACACAAAGCAGCTCAGTAACATTCCTTGGGTATCAAAAGGGGATGAGCAGGGAATGTCACATACCTAGCATGCTGCAATACCTGGAAGTATTGTCTATGGCTACTTTTTTATTGTCTATGGCTATTCTTTTTCCCTTCTGCCAAAGGATAAACTGGGGACTGAGCCTGCAATCCTATCCAATCTTACCTTAAAGAAAGCTTCTGAGTAAACCAACATAGGATTACGTTTGTACAAACATAGGATTGTGTTTGTATTATGTACATATTGTACATTCAGTTTCACTGATTCTGGACTGACTTTCAGACCAGAGGTGGTCTGGTTCTCACCACTCACTAGACTAATCTCAGGGCTTGCTGGCCTTGGAAGTTTAGACATTCTGATCCCACCTCTTTTTCCAGTTCAGATCCAGATTCTGAGGAAACCGCTTTTGAATGCTGTGTTTTGGGGAGAAGTGAGCCATGCTAGCTTTCAGCTGGGAGTGGCAAGTTCCTGATAGGAGAGATAGGGAAGTGAAAGAAGGGACTGAAGGAGGTGTGGACAGGAGGAAAAACACTATCAGTAATGCAGAGCAAGGGAAAATAGAACAAAGTGATGAGGATGGAGATTATCAACAAGACACACCACGTGGCTGCACATACGCATGGTACTTCTTCATTTTGATCTGCTATCACTGACCTTCCATAGTATAACTAAAATGTCACTCCTGAAAACTTTATACGGATGCCATATTGTACCACAGATGTAATTTAGACATCATTTCTCTAAGTGTTTTTTCCTCTTTCCAAATTAATCAGGCCATTGTTCTTCACCACTTTTCTGCAGACCTTGATTCATCTTCTTTAGAGTGCTGCATTGTTAAAAAATCAGCCCAATCTAAGCCTGGACAAGGGCCAGTAAAACAGCTTTACAACACATAAACACAGTGGGAAGAAAATGATTGCTGAAAATTCTGGAAAACCTAGGAAAGAATTTGAGTAGCTTGCCCAATGAGAAACAGCTGATGTGCATTTTCCCATGTCTAGGTCATTATACAGGTCATAAAGATACCAAGGGGGGGGGAGGGTTCGTTCTCAATGGCCCACACAATACATCATAAATATAGAAGGTTCTCATGTACTACTGCAGGGCTTTGCTCACACTTTCTTCATACATGGTTGCTGATCACTTCCAGGAATATCTTTGCATTGAACATAGGTAACTCCCAAAGCTATGCATCATTATTTTGAACCTAGTTACCCTGCAGTTCTGCATAGTGACCTTTTTAAGCAATTGTTTAGAGCAGCGTGTAGTTAGCTATCAGAGGTGTCCCAAGCAGCCTTCTAAACTGCAAATGATAGACTACATTTTAGAGATCATGCTTATGTACAAACTCGCTCAGCAGGTGCAACAAGCAAGGAATCTCAAGGTTTGGAAACATCTAATGAAGCTTTGGCTTCCTTCTAATTGGAAGTCTTTCAAACTTCTGATCACATTCCAGCCAAATGCAGGTGCATTTTTTCTGTCTGTGATTTGGATACATAACTTAGATATGGGAACTCAGTAATTAAGGAGCTTTTCCTTGGGCTACTTTACTCTAATTGTCCCTCAACCATTCCTATGACATTCATGCACATACTTCTGCAAGTTGTGAGAAGTCCCAGGTATGCAGTACTTACCTGGGATTCCTTCCTTCCTTCCTTCCTTCCTTCCTTCCTTCCTTCCTTCCTTCCTTGAGTAAATTTTATTATTGTTTTCTGCAAACTAAAAAAAAGAAACTAAAAAACCCGTCAATCATCAGAACCATCAGACCTGCTGGGTCAGCCCCCCCATTTTTTTATATAGCAATCCGTAAATATATTCAAATCTACACATGGTCCCATTTCTCTAGCCAATGATAAAAAGAGTTCCAAGTTTTATAGAAGTATATTTTTTGAGTAAATTTTATTTAAATTTTCTGCAAACTAAAGAAAAAAGAAACTAAAAAAAATCAATCATCCTGGGATTCATTTCTTTCAATGGATATCATTGGAGAGTGATTGGAATTTTGTCATTTGTATTTATTTACAAATGCACAGCTAGGCAAAATGAGAGGCATAGTTAAGCATTCTAACAGCCTAAGCCTTTGGCTCCCACATCAGATCTCCAGGGAGACAATCAGTATCCTAGAATACATTTAACTTACTGCATCCAAATACTCAGCTCTGTCCCTTTCTTTGCAACTCTACCTGACTAAAACCAGCAGTTTTCCTTTGTTCCAACTGACACACACACATCCATTAAATCTTCCCCTTCTGTTACCAGTTTCACCTATTCAGACATTCTCCAGATATTTCTGTAGCAGGTAGGACTGAATCGGGGCCGGGGAGGGGGAGTTAAGGGGGCAGTCATACCCCGTCCCCCAGCAGGCAATTGATTTTTTTTTTGTTTTGTTTTGTTACTGCTGCAGCCTGTGTAAATTGCTTGCTGGGGGCGGGGGGAACTGCCCTCTCATGCTCTACTGTATCCAGGTCTGGTATTGGGGGCAATAGGCTAATTATTTAATTCCTGCAGCAATATTTTTCCTGTAGTCTCCAGAATAAAGAAATGTGCCAGGACAAGACCTGTTCAACAGATTTAACCAAATAGCAACAAGCCCCAAGGCTGAAAACAATCAGAAGGTCTATAAGCAGTGAGTGTCCTTTCCCCCTTAAATCGCACTGTTTCTGTATTGTCATGTGTGGTCTTCCTTTTTCTGGCATGCATTTCTAAATAAAATGCCATGTTGAAAATTCCTGGATCCTTCCACCTACCACATGTACCACAATGTTATTGTGTTCTTGCCATTCTGGCTGGTTGTTAGCAGGAGTAAATTCAAGCCTGTATACTTACTCTTGATTGATTGAAATCATTTGCACACTGTTTGATTGGCATAATGCTCTCAAAACGGTTTACTTGGTCCTGTAATCCAGGTAGATTAGGTAAGACCCTCTTGGTGGCCGCTCCTCAAACACCTGGAGAACTCTTTGCAGTGGGAGCTTTGTTTGACCTTTTCTCTCTTAACCATTCATCTTCTAGTGAAGATTTTCCTTTTGCAGTAGACATTTGATCAGTCAGGATCATTTCTGTATGGAATCCTATTTTTAAGCTGCTTAATCTGCCTGACTCTGGGGGGTTTTTTCTCTTTATCATAGTAATTGTTTTAATTTTTGCAGTTGTAACTCTTGTAAGCTACTTTGAGTGTTGCATGGCAGCAGAAGGACATGGTATAAATACTTGCAGTGCCTAAATAAATAAATAAATTGACAAATTCCTTTTGCAAAGTCATTCACAAAAATAGCAGCTGCCTCATTCCTCTGGTGCTTTAATAAGTAGTTATCCATTTAATTACTAATTACTCATCACTACAATTATTTTTAGAGATAGTTTGTTTACACAAGCCTAAATTAAAACACATTTCTGTTGCTCTGTGGCATGCAAAATGGATGCATTATATATAAACAGTTGCCGTATAAGTAAGAACAATTTCATAAGTTAAAGGGGGAAATAACTCTGCTAGGGCACCCAAGTTACTGATTGCTCCCATCCCATAAAATTAGTCTCCACTGTTGCCAAGACACTTCTATAGTTGTTAAGTTCATTGCGAAATCTTGCTTGTGTCCACTGAAATATAAAATCACTCCCCAGAGATAATTTGACAGGTGTGCATTCTCAGTGCAACATTTCCCTTTGCTTTTTTACCTCATCCATGAATTCTGCAGGGAAAACATACCAAAATATATAAATGTTCCTTGAAATCAATTATCCATCACTGCTGCACAGTTTAGTTCCCAGGTATGACCTTAATAATAATGTTCTACTTCACTTAAGGACTAGGATCAAAGACAGCTTTTATGCTGTTTTTTGAAAGTCAGAGGAATGCTATCAAGAGCAAAACACACTTTAAGCTTACAAAACTGTAACTTCTTGCTTTCTCCTTATTCCATTTTGAACCTATTTATTTTCTCTCCATCCCTATTCCAGCACTTTAGTGCCTTGACCCCATCCCACATTGGCTTTTCCCTTACCTCACACCATCTCACACTCCTCTCTTTCAATTCTTCACCTTTGCCATTAGTTCCCTGCTCTCATTTTCATGTTCTCTTTCCTGTGGCTTCTTTCCATCTACTTTCAAGCATCGTCCTTTTCGATCTCTAAAATATTTCCATTAGGGCCTTTCCTCTCCACTAGGCAACACCACCTCCCACCATCTGACTTTAGAAATGTCAGGGTATATGGCTCATATTATCTTCCCTCAAGTCCCTTCTTGGCTATCCAATCTTTCTTTCATTTTTCTAAATCTACTGAAATGGCTTTTACCAGGATTTCTGATGATTATTTTGAAGGCATTTTTTCTACCATCATTTTTGTTAAATTACCACTTTAGAGATTGTCTTCCTCATTTTTTTTCTTTTCCTCTGCCTTTCCTCATGATGCTGTCTTTTCCTGTTGCTCAAACTAGTCCTTCTCCAAGTTTTGTGATTCATCATTCATCATATTTACAAACTTTTATTGATCATGGTTCAAACTCCAGTTAAAAAACAGCTGAATTTGTGATTCTTAGATTCCCATTGCTCCAGACAGCAACTTTCATATTTTGACTAACCTGATTATTTTGTGATCATTTTCTTCTCTAAATCCCACTGAAATTTCAAAGACAGCACAGCATAAGAATGTTCCTTAGTTTTGTCAGGACTTAGCTGCAATTATTTGTTATTATCAGTGCTAAAGGTTTATTGGTATAACAAGTGTTCATTTATAGTCATAGTATCAATGTCTTGTTGTATAGGCTTTTACTAGGTAAGATGACTTGAAAGGATCATCAAAACTTAGAGGAGGACTAAAAGTATATCAGTTAACAAATCTTTATTATTTTTAATAAGCAAATCCTTATTATTTTTTGCCTGTCCCAGGCCTCCTTTTCAAATACTGCCAATTTCTGATTTGGCATTAGTGATGCCAATTTCTTTCTTTTCTCAGAGGCATCTTCCTGTCACGTTTGGCTCATTATTAATCTCTGTATTAATTTACAGTTTTTCTGTACAACTCCACATCCAAGTAGATTCCAGAGTGTTAAAAGGTATAACATCAAAACAAAACACTGCATTAAAAACAATAAACACAAAATAACATCAAGGCCATCACTGGCCAGCAAGAAAAGTCTTTGCAGAATAAGACCATGCTTAGCAGATCTCAAAAATGGCACACTGTTAGTGAATGCCTGACCTTTCAAGGCCTTTCCCATAGAAATAGGGCCGAAACAGTAAAGGTTCTTCTCCTGGTAGACTCTAGTGAGTTCTCGGGTCCGTGTGGAACAACCAGGAGAACTTCTTCTGAGAACCTCAATGACCAGGCAGGTTAGTGAGGACGGAGACACTCTCTTAGGTATCCTGATTCAAAGTTGTTCATGTTTTGTATGCTAGTACAAAAACCTCAATCCTGGCAAAGTAGTGAATCAGTTGCCAGTGCAGTTCCTTCAGTAAGAAAGTTGCAATGCTGAAAGGGGCAGCACCTAACAACAGACCAGCTGCTGCCTTCTGCACCAACTCCAGCTCCTGCAGCAGCCAGGAGAGCAACCCCACAAGACTGTATTGCAAGATTGTCTTGAGGTCACCAGTGCCTATATCACTGTGGCCAAGCTACCCCTATCCAGGAGAGACCACTGTTGGTGAACCAACTGGGGATCATACAAGACACCCCAAGCCACTGCAGTCACTTAGGACTCAAGCAGCACTGATGGAGAACCCCCGGATGACAAATCTGATCTTTCGGGGGTTCTGCAAGCCCAAGCAAAACAGGCAGTAGACTCAGGAAGCACTTACTCATAAGACCTCCATCTTTCCAGGATTCAGCTTCAGTTTTCTGGTGCTCATCCACTTATTGCTGCATCCAGACACTGATCTAGGCCTTGTGCAATCTCTCCTGATTTAGTTATCACAGGAAGATAGAGTTGGGTGTCATCAGCATATTGATGCGCTTGGCTTCAACTCCTATAATCACTCTTCCTGGAAGCTCCATATAGACAGGGTGGTATCCTGTAGAACACCATAATTCAGTTGCCAGGGGACGAGATATGTGAGAAATCCCTTTGTAGGTGGGTATCGGTCAGATTCCTGGGCTCAGATGCCTGGGCTCCAGTCTGCTTTGCAGCAGCCCCGAGTCCATATTCCCACGAATATGCTGCACAAGCCCCCTTTTCTACACACATTGCTGCCAGCAGCAGCAGGTGAGAAAGAAGGTTGGTTACCAGGAATGGTGTCTGGCTACTACCTACTGACAGCATCACTCTCCCACACCTGCAGCCACACCTGAGGAGATAGTTGCTGTTTGTGCAGCTGGGGGCCAGTGACCTTTCACAGACTTCCTCTCAACTCAGCTCACTTTGCAGGACTGGACCAAGCATGAGAGGAAGTCCACCGATGCCAGCGGGTCAGTTTTCAAAAGGGTTTGCCCTAACCCTAGTCAGGGGCTCAAGGAATAGTTGCCTGATCTTACACTATGAAAGTGACTCTGCAGGTAAGACCAGAACTGCCATAACACTGTGCCTCCAGTACCCTTGGAGTTGATGGTCAATAGGAGATCAAGTAGCATTAGCAGGTTTACACTGCCCTTGTTTGTCTCCTGATAAAGGTCATCCATCAGAGCAGCCAAGAATAATTCAGTCCCCAAACCAGGTCAAAGTCCAAACTAAAATGGGTCTAGATAATCAATACCTTCCGGGAGTGCCTGCAGTTCCTCTACCAGCTCCCTCTTAAGTACCTTCCTTGCTACAGAATGGCAGTTATCCAGTGCCATTGGGTCCAGAGTGGGTCTTTGCAGGAGCCATTGCAGTATTGCCTCCTTGAGGACAGTAAGAACCACCCCTTCCCACAGACAGAGGTGGCTGTCCCCTTCTGGCAGCCATACTTATTTCATTTCATTTATTACATTTATATGCCACTCCATAGCCCATAGGACTCTCTCCTACACCCTCCAGGAGTAGAGGGTGATGGACTTGATGTAGGAGAGAGGCAGGACTAGAGAACTCCCTGCCATTGTATGTTCAGGAACAGGATGGCCAGCTCAAGATTCCCATTCACTACCACTCTGCTTGGTTTGCTTTCTAGATTCTGAAGACTTCTTGAGAATTTGAAACCTTACGCAGTATCTTCTGATGTTTAGGTTGGCCATTCTAAGTATTGCCCTAAACGATATTGTGTTTCTAGCTTCTTGATATTTGATGTGCAGACTGTTAGCTGGTATAGAAATAATTTAAATCAAGTATTTTCAAAATCTGTGTGCGAATGCTCTCTTTGTGGATACATGTATGTACAAGTGTAAACCATTGCCTTCCATACTGAGAAATACATATTCTAGCTTAACATTTTGGTGTTGGAAATGGTAGAGAGTCTGTAGTTCTGGTTTCTAATTCACAGCTATGTGCCAAAAGAGTTAGGATCAAAATCTATTTCTGGTTTTACTTAATTTTTTTTTTTTACTTAAAAAAAAATACTTAAAAAACTTAAACTTTATCCTTGATTTCTATAATTTATTTCTATAAAATTATTAGTAAGAAGGATATGACTTTACTACAATGTGCTATAGGACTGAACAATGAAAATACTGCCTTAAAATCCTTTTTTATCCATCTCTGAATTCCCTTTTATTTTTGCAAGGATATTCATATTTCAACTTATTATACTGTGGTTTCCCATAAATATGATGCTGTAAACAATTTCCCCCCTCATTTGATATCTCGGATCAATGAGCACACACCTGTTAACCAGTGAACCAACTTGGTAGCTAATTTTCAGGATGTTTCAGTTTCCAAAAATTCAGGGCAGTAAGCCAAAGCCAGAACAGACAAGTAAATATCCCTTCCCTGTGGCACATACGGCATAATGGGAATCACAGTTAATGATCTGAATCCAAACCCAAGCCTTGTTTTATGGAATGCTCACTCATTGTTAAGCAAAGCCGTTTGGGCATAAGCGCATACTATTGATTTTAAAATTGATTTTTTTTTAATAACTAAAGCTCGGTTCACAAATCACCGTTCTGGCAGTCCTACTGAAACCTCATCTGTGCTTTTGTTACAGCTTGGCGCAAACTACATCGTCCAGATTTTGAAACAATGTGGTTCTCGTGGCCCAGGCGGGTTCTGAACTCTGTCCTCTCTATCTATGGGCCAAGAAGAATTAATTGATCGATGTAGAGAAAAGAATGAGGGCATGAGAAATGATTTCTCTTTTTAAAAAAAAACAACAGTGTTTTCAACTGCTACTTTTGAATGTATAACAATTTATATTTCAAGCCTTTCCTTGTAATTATTGTAATTATCATTAATCATCAACTTCCACATGTAATGGAAATACAGAACATTGAAAAGGTCACAGCAATGGAGAATGCAACTGTCTTTCAGAGATGATATGAGGCATTAACATTCAGCTGCTTCACTTGTGTGTGACAAAGATTGTAATGAAAACAGTAAATGGGGCAACATTTTCCTGCCATTGTAAAAAGAATTGGTGTGAGGCAAATAAGCCAGCAAGAACAACCGACTCTCACAGCAAATAGCAGCTCATGCCTTCTTTAAGCTTTGGTTTATAAAAGTGTCATGTCTCCTTCTCTGAACAGCCACTCATCTTAATAAATTGTAGCTCTGTGTGATGAAATCTGACTAAATTGTGAAAACAGGCTGGATCTATCAGTGTTACAAATGCTTAATGCAGAAACAGTTCATACATTAACATGGCACAGTGGCTGTCACCAAAACGATTCTCGCATGGTAAGCGCTCCTTGAAGCTGCCAGAGGGTGCTTACCATATGGATCAGAACATCCTGGTCATAATTGCCCCCACCCCCTGCTTCAGGCCGCTGGCGTTTCTGTGCATAGTGCTGAGCGCTCTGATGAGCCACAGAGGTTGGCCGCACTCATGCAGGTAACCTCAGGACTAGCTCCTCCAATGAATCCAGAGTGTGATCCAGAAACTAGAGCTACCACAGAGTCCAGCTGCTTGGCTATTGTTGGGTTCCACTCCATATCAGCATTGAACATTGCTGCTGACAGAGCTTCACTGGCTGCGCATCTGCTACTGAACCAGGTACTGGTCCATAAAGGCCTGAACAACCTGGGGCCTGGATGCTTGAAGGCATGCCTCCTGCCTTAACCCCCTGCCCCATCACTGGGTTCTTCTGAAGAGGCATTTCCGGTGGTCTCACAAGGGTCTCACAGCAGATCTCTTTGGAAACCACCAGGAGTAGGACCCTTGGCATGTTGGCTCCCACCCCACAAAATTCCCTTCCAACAGGGAGCAAGCAACCACCTTCATTGCTTCATTTTTTGGCATTTGCTGATTATTTTCTCCTCAGGGAAACATTTCCTGATCAATGACTAAATTCTAATTGGTTTTATTAATGTTCCTGCTTTTATTGTAATTTATTTCCATGTGACTTTTAAATTGTTGTACACCACTCCAGTATCTCTTGAAGTTCCTGTGTTTTATCCATTCTATACTTACTATTTTTAATTTAAAAAGCCATAATGGAGTATCTTTCTCCTTCCTTCCTCCTGGTTATTTGATGTCAATCAAGCTACCAGCATTTTAAAAAATTACATATTTATTCTGAGTTTCAAAAATCAAAACAAAAACAAAAAGAGAACATACAGGATTTTTGCATGAAATTTGAGTTAACCTGTTATAGCAAATGCATTTATACTATGTATCTCTACATATTTATATAGAGCAAAGTACAAAATACTATTCTTAGAGATAATGCATCGACTTCAGCCAAGGCAACCCAGACAAATATCCATGTATCTGTTCATTCATAAATTATGCCTGAAAACTACCCATTGAAAAATGGAAAACTTGACCAAGTCCTCAACCCATTGTGTTATTTAAGGTAGCCACTTGTCCTTCCAGTGTTGTAACATTAGTCCTTTAGGTGTAGAAAGGAATAGGAGGATCTGTTTATCCATTTACCTTCATTCTGTGTTCATTTCCAGAGCATGGGTAGCTAGTTATGAATATGCATGGCCATAAATATTAAAGGACCTTGCTTCACAAACTTTACATCCATATTATTACTTCCTTCCAAAAGGAAGCGTGTGAGGGAGATAAGCATATAAAGCTAACAATATATATATGAGTGAGTCAGAATGGTCATGGAAATGGAGCTCCTGTATGTTATTCTTTTTCCATCCATGATGGAAATGGAAATGCTCACTATTGATCATTGGCAGGTTTCATGAGAAGAGATGTTCTTTCTATGCCAAAACCCAAATACAGACTTCTCTAAACATTGCTTTGGAACAGAGGAGCTGTGAAAAGCAGGAAGCCTGGGCTTGGTGTGCTGAGTGGCAGAATATGAACCTACGTGTCTTTCCGTCAGTGAAGATTATTCTCGGGCTCTGTGCCCATCCACATGGCCACTGGGCCCAGGCAGGCAGTGCTCCAGAAGGTTTTGCCTGATCAACAATTGCTTTCTGGCTCTACTGGGTCCCTTGTACCTGGCTCCTGACTTGGCTCTGGAACAGCCAAACAGAGCAAGTTTTCCATCTTTTCCCATCTTCTGCCCTCAATGTATGAAGCTCTAAATGGAGGTTGGGCATGCAAGAACATTAAAGATCTTTGCAAATCCACATTCCCCTCTGCAGATTAACCTGAGATACAAGCTGGCAAATACTTACATGGGGCTTAAATCCCACAGGGAACTAAAACCACTGGAAAAGACTTACTTGCAGCTTATGGAGGGTGATGAGGATAGTGATGTGAGGTGGAACTCACATTTGTCTTGTGCCAGCAACACTGTGAGAGGAAGAGAAAACAGCAGAATAGTGTGTGCACACTTCTTTTAGCGCTTCCCTTCCTGTGTAGCCTTTACCTCTCTCACCAAATGGATATCTTTTATCTGGGTACCTCTTCCTCCTTCTCCTCATGACATTTATACCCCGCCTTTCTTCCTCTTGCAAGGAGCCCAAGATGGCTTATAAATTTCTCCTTCTCCATTTTATCTTTACAACAACTCTTGTGAGGTAGGTTACACTGAAAGTCAGTGACTGGCCCAAAGTCACCCAGTGGGCTTCAAGGCTGATTGGAGACAAGAATCCTGATCCCTTGAGTCCCAGTCTAATTTTCTAACCACTACACCACACTGGCTCTTCAACCTTAAGTTCTCCAGGTGTCAGATATTTATTTTAGGTAGTTTGAAGTTAGGTCACTTCTCTCCAGTTCCAGCAGCCCTAATTCTTTCATCTATTTCTTCTTCTCCTTTTCCTCCTCCTCCTCCCTGCCTTTGGCTTGTAAGCTGCCCCGAGGCTTCGGCGAATGGGGCAGCATAAAAATGTTTTAATAAATAAATAAATAAATAAATAAATTACTTGCCTCTTGCCCCAGCCCCCCCCCCAAAAAATCACTAGGATGGTTTCATGTTCATTTCTGCAAGCCAAGTATCTATTTCCTTAGTTAAACTTTCTCTATCTCCCTGTTGAACTTTATAGTCTCTAGTTCCTCTGATTAAGCTTCCTTGCCTCTAAATTCTAACTAAACTTCTGCTACTGAGTTTCAGCAAAAAGGTTCATAGTTTCACCCATGAACCCTTTGGCTGAAGCTAACTAGTACCTAGAATAAAAAATTTTAACTCTGGAGTTAACAGAGTTAACTCTGCTAATATTTAACAGAACAAAAGTATTTAAGTATCCTAAAACCATGCTAAATAAAAAATGGGGTACAGTCCCTTCCCTTCACAGCCCTCATCCCTGCTCTGCCAGAGAACAACAGTTATTTGAATTTCTGGCTAGGGTTACAGTGACTCTAAAATTACTATGTTGTTTGCAGAAGTCACCATATAGATGTGAAAACTATGGCTTGAAATTTTCCTTCATTTAGATTTATCATTGTCACAACAAATACAGTTGTGTAGCTGGGTGATTTTCAGTCCCAGAAAATAATCTTAGATAACCTGTGTTTTACTTCAGTTGTGAAGTAGCATTTTTAGCACAACTAATATTTTTCTTTTCCTCAGCCGCTTCTGACTGCATAGGGTCATCTCGCAAAATAATTGCATTCTAACAAATAATCGTCAGACTGCTGAAATACTGCTTGCGCCTTTGAATAGTAATGCAAAAAATGGGCACATTTGCACATGATGGCTGGATTCACACATCATCAAAATATCTCTTACCCTTGTTAATCTCTTGCATTGGCCAGACACAGTCATGGCATTTCTGCCTAGCACCTTTAGTTCCTGAAACCATGGAGAAAATCGACAGCCTGTGCTAAGGTTTCCATGCTTCTCTGATCCTCCAGACCAGGGATCTCAGTTTTACCATTGATGACATGAAAGGACCATAGAGTCCTCTGGAAAGAGAAGCCACAGAAGTGGCCACCCAGCTATCCATTCTCTGCTACCCTTCACTCCCCAGCAACGTATCTATCATCACTCGCTTTATCGGCTGAGCTATGTACCAATCTCCTGTTGGCTGAGCTATGTGCCATCTCCATATTTACTTTCAGAAACAGGGAGAACATGGGAGAATGCTTGGATACCACCCAGACACCACCTGGCAGCCACAGGATAGCACACTTTGGCAGTCTGGCAGATGATGCCACTACCCCCAGAGTTCTGCTCTCCACCACACCACTGGCCGGACATTGACTAGACTTCTTGTGCTGTCCTTCCTGGTGTCTGTCAGCACTCCAACTCCAGCTCCCATATTTCCTCATAATAATATGTGCACACACTTCTCACAAACGGCCAGGGCCCCACAGCCACCCACCTGATCGTGCCTGCTCCATGCGTTGCCCGTCCTTGCTCAGGGTGCTGATGTCACACGCCCACGCCGGGACCATCGCTGCCAAGCAGCACACCATGGGGCGCCTCATGCAGTGCAGCTACTGCTGTGTGGGACATTCACAGCTCAAAGCGAACTATCCATGAGTAAGATAATAGCCGTTTCTGTGCCCATGGTAATCATGTCTAATTAATATTAGTCCAGTGGTGCATGAATCACAGGTGGGCTTTTTTCCTTCCCGGTTTCTCTGAGCCTGCTTTGGAATACACAACACGTTTTGCGGATAAAACTGCCATCCCACCATTCATAATGAAGTCAGTCAGCTTCTATAACAATGCAGAAAGATGAATCACTCAGCTTCCATGAAAGAATCTGTTTTGTTGTTTTAATGGGCAGGTTTATAAAACATGTAGTTAGATGATTTTTACTAAATTATGCTAATTGGTGTTTTTAGAAGTCCTTTTTAATCTGTTTTGATCATTCCAGTGTGGAAATGATGTCTTTGGAATGGCAGCGTCAGAGCTCAGCAAGGCTGAATGCCTTTGTCTTCCCTGCTTATGAATGAATTAAACAGCATATTTTAAAAAAATGAGCTGGACTGCCATTCTTAATGGAAATGATCCATAAACTCCATCATTTCCATAGGAAAAAAGTGATTCCCTCCACCTTTCCGCATACAGAGAAAAAAAGAAAGGAAAAAATCATGGGGCATTTAGAATTTACTGTCACATTCTCAGCTTGCCCAATTATGGAGAAACAGATATATTTCTTTGCTGTTTCTTTCCTTCATCTTTATTTATTTGTTGAAAACTGCCTTTAAAGAATATTTACATTTATGGGATGGGTGATGAAGTAAATGCAAGACTGGAACTGAGAGGAGGAGGGGGAAGAAAATGCCACCACTTTTTCCAGAAGATTAATTGGACCCAATGTGGGGACAGTATTGGAGGGCGAGAATGTTCTTGCCGAAAAATCCATCTTTAGCTTGCCTGCACAGAGTATTTCTTTGGCTAACTCAGAGGTAGAAAGCCCTGCTTTGAAATGCTGCTTTTTCTTCCTGGAGCTATTCATTTGCATGAGGAGGATTCCTTTCAACAGCACATAAGTCAGTGTCCTTGGAGAGAGGGGCCGTATTCAGCATTCAGCAGAGGCATTTGAACTGCCTTAGTCTGCCTAATTATTTAGGCCATGTGCATTATGCCATGGTGCCTAACAGCTGCTGGTGGTAGGATTAAGGAGGAAAATATTTAAATTGATGCAGGAGCACATGTGCTGTGATGATTTTATTTCTTGCAGTAGCTTTTACCTGCTCCCTAGGGTGTGTGTGCTAGATAGACAGCATCACAGAAATCATTTAATTGTGTCAACAAAGAGCAGTGCTGTTTGTTTAAAGCAAATAAAAAAATATCAGTTTTGCAGGGAAATTGATTAGTTGATGCTTACTTGACGGTCACAGTGGCTTCTGGATTCAAATACAAAATTGGTTTGTTTCATCTTTGGGGTAGGGAGGGGGATTCCTGGGAGATCTGAAGAAAGAGATGCTGTGTAAATTTGGATTACACTTACTGTTCTCTAAATCAATAAAACAATAGGGAGGTAGAAGAAAAATAGACTGAATCATCTCTCAAAACCAGTTCTGACCCTGGGATTTTTTTAAATGTAGTTTTAGTATGGGGGGGGGGTGTGAGAGAGAGAGAGAGAGAGAGAGCCTCCAAGACAAAGGAAAATAAAATGAAAGTAGTTCACTAAAGATGAGACGTCAATTAAAACTAAGTACAGAGAAGAATTAACTATGCTGCTTTCCAGATTCTTAAATGAGATCATTTCAAATTCTGAGGTGACAGCAATTACATATGAAAATGGATTTGTAATACCTACTATAACATGAAACATACTAATAAATACATTCCTTGTTCTGCGGGTCTTTTTATTATGGGACATTATACAAGTTAAGTACCTAGAAGGGGTGGGCAGGGAAAGGAAGAAGCTACATCAAATTGATCGGGCTTGCCTTCTTTTTCTCTCAGCAATCAGACCAAAAACTTAAAAACAATGGCATAGTTATCCAAGTGCCACAAACTGAATAAATTCATAGAGCATTAAGACTGTCTTGGTTCAAAACACTAAACCATAATTTAGTGCAATACAATTGAGTCTGCTGGTGCCTCAGGCTGAGCTCCAACTGCCCCTCCTGTTCTGGAGCATGCAAAAGAAGGTGAATAGAATCCTCTAGTTCCTTTTTTAAGGTAGCTGCAGTTTGTTATGATGTCCAAACTGGAAACGAGTTAGCTGAAACTATGGTTTGCTAAAACAATGAGGATCAGTAACCAGATTGTCCTTAGACTCTTATAGTAAACAAGCAGTAAGTACCTTTTGGGGCCTGTAAGCAGATCTGAAAATCTGAGAAACTGTCACAGGTTCCAAGGCAAGTCATGGTGAGTCACAAAGGAGAAGTATGCCCAGAAATGGTCATACAACAGTAAGATGGCAGCAGTCACAGGCATCCACTTCACTGTTTAAACAAACTGAAAGTGTGTCCTTATCATCTGGTGCCTGCCAGAGGAAGAGAAAGCAGGAGGCATCCCTTGAACTCATCCGTTGAACTCAAGCCTCAAGCCTATTCATTTCCGTAGTCCTAAATTATGGTTTGATGTTTTTTCTGAACCAAACAATTGAAATATATTAGAAAAATGATATCAGCAATTCCAAATGGCAAGTTATTACATTTTATCCTTTAGGGCATGAAATACAAGGCTTACCCTATAGTGGCAGTTGAGGAGAAACTTAAGCTAACATCAACATGATTTCAGTTGGACTTTGTCTGGATTTAAATCCCTGCTCAGCCTTGAAACTTGCTAAGCAGTCATGAACTTGTCACTATCTCTCAGGCCAAACAACTTACATGGATATCACTGAAACTTACTTGAATGAAGGGTGGGATACAAATTCTATAGATGACATTACTAATGTAATGTAATTAAATTCAGTGCCTTGTTCTACTCGCCTCTGCAGACCTTGCTTACTTTCTAAATCTGTCTTGGAGGGTCTCTGAACCCCCGATGCAGATATGAGGGCATGTGGAGGGCTACAAAAGGATAGGAATGCAGTCAGCCACTGGATTCTTGTCTAGTGCTGGATGGTCAGTATTGGGTGTAATCTATTATTGTAAATAGCATCTTCAGTAAATGGAGACGGAGCTTGAGTGTCTAGATTCTCCTTATTTCCTGCAATAGGCTGATAAGTTTCTTCTTCCATACCATCTGTTCGGTTACAAGTTACATTAATGCTGGATGCAGAGGAGCAACTTAGTAGAATCGTAGAGTTGGGAGGGACCTTGGAGATAATCTACTCTAACCCCTGGTCAACGCCCAGCAGGGTGTAGCCAGAGCATCCCTGATTTCCAACCACTGCTTATGTAAATACCTCCACCAAAAGAGAACCCACCATGCTTTTGCCTTTGGCAAGCTATTGCAAATCATCTCTCTTGAGAAACAAGTCTCATGTTAGGAAGTTTTTTCTAACGTTTAGCTGAAATCTACTTCTCTGAAATTCCTACCCATTAGTCTGAGACCTGCCTGCTGGAGAAACAAAGAGCAAGTCTGTAACTTCTTCAGCATGGCAACCTTTCAGATATTTTAACAACCCTATTAATGTCTTCCCTTAAGCTTCTATTTTCCAGGCTAAATTCAACTGATCTTTCAACTGTTCTGCGTAGACCTTGGTTTCCAAACCCCTCACCATCCTAGCTGCCTTTGTGTGGAAGTGATTTAGCTTGTCAATGTCCATCTAAAAAGGTGGTGCTCAGAATCTGACACACCACTCTGACTAATACAGAATTGTTTTCCATGATACTTTTCACTGTGCTTCTGCTAATGCAATTCAAGATTGCATCTGCTTTCTTGACTGCCACATTGTATTTCTGGCATGTATTCAACTTGTTATCTACTATGACGCTTTTGTACTATTCTTATGTACTGCTGCCAAGCCAGGCCTACCTTATCCTTAGATTGCATCTCTGATTTTTTGGAAGATTTTACATATCTCTCTTGAATTTCAGATTGTTGGATTTGGCCCAATGTTCCATTCAGTCTAGACCCTTTGGAAGCCTGGTCCTATCTTGTATGGAGTCAGCTATCCCTCCTAGCTTCTTATCATCCATAATGTAATAAGCATTGATCCAACAGGCTCATCTAAGGCGTGTATAGAAAAGTTAACTAGCACAGGGCTAGAGCAGATCCCTCTGACATTCCACTCAAGACCCTCCTCTAGGAAGATGCCAGACTATTAATTAGCACTCTTTTCATATGGCTGTTCATCCATCTGTGGATTCACCTAATTGTAGTATTGTCCAGTCCATGTTATACCAGTTTGTTAATATAGATATAATGAGAATCCTTAGCATATACTTTGCTAAAATCAAACTATATCTGTGATCTGCCAAACTAGTAACTCTATTAAAAATAAAGATGACTGACCGGGCTTATTCCTGACTAACCCAAGCTGACCCTGGTATATTTTCTGGACGATCACAGAATGAGTGTTTAATTAGCTGTTTTAGCATTTTGCACTATGTCCTCATTGTTGTCATTGCCATCATTTCTTTACTGCCAGACAGCTGAAGCCCTGTATCTTGATATCAGGCCAACTGGTCTTTAGTTCTTGAAGATGCAGACAACATTTGCCCACCTCCAGTCTTCTGGCATGTCATCTGTTCTCCAGGAGTTTCAAAAGATTACAGATAGTGGTTCTGAAATGTTGTCCACAAGTTCTTTCAGCACCCAGGAAGGTAATTCATCTGGTCCGTGAAACCTGAACTCGCTGAAAGCAGCTATGTGCTCTCTAAGCATGTCATTACTTATTCTGGGCTCAAAATCCCACAGTATTTTTGTTCTATTTGTCCCAGATTGAACAGAATTCCCCTTGCAGAAGAAGACACAGGCTAAATCAAATTGGAGTAGCTCTGCCTTTTCTCGATCACCTTTTCTCTATTAACTCGATCACCTGTTGAGCAGTTCCTCCTTTTTGAAACACCATTTTCTCTAAGCAGCAGACCCAACACAGAGGAGTAACTCTTTCGGACCTCTGCTCCTAAGACAGACCCCTCCCCCACCGCCCACTTTCTTTTTTGGCATCTCATCAGCCTCAGCTCTTCCTGAGACTTCCCCTTCCTGGCAACTTCCTGACAGGTTCAGCCAGTTCTGTTGTTCTCATTCTTGATAATATGCTCCTTTTTCTGACTCCTGTGCAGCAGGTAACTGTAGGAAATGTGTCACAGCTCCCATGCTGTGCTTTGCCATGGGAGTACTTGGGGAAAGAGAGGGGAAACTAGACAGAACAAACATATATTGTGCTATAGAAAGGAGGTTAAATGGCGTTGATGTATTTCTTGCAGGCTTCCTTGGAGTAAAAAGCCACGGTCAGGGAAGAGACTGCTTCTTTGTTGAGGCCAAGTGGTCAGTGCCTGAATGGGAGTCTGTCTGTTCACTCTCATATACACTGCCCTGAGTTCCATAGTCAAGGTAGGATATAAATCTAAGTAAATGAATAGTAGTATAGCTGAGATAACAACAATCCAGTTCTGGATTTGTAATCGGCACAATATAGGCCAAATGATACCCTGCATTTTCACTTGACTCTTTACAAACTTGCTACTTAAATCGAAAAGTACATTCAAGTTTGTGTATGTAAGCTAAGGAGGCTGGAAGGACTGGTGCAGATTGAAAATATCAATGTCTTGTTGATTTGCTACACTTCATACCTTGGTGCTTGGAGAGGTTTCTCCACTGGCATTTCCCTTTGCATTCCTGAAACTGGATACTTTGGGTTCAGCCCTTGATTTACTTGTATTTTGGTTTATTTGTTTCTGTGGCTCATAGTTTCTTCCCTTGTGCTGCCTGCACATTTTGAGATGGATCTTTAATTAAATTCAATAAATATGTGTTTAAATCAACCTGGCCACTCTCACGCAACAGATAAAGAATAAAGCCATGTTCTGAAATGTCTCCTACGCTTTTTCAGCACCCTTGTCTTTAACCCAAGGGAGCAAAGGCACAATTGGTCCTGCTGCTCAAACACAGGAGATTCATTTGTTGCATTACATTACAGAAAAGTTTTTAAGATTTTTTTTTAGTTTAAATAAAAGCAATTTCATTTTGATACATGTCTTCACCCTCTGGATAAAGGCTTTCAGAGCCAATTGATTAGCTAACTTTGAAATGATGAATTCTAAATCCTAGCTTGGTCTTCAAGCCTTTGTATGCAGACAGAACCATTCCAAGCACTCATAAATGCATACTGCTAAAATAGCCCTCAATGGTGATTTTATTTACCATTTGATCACTTCCCTTGTAACTGCTGATTAATTCTTTCTAACCATTGTAACAGTTGTTCCCTACATTCAAAGTTGTTCCCCAAGGACACGTCAAGAGAGCCAGAAAATCCAAAGGCAATTGCATGAAATGAAATATATGTTTGCCCTTTTATGTGCGATAGTAGGATATCCAAGGTGTATGCTTTAACATGTCAATTTAATCAGCAGCTAAAGCTTTTCTATTAAAAAAGGCAAGTAATAAACTACTTATTCTCATCACTGATTGGTGACACCACTGTAACAGTTCACAGTAGTGCAAAACAGTGACTGATTGTGACCTCTTTGATAGCTGAATAAGCCACATATACAGTACTCCTTAGCTGAATAAAACAGCTGCAGGGATACAACACAGGACTTTCAAGAAAGAAATGATATGCAACATTTATGCAGTCTCTTCCCATTTCCCAAATTGCTTGCACAGGTGGCAGGATTAATTAAATGTAGCAGTTCCTAGTTTGGCATTCATATCACTTTTAAAATATATGCCAGAACAATGGGATTCAGCACTTTCCCAGTGAGTTGTCTTCTAGTGATGTAGGCCAAAACTGGCAGCCTGCAGTTCAGATGCACCACCATCACCACCACCCTTGGTAGTCCACAGTAAATCACACTAAAGGTACAGGGATAAAAACAGTTATGAATAAAATACATATTTTGTTTCCTAGGTTGTTCTTAGATCAGATTGAATTCTGTAAAGCGTTACCACGCTCATCAGTGTGTGGATTTTCCCTGTTGTCTCAGACTTATGGTGGCCAAGATTTGCTGTCCTTGACGGCTTCCTTTGTGGAATCAGCCCATCTCCTAGTTGGTCTTCCCCTACTTCTTCTTCCTTCAGCTTTCCTCTAGCATTAATGTCTTCTCTGGCACATCGTGTCATTACACAATGTGTTCAAAGTACATAAATTTCAATTTTTGTCATTTTTGCTTCCAGGAAGAGTTCTGGTTTGATTTGGTGTGGACTCATGTATTCACCTTTCTCAGTCCTGGGTATTTGCAAAGCTTTCCTCCAGCACTATTCTTTGGACATATCAATTACTTCCTGACAGCTTTCTTCACATACCCAGCTTTCACACCAAATGCGATGATCGAAAATACAATGGAGTGAATTGTCTTGGCCTTAGTCTCCAATAAACCAACTTACACATTATGATTTTTATTAGTTCCTTCACTGCTGCTTTTGCAAGTCTCAGTCTTCTAATTTCCTGGCTAAAATCTCCGTTTGAATTGATGATTCAGCCAAAGTATGCAAAAACTTTCACAATTTCAGTATCTTCATTCGAGATTAAAGTTGTGTGATTTTTCTGTAGTCATGATTGGTTGTTTTCTTAATGTTCACCTGCAGCCCTGCTCTGCTTTGCACTTTCTTTCACCTTCATTGGAAGTTGTTTTAATTCATTGCTGCTTTCAGTCAGTAAGACAGTATCATCTGCATACCTTCCATAATGGAAGTATCTTCTACTCCTTTTTCACTCCTCCTTCCTCTGACCTTAATCTAGCTTTCCCTATATTTTTTGCAGAAATTCAACAGATAGTGAGGTAAAATGCACCCTCTCTGACACATTTGCCTGCAGAAAAACATTGTTTCTCCATATTCTGTCCTCACCATTCAGTTTAGTATAAACAAAGCATAGCCATTTCTTTTAGAATTGTTCATAGTTTCTCATGATCCACCCAGTCAAAAGCTTTGCTGTAGTTTATAAGGCATGGACTGATCTTCTGAAATTCTTCTGAATGCTGGTGCACTCCATGAGCCAACTTATATCTGCAATATGACCTCAAGTGCCTCTTCCTTTTCATAATCCAGCTTGCACATCAGGCACAAATAAAATCAAACAAATACAATAAAACAATTTCAGTAGAAATTAGGCCCGTTAAAATGGATGACTTTCCCCACCATATGCTATTGTGCACCTTGCCAAAAATATTTTCAAGTTTTAAGGAGGAGAGGGTTCATATTTTAATTGTCATTTTATATTCAAATAGGATATGTCAACACACACACATTTATATGCAAAACTATGCTGCTGAGCACAGATGTACCATCAGGATGAAATGTGTATTGCTACAGCCTACTCCCATGCCACTCACGTGAAAAGGGTATGCATCCATGTTGAATGTTCTAATGTTCTAATCATAATAATAAGTGGGCAACAAAGCTGCATATTTGTCCTGCCCCTGAAGTCACCCTGTATAGAGAGGGGCTCGGCTCTCCCGAGATACCATCTCCCCAGATGGATTCTGCAGATGCAAACGAGGAGGCAGTGGGGCAGAGGGAGAAAATAGCTTTGCAATGTCACAGTTGGAAAGCAAAGATGTAAACACAGAGTATAAGAACCAGCCCATTTCAGGGTGGGGAGGGACTAAGAGAGAGTTCCTTGGCCCTGTAAGGAGATGATAGGCAAAACAAGTTCATTAATCAGGATGCATCTGGTGTTCTGGATGTCCAGTCCTCAAGCAGTGAGAGCTACCCTGGGGATGGAGCCAGAATCTTCTGAACAGAGGCAAGGAGGTGTGCTTCTGTGTGGATTCCACCCCTCACATGGGCAGATGCTACTCCCACATCTCAAAGAACCATTACTTTGGTTTATGCTGTTTTGTAACCAGCAGAGCTCAGTGAAGGACTGAGCTTCTAAGATTACGTCTAAGTCTGCTGGAGAGGAGAAAAGTGGCAAGGAGAGAGACCTGCCCAAGACACACTGCTTTTTCTGCCTCTGCTGTCACCGTGTGCTGCAGACATCAAGGAGTATCTTGTACTCCGGGAGGCTCCTTATATGAGTATGACCTGAACTACACATTACTTTGAAGATGTAGCTAGTATGATCATTTATTTATTTATTTATTTATTTATTTATTTATTTATTTAAAACATTTTAATCCCATCTATATTCAAATGGTTCTCAAGAATGACATCTTCTTTTTTTTTTACCCTAAAATAAATGTAGGGGTGATGGAAGAAGCTGGATAAGAACTCTAGTGAAGGATTGGAGTCTTTTATTTTCCCCAATTTTGTTCCCAATCTGCCCATGTGGTCAGCTTTCTGGCAGACCCGAGTTCAAGAGAAACCTCTTGGGAGTCCTTCATCACACCTCTCACACACACTAGACCTGGGGCAATCCGAAGGGCTCTGTAGCTGGAATGTCTCACCTGAGGTCGCACGGAGCCCCTTCAAAGGTGTCACAAGCCCAGCCCTGGGCTCCAACAGAGATAGATTGCTCACCTGGCTGCCAGAAAACACTTTGAGCCAAGGTACAGTCATGGGAATGCATCTATGCCCAAGCAAGAGTTTACTCATGAGGAAGAAGACCCGTCTGTGGCTACTGAAAAAGCAAAGCCAAATGCAACTGGTGGATCAAGCGCAACCAGCATTCACAGATTCATAGAATAGTAGGCCTGGAATGGGCCAAGGTCTTTTCCTTCCTCTTTGTGATAGTCTTTGAGTACTTGTAGAGTGCTATCATACCCCCTCATAATCTCTTTTCAAGGCTAAACATGGCCAGCTCCCTCAGCCTCTCATCATAGGGCTTAGTTTCCAGACCCTGGATCATCACTGTTGCCCTTCTCATAACCCTTTCTTGTTTTTCTCCATTTTTTTTAAACTGGGTGACCAGAACTGAACACAGTTTTCCAGATGAGGTCTGACTAGCACAGAGTAAAGGAGAATAGTACCTCTCTTGTTCTGGAATAAGTATATAAGTTCTCAGTCTGTCTCAAGTCTCTTCAGGTTAACAGCTCCTCCAGAGCTCTTTTGACTCCAGTGATGGGTTTTGGAAATTTGCTTGAGGTTTGCAGGTCCTAAACATGGCTTTGGGACAATGAAAATCACAGATGCAGAAGAAATGATTTAGATTAGTACCACAGCAAAGACAGAATGTTAAGTCCACCCCTGTAACACACCCTTGAGTTTGCTTTAGGGAGAGAGAGAGAGAGAGAGAGAGAGAGAGAGAGAGAGAGAGAGAGAGAGACTAGCTATTTCATCAAAGGGAAGCATAACTTAGTATCCATTTTAGGTAGAATTTTAAACTCTGTGGAAGCTTTTACAAGTACAAGAGCCCCACAGCACTCAGCCTTGAGAAACAGTGGCCTTCCCCTTTCCCCATGGATATACTATTCACCAGAATAATGTGAATAACTTTGGCTAACTCTCATAACTGCTATGAGAAGAGAAGGAGGAAGAAAGAACACCTGCCCAGGTAGTCTAACAAGTCACTGTTCCATCCTGCTGCCTGTTAGTTACCTGTGTTGCCCCAGAAAGACTCCATCCCCTCCTCTGGGTAATCACCCTCCTTATCTCTTTCTAGGAGGGCTCTCAAAGATGGATCTTCACCTCAGATCTCAAGGGGCAGGAGGGCATATGGAGGCTTGCTCATCTGAACAGTATTTGTTTTATTATTACAGTCATATTCTGCTTTTTTTCCTTCCAGGGAGTCCAAAATGACTCACATGAGCCTCCTCTCCCCATTTTATCACAACAACCCTGCAAAGTAGGCTAGGCTGAGAATCAGGGCCTAGCCCCAAGCCACCCGGTGAGTTTCATCTCCCAGATGCCCAGTCCAACACTCCAGCCACTCTACCACACTGGCTGTAAGAGGCAACTTTTTGTTTTTGGCACTTTAATTTAATTTAAGAGGCTATTGTTATCCCAGCCTTCAGCATATTTTCAAATATCTGAGCAAGTGTCTGTTCTCATCAGCAGTCAGTCACACCAAAATGCTGAAGCTGCCCAAATTAAAACAAACAGCTTCAGCTCTGAGTGCTTTGTCTATCCTTCTGCAGCCTTCCAAGAGAAAAAGTACACATGCTTGTTTAGTCACCGATATTTAAAATGGCACTTTTTAAATGCTGGCCTTTCACTAACACTCTGCGCTGCATCATTAAAGGGCTGAAAAATGGAAAGCTAAAGTGAAGGAGACATGCCTATAGACCATCCGGTAAAACTACAAGGCATTTTTATGAAGAGATTAATTTAAACTGCAGTTATGAGGGGCTTGTCTGCATTATGTGGTAACAGTAGCAATGATGAAGCGGACTGTGAATAGTCTGGCCACTTTGGGTTTGTTTTAAAACACTTTGAGCCAGCTATGCACACTCACCCCTGCTAATAGAGACCTCAGTGTCCTTTAAGGTTGCCCTTCAGATTAGTCCGATGCAAAGGCAAAAGGCCCAGTTTTTGCTAGGCTTAGATTGGCCCTGGCCTGCCACAGGAACTTCCTCTCCCAGGGAAGAGAAAGTTGGCCCACCAGTCTAGACTCAGGGAGGCTGAAACCAGGACCGGTGTCGAGTTTCAGCTCCTGCTCAAAGCTCACAGCCCAGCAATGGGAGAATCCTGAGAGAAGCCATCCAGACCGGACCGTCCCCTTCCCCTTGCAGCCTGCTTGACCACCCTGATCTTGCTCTGGTGGCAACGTGAAGAAGAAGCAGGAGCTGCCCCAACCTGCTTGCTCATCGGCTTTCTGCCTGCCAAGCAAGCAATTGGTAACAATGAAGTGCGGCAGGAAGAGATGGGGCAGCAGCTGGCAAAGTTGTTGGAGGCTCACTGAGGGAAGGTCCCACTGAGATTGCCTGATCCCCAAATCCTGGAGCTGGTCCTGGTGGAAACATTTTAACCACTGTCCTAAGCCAAGGACAGGTATGTACATTACAGCTCTGTTCAGAAAAGGTGGAAGGGTTATTGAGGTTTCAGCACCACAATTTAGTCAAAGTATTACCTCCATCCATAGCAGAACACATTCACGATATCCAGTCCTATAACCTCAATTGGATAGATCAAAACTGTTCCCAACACAGTTAGCATTAGATTGGTTGTGATAACACCTTAAGGAGGTAATCACTTGATACTGTGCCTTCTCATTTCAAGTGTTCTTCAGAAGTGACCAATGACCAAAGCCAGAAAAACACTGTAGTAACAGCTATCAGCATGGGTTTGCTATCTGGAGTTCGTTGCCCCAGACTGTGATCTGTGGAATATGTGCCGGGTAGATATTTTAGAAAAATTAGCAGGAGGTTGTACAATTTACAGCACTTTGGACTATTTGCAGAGCATGAAAGGAGCGATTTATAGAGGAGATGGAGTAGAAGATACAAGAAAATTGCACTCATTACAGCAAAAATTGCAACATACACCATGGACATAGCAGAAACTGCTCCAAATTAGGAGTAAGAAACAAGGCAGCCATGTTATGTTGTTAATTTTTTTTTCAAACAATTGTTCTCTTCTCCAAACTTCTAACAGTGCAGAATGAAGTATGTATAGAACTAAAGGCTAGCAGCTCAGTCCTGCACATCCTTTCTCAGGAGTAATTGATTCAGTCCAGCAACTTACCCTGAGCTAAGTGAGCATGGGATTGCTGCCTTAGTGTGCAGTCCTATGCATGTTTGGCCAAAAATAAGCCTACAACTCCCAGCATTCCCCACTCTGCGATTCCATCTAGAGGCTACTGGTAGTTGTAGGATCTAGTTTTGCCTAAATGCACATAGGATTGTGCCCTTGGATTTCTTCACAGCTTCCATTTCTATAGACAGAAAATCAGTGGATATAAGCATCTTTAATGTGTTATACACTAGCAGCTGAGCATGGTGTGAACTAATCCATTCCTGGTTATGGCCTCACTCTAGTCAGGAGTTCTTACTCCAAGGCTCTTGACAATCCACAAAGCTCTCATTCTTAACCTGAAATCTTATTATTGCTAGACTGCTTGAGACTGCATGGCCAGCACAATAGAACTGGCCCATTTTACAAATTTGCTATGAAGAATCTGGACTGTTTCAACATTTGGCAACATGATTTTATCCAAACCATTTTAAAAGCCAGAGGGGCTTCTGGGTGTTGACCACTGTTTCTGACACAGTGGGCAGAATCCAGTTCAGCACTAGCAGGAGGGTAAATTACATTGCATTTATAAGAGACTTCTAGCAGGATGTCAAAAGCATCTGCTGGCACAGCAGGTTTTATGGGGAAATCTGTCGTGCCAGGAAACACTATTGGCACTGAAGCAAAAGTTGTGCAAATATATGTTAGTACTAGTGCCCAATTCACAAAGACTCAGACTCATGAAAGAAAACGGCCTTGTAAGGAGGGTCTGTGGCCTTCTAAAGGCCATGTCTCCTGCCTTCAGTAAGATTGTATTTATTCAAGACCCCTTTTGACTCTAGCCACTGTAATGCCCACTCCAGCTTCAGTAAACATTCTTCTCAAGGATGTATGAGGAAGTGATATTATGGGCATTAAGACAGGAAAATTCAGGGTTAAAATAGTGGCTCAAACTAATATGGTAGCTCTGCGCATCGATGGCTCTAATAAAATTTCTCTCTGACTTTCCACCTGCCAAAAACTGCATATTACTTGCTGGTTCAAGGCTTCTGCTAATGCCCAAGAAAAGGAAGCTGTTGACTAATGTGCAACAATCAAAATAAATGCCTAATGAACCTTGAAATGAGCCTTCCTACTGGAAACTGTCCCCATACCTGAAAATATACCCCTATGGTTCACACACCAGTGCCTGCTATATATGGAATAGAGATTACTATTATATCACTAATATAAATAACGGATGCTGGAGGAGATCTTCAGTGAATGAATTTGAAAATTAGGCTGTAAAATTAGATTGGCCTTAATATCTCATTGAAGTTGAAATTATTATTATATGGCAGGCTTGGTGGAAATTGAGCCTGTCTACTAGGTATTACCCAGAGATGACTATAATATCTGAAAGGAAGATCACAGTATCATCAAGTCATCAAGTTGGAAAAGACCAAAGTTCATCCAGTTCCAACTGAACGACTTGGAATCCACTCACCTTTCTCCTCCCTGTTCCGATCAGCCCATTTGGCACAAGTACAGAGTAGAGGCAGTGTAGGAAGGTGGCTGCAGTGTAAACAGTTCTGCAGACAGCAAACGGACCAAGCCGCCTGCTTCAGCATCATTAAAAACAACTCCCTCCAATGGGGTGAATTTAACACCAGAAAGCATTCTCCATCCTAAACTTGAGGTCACAGGACAAAGACATGGGAGGAGCTTTAGAGACATCCTGAGACTGAAAGTCCTATTGCATGAACTGAGTTTTAAAAATTCATTAAAACAGAACTGGTCATCCATATTTACGATCAACAGGCAGACAGATGTAGCTGCTCTCAGTATGCACCTGATGGTGATCTACATACCACAATTTCTTCGGTAGTTAACATTATTGCCATTCAAATTCATGCTGGGACTATAACCAGTTTCCTTCTTCATTAACATTCTTCCTTCTGAGAAGACTCAGAGAGGACCTATTAGCAATATACAGGTTCGTGAGGTGGTTTCATGTGGAGGTGGGTCGTGACTTGTTTTCCCCTGTGGATGAGGACAGGATGCATTCCAATGGAGCAAAGCTCAGGGGACCAGGATTCCAGGTAGATGCCAGGAAGTACTTCCTGATGGTTAGGACCCCGAGGGTATGGAATGGGCTTCCATAAGAGGTGGTTGAAGCCCCACTGGTGAGAGGGTGTTTAAGGATAGGCTGGACATGCTCATGGTAGGCATGTCATGAGCAGAGCTG
This sequence comes from Varanus komodoensis, assembly GCF_004798865.1. Lineage (NCBI taxonomy): Eukaryota > Metazoa > Chordata > Lepidosauria > Squamata > Varanidae > Varanus > Varanus komodoensis. The sequence goes on along the minus strand of NW_025335761.1, from coordinate 26,836,172 downwards.
GCTGGAGCTGGGGGTCAGACTAGATGGCCTGGGAGACCCCTTCTGACTCGCTCTGTTTCTATGTGCATCATTTCCAACTTGGAGGCAGAACATCCAGCGAAAAAGAGCATTGGTCAATCTAGGTAGATCTTGAGGACTTCCACTGAACTAATCTTAGACTTAGAGAGTTGGCAGGGGTTCTCTCACACCCGCTGGCCTCCATTTTTGAGACCTCGTGGAGAACAGGTGAAGTTCCAGAGGACTGGAGGGTGGCATCAGTGGTCCGAATTTTCAAAAAGGGTAGTAGAAAGGACATGGGGAATTATAGACCGGTTAGCCTTACGTCCGTTGTAGGAAAAACAATGGAAAGGCTCATAATAGAGAGAGATCTAGTGATGCTAGATAGGGAAGGGAGGCTGACAGCCACACAACACGGCTTCCGCAAAAACAGGTCCTGCCAGACAAACCTTGTGGAATTCTATGACAAGGTTTCGAGATGGCTAGATGGAGGGGATGCAGTGGATGTGGTATACGTGGATTTCAGCAAGGCCTTTGACAAAGTGCCCCATGATATCCTGGTGGAGAAACTGAGGAGTTTTGGGATACACCAAAGCACTGTCCGGTGGATTAGGGCATGGTTGACTGACTGAAAGCAGAAGGTAACCATTAGCAGGGAATCATCGGGATGGCGGCCAGTAACAAGCAGGGTCCCCCAGGGCTCTGTCCTGGGGCCGATCCTGTTTAATCTTTTCATTAACGACATGGAAGAAGGGGTGAACAGTCTGCTGATCAAATTCGCAGATGACACTAAAACTGGAGCAGTGGCCACAACTGAGGAGCAGGTACTCCAGATCCAAAAGGATCTGGACAGACTACGGAAGTGGGCAGGAGACAACAGGATGGCGTTCAATGTGGATAAGTGCAAGGTCTTGCACTTGGGGCATAGGAATAGGTGTCATAAGTACAGGTTAGGTGATAAGTGGCTGGAGAGCAGCACTTGTGAAAGGGACCTCGGGGTACTGGTTGACTGCAGGCTAAACATGAGTCATCAGTGTGATGCGGTGGTCAAGAGGGCGAACGCCACCCTTGGTTGCATAGCCAGAAGTGTAGCTTCTAGATTGAGAGAGGTATTACTACCACTCTACATGACTCTGGTGCACCCGCAACTGGAGTAATGTGTTCAGTTTTGGGCCCCTCATTACAGAAAGGATATAGCCAGGTTGGAGTCAGTGCAGCGTAGGGTCACAAGGTTGGTGGCCGGTTTGCAGGGGATGGGGTATGAGGCGAGACTGAGGGAACTGGGTCTCTTCAGCCTGGAGAAGAGGAGACTCAGAGGGGATATGTTGGCGACATACAGGTATGTGAGGGGATGTCACATGGAGATGGGTAGAGACCTGTTCTCCCCTGCAGAGGAAGACAAGACGTGCTCCAATGGAACAAAGCTCAGGGAACCAAGGTTCTATTTAGATGCCAGGAAGCACTTCCTGACAGTCAGGACCCGAGGGTGTGGAATGGGCTTCCACGAGAGGTCGTTGAGGCCCCATCGGTGAGGGTGTTCAAGGATAGGCTGGACATCCACATGGTGGGCATGGCGTGAGTGGAGCCGGCTGGTGCCGGAGGTCAGACTAGATGGCCCGGGAGACCCCTTCTGACTCGCTCTGTTTCTATGTTTCTAATCCCAAAGTATGGTAAACTGATGTGATAACAAGTCACACATATTTGAACTGTGTCTTGGATAGAGTTGATTAAATATGTTAAACCAAAAAAAAAAAAAAAAAAAAAGCCTGCATAAGGGAAGGGATCAAAAGTTATTCAGACCATCTCATTCTTCCACCCACCCCCATAATTCAATTATTTTGCAAATACACATTTGTCAAAATTTTCCCACTTAGAATTATTCCAAAATAGAAGAAATTAGGATTCACCAAAACAAATTAACATCTAATCCACATTTTAAATATCCAAATCTTTGAATTTTATAAATTCTATTTTATATCTGCAATGTCAAATACCTCCTATATATCACCTTAAGCTGAGCTTCCTTTGATAATTCATTTCTTACCTCATCTCTTGTATAATACATTTTCCCAATTCTCTCTTCCGATATTTTATGGGATACATTTCTTTTCTTAAATGATTTCATAGTCTGATGAGAAACATAAAAACAACTGCTTATCACTATCTTTATACGAAACAATACAGTCTATGTTTCTATGCTGAGTCATAGCAATTACTACTATAGTTTTGTTCTTTTAAATTGTATGTGAGCGTCTTTTAAACTTCAGTTTACTTTTAACTTTCGTTAACTGCCCAAAGAGCCTCAGCTATTGGGCTGTAGAAAAAAATGATATAAATAAATAAATAAGTTGTCTAATTTCTTTAACACATTAATCTTGCTACAGAAAATGCCTCATTTTACCATTTTTATACCATGATGAAAACCAACCACCCAGATTTTTCAGAGTTTAACTCTAAATTATTCTCCATATGTGAAGACAGTAGAACCTCTCAAAAATGTTTTTGCATATCTCCAAAATTTAGATCTTCCATTTGGTATCTTTTTTTAAAAGGAAAGAATTTGTCTCTGTACCTAAATGAACCAAGAAATGAATAAAACGTCCTCCAAGTCAACCAAAGAAGATTTCATGAGACATGAGTTCATTTCATCTACCTAGCAATGCGTATGTTTTAAGAGGCATTTTTTGCTGTTCAGAGGAGACATTAAATAAGAGTATGATGCTAAAAGGAGGAAGGAGCCCATTCTGGCTGAAACCACCACATCTCAGGCATCAAAATATTACTATTATAATATTGTCTTAATTCAGTTATCCAGTCCATCCTTGAATTCAGTAACAATGCTCACTCCCTCAACTATTTAAGAGGGACAATTCCAAAATGTAGCACTTCTCACTGCCAATAATATAACATTCATGCTTAGCTGAGGGGGATTAATATTTTGTCCATTGCCTTCAAATAAGCCTTAACTCATAAGGCAACTCTTACAATGAATCTGATACACCCATAAGGCAGAAGGGAAGAATGTGGCTCTGCATTTGTCTTTGTCCGCTCAGGTGTGGGACACGACAGGCCTAACTTTTATCGGCATGGCAAAGATACACCAGCACCAAGTACGTTGCACTGACTTAGGATCAGAGGCCATCTCCATCGTGCTGCCTATTGTAAGCCAACTGGGGAGCTGCCATTTTCACAGGTGAGAGGGAGGAGGCCTGGTAAGAACTGGGTTCCCGGCCACAATAACAGCCCCTTCTCAGTGAGAGGCAGTAGCAGAAGCAGTTGCCAGTTAATGGACATGGGCAGGAATCCCATCGGCATACAAATGGGCAAAGATGGGGCAGGACTTTTAGCTTTCCCCATTGTAAAATTAATTCTGCTGTAAAAAAGTTGATCTGTCACTTTCCCTGTGGGTATTTCATTTATAGTACTGGGAGGGATCTTGGGGACATGGCCTCAAGTCCAGCTCTGTTCTCCATGATTCCTCAGAGATCATAGACAGTGGTTCTGGGAGTCCTTGCACCATTTCTTTTATGATTCTAGGGTGGAGTTCATCTGTCCCTGCAGATTTGAAATCATCCAGCCCAATTAGATGACCCTTGAACATTTGCCTATCAATCCTGAGCTGCCATCCTGCTCCTTCAGGCTTCTACTTCCCCTTCATCAGGAAGGTCATGGATCCTCTTTTGGGAAAAGACTGTACCAAAGTACGGAATGAGCACTTTTCCCTCTTTGTCATCTGTTATCAGTTTGCCATCTATTCCGAGTCGTCAATGTCATAGTCAGTGTCTTTAAGATGTGGATTGCACACCTCCTGTAGGGACCTCCTATCATGACTCCAGATAGGGACAAGGTTGTCATAAAATTTGACTAGCATTGCTTTCTGGTGATTCAATTGCTCGATCCAATAATAAAGGCAACAATGCTTAGCACTGATACGACACATCATAAAGTCCCTAAAATGCATCTTATCCACTTTTCATTACTGTAACAGCCATGAAAGATAATTTCACATGATGATTTCCATACTGGAGTTGATGGGCTGGTGTGCTGAGACTAAGGGAACCATGATTGCTAATGGCCACCAAATAAGCAAAGCAGACATCACCGTAAAGATGAAATAACCAGATACATCTGTATTTTTAATTTTTTTACTGCAGTGCAAGGTCCCAATCTGAATTTGGATCCCAGCATGGGAAGCAGGTGTCTTCAACCTTTCCCCTCTGTAATTCCCATTCAGCATGGTAAGGGTCACATCTGCAATATAATTGGCCAAATAGTGACCCCTTACCATAGGGGGCAGTGTAGGGACACAATCCAATGCATATACACACAAAAAGAAGTCCTACTATTTCAAGCATTACCCAGGAAGCGTGGGATTCCACCCTTAATGGATCAAATATGGGTTCATTTACAGTACTCCCATGCAAGGATTCCTATCTGAATTGGGGACCCTATACTTTAGCATTAAAAATGAGTTTGCTCTGGAGCTAAAATATGTGTTTTGGGTCTTAGTTCATGGCTGAGGTAAAACCATGGGCATCCTGGCTTCAGTTTACTTGCCCAATTGTTACTGTACAGCTTACATGCACCCCCCAGAGAGGTTTGCCTGGCACCGAGCTTATATTCTTCTCAGCACCAGGTGAAAACTTTTTTATTCAATCATTATTTTAAAAATTAGCATTTTAATGTCTAACAGTCACTTTTGATTTAATTAATTTTCACTGGTTATATGTTATTTATTATATTGGTTTGGATTGTTTTATTATATTTTGATTTTAATGATTGTAAGTCATCCTGTGATGCCATGCATAAGCGATGTCATAGAAAAGTTTTAAATAAACAAATATGGAGAAAGAGGATTCTTTCCCACAATGACAAATGAGAAATAAAGTGTGTGTGTGTGTTTACTTTGCTCTGCACTCTATCATGATATCTCCAGTGACTTTTCATAACACCAATTGTTTTCCTTCCCGTGGGTTCCCCCACCCGCCACCCCACTGCCACATATTGCAAGGTTTTCTATGTTACAAGCCTTCTGGGCATATTCAGAACTGCAGTGAAGGCAGAAAGGCTTTCATTTGAATGGTATAAATCTTGTGAGCTTTGGAAGACTCTGTTTGCCAGGATATGAGGGATTTTGGTGAATGCTTTCCTCATGGGGAAGATGAAGTGCACTAGGCTGAGATTCTTCTCTTGTCCCTGCTCTTCCTGCTGCCCCTCCCAGATATTAACATCTCTCTAGTGCCTCAAGATCCTATTTCTTTACTCACCCTCTGTTTGGTTGAGAAGCAATGGTGTTTTACAGATCAAAGTTCCTGTATAAGTCTCTCCTGAGATCCTATCAGTAAACAAAAAGTCTCTTTCTTCTTTTCTTTGTGGGCATTATTCTATGATGCAAGGGATTGACTTTTGGTTTAGAAAACAGAACTTGATATGAGAGTTTCTTGTCTCCATAGTTTGTACAAAAAGTTTGTAACCTTTCCTTCCTCCGCAGTGCTGTTAGACCTCTACCAGGAAGACAATTAATGTGAAAAATGAATGTTTTATTCACTAAGAAACCAGAGAGACTTGGAATATCAGCCTCATTAAATCCTCATTATTTACAGATGAATCAGTTTGAATTACCCTTGTAATCTTTTTTCTGCTTTTCTGTTTCTTCCATTATTCTTATCAGCAAACATTTTTGTCATTTTAAGTGACCCAAATTTATATGAAGTATTTAATTATTTTGACAGTTTATAGCAAAATATGTGTGTTGAATGGAAAGCAGGTTGGCTCATATACCCCATTAATTGCATAGCAAGGAGAAACTAATAAAAAGCTAACCCAATGAAGTGAAGGACAGAACTGGAATTTCACAAGTATAAAGATTTGATCAAGTGAAGGGGAACTATTAGCCAAAATAATTTTCCTTGTATTGTTCTTAATTATTATTCTGCATGGAGTCATGGAAATAATTCATACCACTCAAATGAAAATATCATTGCCTCCTTTGCAATCCTAAATGAGCCCAGAAGGCTTGTAATGAAGAAAAAGCTTGTTGCTGATTGGGTCTGGTTTTGTAGGGCTGAATCATTACAAGGAAAAATCTGCACATCCATTATTAATTTTAGCTTAGAAAAATGGATGGTATCAGACACATCTACATTTCAACACATTGTGCTGATAGCGTTATATCAGTTAACTTCTGGAAGACAAAGATCATTGCAGCAATTAGGCTGAAACAAATTGCTTCTCCAACTACCCATCCTTCTAAAAATTCTCCTCTACAGTTTTTGATATTGACTGTGTATTAAATATTCAGTACCCAATATTCAGTGGTTGACATCCAAATAGCATGGCTGTTTGACATTTGATAATTGACAGCATTTAGGATGTGACACATGATATTTGATAGCTGACAGTTTTTGACAATTGACATTCAATGGCATTTCATATTATTGTTTCATGGCTATTACTTGGTATCTTTCTGTGTTTCAGAAATCACTTATTTAGCCAACATGAATTCAGGCAGAAATTGTGTCTCCCAGATGGTTCACCAGCTACAGCTTAACATAATCCAGATTGAGCTTCTTTTTCCATATCAGGAGTTTTTGAGCTTTGGGGAAATCAAAGGTGGCGTCAGGATAGGAACCTGACAGATAAAAGCTTGCTGCTAAGGCCTCATGGCAACCAGCCTTGTTTTCTGCACCTCTCCTTTGGTCTTGCTTGTCAAGGTAGCCTTACCTTTGCTTTTAAAGGGTGTTTATGACCCCCAGGTCTGAATCTCTTTCAGCCAGATGACCAGATTCATTTTCAAAGATGCTCCCAGGAGTAGTATTCCAGCAGTGGGCTTTCACAAAAACAGAAATCCTGGGTCTTATAACATTCACAACTACAACATAAAATGCTCTGCCCCTCTCTTTTTCTCTAGTTGCATGCCATTAATGGTTCCTCTCCCAACAGAGCATGGGTGTAAATATAGCTTCCCATCTTTTCTCAATAAACCTCTTTACATGGAGAATCTCCCTGTGTTGGAGCCTGGTCAGGACCATGGACAGCTATACTGAAATGCAACCTAGCAGAATAAGTTATCCTGCCCAGAAGATGGTATCCTAGAATATGTTTTTTGAACAAGGAAACCTACGCCCGGAAGAGCAGCAGTAAGAAATGTGATTCTGTTCACAGGCCAGGGCTAGGGCTAGCAGACCAGGCCCCTTGAATTTAGACTAGCTCCAGCCAATTTGCAAGCTCCTTCTGCTGCAAATTCAAAAGCTCCATGTGGCACCTGGCCCTCTCCTATTCCCTTCCATGACTAAGACTGAAAACAAACCATCTAGACAACAAACTAGGACAGGCCCAGTCTGAAGCCATGGGAGGCTACCAGACACTCTCCTTGCTGTTTAGTGGACCAAGGACTGCTTGCTGGAAGATTGGTGGGGAAGCCACCTCTGTGGAAAATCCATTTGCTGCATCTAAAGGCAAGCCAGCTCTCAAAAGCCAGAGTGGGAGGTCAAAGTAGACAGTCTGCTCTCATTTATTCCTAAAGGACAGGATTTAGTCTGCCAACTAGAGGACTAGTGTAGCTCTGGGCCCATTTTGGTCCTGTTTCATCCGAATGAAAGGGCTTCAGATTCTGTACTCCCTACCACATGTCTGGAATGTCCCACCAGCACTGTTGTGGCACAGCAATGGTGGGGGAGCGTTCCCCAAGCCTCTGATGCTGGACTTGCTTTACCACCCACAGACCTCCCTCTCTGCAGGTGGACAATGGAATGCACATCCTATGAATCCTCAGCCACAGGCATGGGACCTTAGGATTGTTCCAAACAAGCAATTGACCTAGAGAATCAGCACACAACCTCAGGACTCGGGGCCAAGTCTGACCCACACAACTGGGAACACAACTGCTCCCTTCCCCTGGCCCCATCGCCTTTTGCCAAGCCACATATCATTCAATGGTTGGCTGGTTTTCAGTTTTCCCCCATTCTAAAATGCTGGACTTCCTCTCCTAAGACATAGTTAACTGAAACATGGCATTTGGGGTGGGGTGGGGTTGCTGCCTCTGAGTCAGACCTCTCCTGGAATGTGGCCCCCAACATCTTCTCGAAAATGAAATTTGGATCTCAGGTTGAAAGAGGTACTGAACTAGAGTTTGGCCTTTTATACCCTGATTACAAGAGCAAATGCATTGATCACATGTATCTGCTCATTACAATGCATAACCCCATCACAACACCATTAAATATTATTTTATGTTCACCTTATTAATAATCTATATTAAGCTTCAGTTCTCCCCACACAATTGTGTGCACCTGCAATGAATTTTATACACACATTTTGGAGCACTAAAAAAAATAATGACCCCATTGAGATGCTACAGTGAAATAAGATTATGCTCCCTAAATGGAAAATATGTAATAGACATTTGAAATATAGGAAAATAAATATAATTAGGAAAAGTAGTTTGGTGAACAATTAATGCTATCCATAATTACAATATGCAAACAAAGAAATCATGAGGGAACAATTGCACAATAATGAGATTTTAGGTTCTGATAGCAAATTTTTCTCTGAAGTAGCAAGAAAGCAGCTTTCATAAATAAAAATGGGTTGGAGAAAAGAATTTTTACCCCCCCCCCCCAAAAAATAGAAATGTTTGCACCATTAAACATTATAGCTAGGATGCAAGTGCCAGCAAGGGTCAGTTTGGATCCACTATAGTTCTGTGTTTTTCTTCAAAGAAGGTATCTGCTTGTAGAGCACAAAGACATGACCCAGGCAAAATTAAACACCTTTAAGTCACATTATTTCATGCTTAACCTTTTACCAATGAAACAGATGACACTTAAAGAACTTGACTTTGCATGTCACTGGCCCTCACTTTTCAGATGCTTAGACATGACTAAATCCTTTGAAATCATGCAATTAAGCACATGCAAGTTCCATGTATATTAATGAACCTCATACACAAAGCTTTAAATTTTTCTGCACTTTACTGGAAAAGGCAAAAGAAGTGATTTGTGCTTTTTGCTGTAATGGCACAAAAAGGGAGTTAATGTCTGTTCTGGGAGTTGGCGTGAGCTCTTTTCTGTAATGTGTAAAAGAGCCCCAGGTACAAAATGCAGCAGAGTGAAGGAGCTGCCCTTGCTGCTGTCTGCAGACAATATCCTCAGAACTGGAGGCAAGTCACAAGCTCACAGCCTCTGTTACTTGAAACAGGGAACATGGTGACTGCCTGAGCAAAACTAAGGAGAAAAAGATGCAGGGTCTTCTCAAGTATTTTGCACACAACTGAAGTATTATGAAAATGGGGGGAATCTGCTTTTCACACTCACAGTAACAAAGGAATAATCTGAGCACAGGGGTAGGTAACACAGCACCGATGGACACCAGTGCACTGTCAAACCTTTTCTGGATGCTCACAAAGGGTCCTTACCCTTCCCACTTTAAAAAATAAATGCTATGAAATAGGATTGTGCTGGTGCTGAAAACCACAGGTTCAAAGGAGATATTTTCACTGAGCTGTCCACTGCCACCCCAAATCACTTTCTCAGTCACTCACCCAGCTCAGATCACATCTGCTTATATGTAAAGCTGGAATGTTCAAACCAACATGCATCACTTCACCCTTACATATCCTGAGATGCATTAGCTATTTTAATGCCTATTCTCCCTGTTTGGAGAGAGCCTTTCGCAGCGCTTTGTTCTCTCTTTTGTTTTAAGTAAACTAAATAATTTAAGGTCATCAGCAAACTTGGCCATCTGATTCCAGATCAAAGCTGAAAAGCATTGCTTCTGGTACTAATAATCCCAAGGCCCCTCTGTTTGCATATTTTCTTTGGAAGAAGGTTCCTGATATTCCTGGTGTCTGGTCTACTGTGCCACCATCCCTCACGATTGCTTAGGCTGGCTGGAACAAACCATCTGTGAGGTCATGGGTTGTCTTCCTTGATTTAAACCTTAGTTTTAGATTATCATGAACAAGTGGCAAAAGACCACAAGTTAGTGTTCTGCACCATAGATTTACATCTTCCTATGCCAAGCATATAGTAGAATATGGTTGCAATTCTTTAAAAACTTGCCTGGGAATCATTTCCACTAAATTTAATGGGACTTTTGATTACACAAGTATAGAATTATACTGTAAGGCTAAAATCCTATGCAAATTAAACTTGGAGTAAGTTCCAGTGAAGAATACACCAGGAGAGAAAAGAACAATAAAAACTAGAAAAGTCATAATTTTGATGCCTTTGCAGAAGTCCCATTGAATTCAATGGGCTTACTCACAAGTAAGTGGATACAGAGTTGTAGCATCAAGTTTTGGTTTATTTTTTGAAAGAACAAAAAAAGTCTATGAGAATTAATATTTTAGGCATATGTAAGCACGGATGTTTTAAAGTTTGGTAAGAAGTTTTTAAGTTTCTCAATAACAACTGTTTTAGAGAAAGTTCTCCTAAAATGCAAAGCCTTAATGAAAAACTAAGAAAAAATTGAAGCAATAAAAGCTTTAATGAAAAATAAAGAAAACTGGAAGCAATAAACACAGAAAAAATGTTATAATGTTTAAAGAAAAAAGTGTATATGTGTACATATGTCTATGTGGTTATTTTTAATATAGAGTAACAAATATTAATAAACATTGACAAGCATCATCTGAAGTAAACGAATGTTGTTTTAAAGGTCCCTGGAGAAAAAGTGGGATAATAAACAAACAAACAGATTTATTTAAGAAAAAATCTTTAAAGGTGTCATTTAAATATTTTGAACAAATAGGCAAATTAAATAACATTATAACAAGTCCAATAAGAGTTGGAGGTTAAATATAATTGCACCTTAGATAGACTGTTCCTTTTGAAGGCACTGATTCAGTTAAGCAAAGCAACTAAACCTCTTTTGTGTACTGTGAAAAGTTACATGAATGTTCATGATAAATGCCGGTTTGCCAAGACAACCATACCTGAAGAGTCAGAGGACTTTGACATTGAAGCTTCTAGCACATCTAAGGGAATTAGTGGGGAGTGTTTTCCTCCCTTCTGACCTATTCTGGAGCTTTCATTCCATTCTCCTCTCATTACAAGCAAATGGAGGAAAATTACCTAAGTCAGCTCCACGGATGACAATTTTTTTCCTGTGTTGGAGGTTGTGGACCTTGATTTGCCTATGCCACACCTCCTTGTTCTTTTCCCAGTGTCAAACACTGGAGAGTTAAATGCGGTGGAATTTTTCTAAGGGTTGTGAGAATGGATCCAAGGACAAATCTCCATCCCTAAGTGTGAACCTCTTTCCCAAATCTCAGAAGGGAAGATCCAAGATGTGAACCCTCACATATCCTCCAAGGAGCTGTACAATTACAGCCTTAGATCATTTAATAACAGAAAGCAATGCTACTCCCTAATTGATTTTATTTTGCATAAATTTTAATAGAATTAAATTTTATAGTGTCTTGAATTTTAATTTATATTATTTTAACTTCTCACATTAATGTCTAACTCTGAGCTGTATATTGTTGTGAACGGTGTACTGTTGTGAATAGTGTATATTGTTGTTTCATTTACATTGTTCGTTTATTGTTATGTTTATTATTGTTTCATTGTTACTTTATTGGCTTATGCGATTTGATTTTGTTGTTCTGTAATATGCCTAGATGGGATGCAGGTGGCGCAGTGGTTTAAACTGCTCTGCTGCTGGGCTGGTTGATCGAAAGGTCGCTGGTTCCAATCCACAATGGGATGAGTGCCCGTTGTTCCATTCCAGCTCCTGCCAACCTTGCGGTTCGAAAGCATGCAAAATGCAAGTAGATAAGAAGGTACCACTTCTGTGGTAAGGTAAACAGCATTCTGTGCACTTCAGTGTTTAGTCATGCTGTCCACATGACCACGGAGACTGTCTGCAGACAAACGCTGGCTCCCTCGGCTAGGAAATGGAGATGAGCACCACCCCCTAGAGTGGGACATGGCTGGACTTAACGTCAAGGGGAAACCTTTACGTGTAATATGCCTAGAGAGTCCATTGGTCTATTGGTTGAAGACTATAAGTTTAATAATGAACAAACAAGCACTTTCTAGAAATCACACAGCAAATGGAACCTCCTGAGCTAAATGGATGTTGCTGTTTTCAAACTATAAGGTCCTAAACATGTTGGGCTTGGCTTGCTTTGAAAATTATTTCCTCCTTAGCATTCTACACTGATCTCTGTTAACCATGCCATATGTTTAACTACACGAACTGTGAAAGCCCAGAGAAGGGCATCCTTGATGGTTTCACCCAAACTCTGGAGGTTTCTTCTTCCTGAGCCTATCCTTCTTCTAGAGGCAACATGTCCTCATCTATTTATCTAGGGAAGCCTCAATAATAGAAAACACATGGATAATTTTATCAGAATATTCAACATTGTCTGTAATCTCACATGTGTGTTACTTATTAATTTGAAGGCTAAGAATCCCCCCCTTTTTTTCATGAGGGCACTTTTCTTTTTTCCTTTCTTCTTCTTTCTTTTTCTCTTTTTTATTATTTTATTTTATTTCTTTTTGCATCAAGCCACAATTCAGGAAAACTTTCGGGTACAATCCTATGTATGTTTGCATAAGTAAAAGCCCTACCACAGGGCTAACTAGAGAGAAGCTGAAGGACATTTGTCTCTCTAAAGATGCATAGGACTGTGCGTTTAACAAAGCTGAAGCATGCTTGAATCAGTTGGTTTAAGTCTGAGTTGGACTGTGGCCTGTATATTAAACTACAGAATCAGTACCTTTCCAATCTGAGTCTGGCATCCTTGCCATAATTGTAGGAATATTACCATCACAATCCAGTTTTTCCAGGACTTGTATAAATACCCCATATTTGCTTCATTGACAAATTCCATGTGTGCTACCTGTTCATTAGAATGATAAATATTGCTTTGTGCATGCAAGTTACCCATCATGTAGCAGCAATTAACAAGCCAAGTTTTCAGCTTCTGCAGCTGCAACAGTGTCTTCCAAATCTAGTGCAGGGGTCAGACCACCAAATGCACTGTGCCATGTGTCCAGATCAGGAAGGAGTGTCCAGGGAGTTAGCCAATGATCAGGCAATCTGTTTAGTCCAAACAGTCAAGGCAAGCACAAAGAAGCAACAAAGAAAAGGCTCTGGCTGGACTAATTTGTAGCTGCCTGTAGGGCAACACAGCTGGCTGATCCAGACACCCCGTGGTTTGAATTCTGTTTGGGCTTCTTGTCTGAGATCCTCCTCTTTCCCAAGGGGTGAGTTCTCTCCAACTGTGCCTCCAGCCCTTGGGGGAGTCCAGGAAGGGTCCGGGAGAGCACAGGTTGCTTCTCCAATGGAAGGCTGTCATGTGCAGCATCAGTTTCATTGAATGGGTCTGACTGTCTCCTTCTTCTTCTGATGAATCCTCCTCCAGGTAGGGCATGACACTAAGGGTGTGATCCTATGTTCTCCCAAGATTGTGGGTAAAGAATATGTTGGAATCCCAGCTCCAACCTCAAAAAACACTCTGCTCTGATGGTTTCCCTGCTGCCCTTGCAGCTGGTGCAGTTCTTTCTACGCTGGCTGGGCTCCAAAGATGGAAGACTGTCTTTACAGATCGTGCAGGGGAAGTGTGCAAGGTGTGAGAGGGTTGGACTGTGGACCTGGACATTCAGGTCCTAGTCCCCACTTGGCAATGAAGCCCACTGGATGACTTTGAGCCAATCATGGACTCTCAGCCTAACCTACTTCACATGGTTGTTGTGAAGATAAAAATGGAGTAGAGAAACACTATGGAGTAGAAAGCAAAAGGAAAAATGGGTGCAATATAATGATGATGATGATGCATATGTATCATAACATTAAATTAATCCCATATGTATGGATAGGAAGTTCTGCTGTTTTGTCTCTACTATACTGTATGTGTAAATTGGGCTTCTGTTTTGACTTCACATCATATTGCTGGTGGTCTTCCCAGTTTTTGGGATAAAAGATTTGCCATGTGTTAGACTTGATGGTTCTTTTTGGCAGAGGGATTCGTTAATGTGCTATATTTTCTCTTGAGACTCCAAGGGAATGTGCCAGAAACCAACCAGGCTATTGATGTTCAGGAGAGGCAAGAGTTTACAGAATGCAAAGGATCATCTGGTGAGCAGATTTCAACATTGTTTGAAAAATGCTGGCACTTTGTCTTCCATTTAATCCACTTTTGTTAGGGACTGGATGATGCAGGAGCTGGAGAGACTTCGGGCTGTGGTGACATTTGACTAATTGTCTCCTGTCTTTCTGGTGCTCAAGGCGGACTTGCAGAGAGCATCTGTCACTGATCCCACCTCTCTTTAAAATCATGGCTGGATGGAAAATTGTCAATATGTTGTTAAATAACTTGAACTGAGCTTCTGATGTTACATCCAAATTCAGAATTAGGTGGAAGTAGAATTGCCAGCTCAGAAGGTGACTGCACACTGTGATTTCCTTTCCCAAAGCCAAGAGATAGAAATGCATGAAACAATACACTAACTTCTCTCTTCTTGGCTGTTCAAGAGGCCCTGCGTGTTTGAGGATTTTCCCTGGTTTTTTGGGAGATGTATAGAGCAGGGGGAATAGCATAGCAGCCACTTGCCCTTGAGTAATGGAGCCAGAGGAAAACAGGGGCCAGGTTTTGGGAGGATTAGAGAGCATGAGGGGAGGGAAACTGGCAAAAAAAATCAAGCTGAACTTTTCAGTGAGCCATTGCCTCAAACTCATTGCAGGTACACTGTGGTGGTTGGGCTGAAGTACTAAAAGCAGAATAAAGAACTTCCATCTGGTTAGTAGGTGTTATGCATAACAAATGGACCCTAAAAGTATCTCCCCTTGAAAGTATATGTGAAGCAAAGCATCTTTCAGGAACAAGGATGACTTGTGAGATTCTGGTAGTGTCACAGCTCCAGGGACACAGGAATACCCCTCAGGCCTTCCCCATAAAGCATCACTTTTCTGTATGAGAAGAGCCTTTTCTCACCTGCAAGTAGCACATTCTCTGTCAAGAGGAAGATGCTATCAGTTTTCATTCTTCTTAAAGAGAAGTTCAGTTCTGAGTTACCAGAAGCTGAACCACACCTTGTGAATTTAAAGCTGAAGAAGAAGTGGAGAACCTTTGTGCAGGAATAAGGCTCAGGTTAGGAAAGAAGGTTTTACCGTCAGCCTGCCATTTCTTGTGCAATGCTTCAGCACAACGAAGCCAAGTGCAGTTGTTACAAGGACGTGAGCATGCCCAAAGACTTCACCATGCACTCGTTCAGTGATCCGTGGACCATTTCTCAAATCATGCCTTGAATGTTCAGGGATGTGACTGTCCCTGCATATCAACATAATATGTTCATTTTTATTGATATTCCACTCTTCCTCCATGGAGTTTGTGGGGTGGGGATATAAATTTGTAACCTTCACGGCCAAGTGAGAGTCTGAACTAGGGTCTCCCCTGTTCCAACTACATCTCCAGTCCAGCACTCTACCTGCTAAGCCACATGGACTCTCAATTGTGACTGACCCCATGCTGGAAAATCTTCCTAGAGTGGATTGAATCAAATAAGCATGAAAAAACCACAGTCTAAAACTTAGCACCAAAAGCAACTGTAAAGAAAAAATGGAAAAGTTCAGTGTATATTGATTTCAGTAAAGAAAAAAAATGTCTTGAAAATCAGTTCAAAGTCACTGCCAGCTTGTGACTCTTTAGGAACATAACAAGAGCCCTCCTGATTCCAGCTGAGGTCATTCTACTCCACTCTGTTTCTAACAGCAGCTGGCCAGAGGTTTCTTGGTGCTCACAAACAGGCACTAAAGCTGACAGTGTTCCCTGACTGTTTGTCCCCATCTCACATAGTCCCATTCAACCCAGAAAGGGCTTGATGAACAAAGGCCTTGGCTTTGAGTTTAGACCACAAAGAGAGAGTGGTTCCTCCCACAGGAACCCCCCAAGTGGGGGCAGCAGGAGAAGGAAGAAGGTGACAGTAAAAGACAAAGAGAGAAGAAATGACCCCCACCCTCTTTCACCATTGGTCTGACCCACCACTCTCATGTGGCCACTAAAATATTGCCCTGAACAAAGGTTTCCCAGCCCTGCATTCAGATATGCTAGCAGTAGTATTACTCACAACTTCCACAAACTTGCCAAACCCGTTTAAAAAGCCATCTAAAACTCCAATCCCACTTATACGGGAGTATTCCCCATTGAACTTACTAGCATTCATCCCTTGAGACACATGCATAATATTGTACTATAAGGAGACAATCTTATACATGTTTACTCAGGAGTAAATCCCAGGGTGTTCAGTGCTATTTACTCCTGTGTAAGTGCACACTTTGTTGGTGCCTAATGGTGAAACTTTACCAGTAAACATACAGAATATTTTGCTACAAGCGTTCACATACCAACATTTTCTTTCTTAGCATTTGCTGCAGGGATCAAACACAATCTTAGTCTCTTTCTGGAGATCATACTCTATTTTGGTTAGACCAAATTTCTTTCTCCTGAGCAAACCGTGACTACGTTTTCTCATTTTGACAGAATCATGGGTGATTTTTGGTCACCAAGTGAATAAAATGTTATAAATAATTCACTGCTGAAGCCAATCAGTCACTCATAAACAACTTAGATTGTACTGCCAGAGTTTATTATCTTGGCAGGACTTTTATTATAAGTTATGACTTTATGTTGTGATTGCCTATATGACATTTAGATTCAGACTTTCCAGTCTGAATTATTTACAAAGTTCCCAGCCCAGTCTCTGAATCTATCCTAGCCAGTTCAGTCTCTCCATGTCCATCTTCATACGTGCATGTAGAAGTGCTGGTACATTTACTGGGTCTAAATGCAATTTTGGCTCACAATACAGTTGTATGAAATTATAAGAAACTGCAGTTGGAACTTGTGTGTGGCTGCCATGCATGCAAACAGACCCTGAAGTGAGTGTCACTACACTGCTGGCGTTTCCTTTTATCCTATAGGACCTAATGGGCATTTATTGCACACCCAGCAAATGGGATTTTCCCCAGGGACTCCACAATGGGGAGGATAAAACGTTGGAATTGGACCTCAGAATGTTGGGGATTTAGGCTGCTGCTGTCTACAGGGTTGCCTGAGCTGTACCTTGTCAGGGCATCTCATATTGTCTTACTTTTACCTACAGCCAGGTTGAACAGAAGAAAATGTGCCATCTCCACTGGCCCCACATTTCGGAACCTGCAGGGCTTCCAAGGAAAGGATGAATATCATATGCATTTCCAATCCAGTCCCTATGGCTTCCTAAAGCAGTCGCCAGGGGAGTGCATGGAATCCCCAAAGGTGCCCAGATCCATATGTGCTTCCCACTCCCTCCTTCACAGAACTTCGTATAGATCATGAATTTCTGCTGTGGCGAGCAGCGAGAAAAAAGACATGCATCGGGAACATGGGGGAAAGGTGGGAGAGAAGGATCACCAACTCTTCTCCTGATCTTCCTATAGATCACCAGAATAACCTATGTTTGTATGTGCCTATGTGCAGTTCCACAACATCACATATGCTCTTTTCAGCCAAAAAAATATATACGAGGGGTCTTCAAAACATCTCCACACTTTTTTATTTTATAAGTATATTTCGTATTTCATTTGCTGATGGCATTAAAAAGTAGGTACAATGCTGGGAAAAATGCATCGCAAAGGAAGGTGACTATGTAGAAAAGTGATGCAATTTGTTTTTGAAATTCTTAGTAAACAGAGTTTTAAAAAGTGTGGAAACTTCTGGAAGAACCCTCATATATTTTTTAAAAATATTTTAATAATTAGTGCCATTTGACCTATGCTTTTGCATTTCTGCCTGTATTCTTTTGCTATTCTATTTTTAATATGAAGTAATTGGGTTTTATTGTGTTTTTATCTTGTGAATGCGAGCCACTCAGAGGTGCTGTGGCACAACTGGGCGGCATACAAATGTTTTAAATAAAAAATAATGATAAATAACAGAAATGTGCATCCCTGTCCCAAAGCTCTAATCCTCTCTGCTGTCTTGAACTGACAGCTGTTTGTTAAGAACTAGTGCCTGGGTTTGCTTTTCCACCTCATCTGATTTTTCTACCCTATCACGAGAAATTGAGTTCAGTTCATTTTTATCAGGATTTACCCAGTTCTCACTTCTGGGCTAAACATGGATTCAGACATGAACCAAATGCGTACTTCTAAAAAACATACGTGCTTAAACCACTGGGAAAGGAATACGTTCATTTAAAAATGGATATACCTTTAGAAAAATGGACATAAAAATAGTAATGGATTTGTATACAAAAAGAAAGAAAAAGATTGCAAATTAATGTAGACCTGAGATGGAAAAAACTCTGCAGTGGGATTTGGGGAACTTTTTTTTTGCTTGCATGCACCTGACACATTTATTTATTTATTTATTTATTTATTTATTTATTTAGAACATTTTTTACCCCGTTCAAAATGGCAGAATGTCTCAGGAGGGCTTACATTCACCCCAACCCCACGAAAATGCCTCCCTTTTGCCTGCCCTGCTCCCCGAGCATGGACTAGACAGAGCGAGGGCAGAAGAGGAGCCTCCCCCTCCAAAGATAAAATGGGAGATCCTCCCCATCCTATGGTTTTAGGACATCATGGCATGAAGCATAGAATTATCATGTTAATTACAATAATATTTGTGAAAATGGTACAGAAATAACCACATGAATTCAGTTTAGGAGTAAAGTACATAGTGCATGCAATTTTCTAACTGATTTATTTCTTTATTAGTTCTTTTATCCTGCCCCATTACCCAAAAGGCTCTCTGGGTGGATTGCAAAGTTTAAAAATACAGTAAAACACTGTTCAAAATACCAATTAATATAACAATAAAATCTAACAATCCAATCCAACACCCAAAACCACACCATTCCAAAACCTCACAGACCCATATCTAAGAACAGCCTAAAAAATGCAACAGCTGATTATAAATCAGATGTAAAATGTTAAAACCATTAAGATCATTCTAAGAGTTAAAATATCAGGAAAATTTTAAAAAGTATTCACCTGGTGCCAGAAGAATGGTACAAGAATGGCACCAGGTGAACCTCTCTGAGAAGCTGGTTTCAAAGTTGGGGTGCCATTGCCAAGAAGCCCCTTCTCCTTGTAGCCACCCTCATTTCCTGAGGAGAAGTCTCCTTGAGAAGGGCCTCTGATGATGATCTAGAGGGCTGGGAAACCACATGTGGGGAAAGGCACTCCTTTGGATGCCCTGGCCCCAAGCCCTTTAGTACTTTAAACACAAGTGGCAACACCTTGAATTGGGCCTGGACTTCAACTGGTAACCAGTGGAGATGGCAGAGAACTGTGTTTATGTGTTCATATCTGCCAGCCCTCATCAGTAGCCTCGCCACCCTGTTCTGGAGCAGTTGATGGTTCCAGACCATCTTCAAGGGAAGTCCCACATGCAGTACATTTCAGTAATCCAGCCTAGAGGTTACCAGTGCGTGAATAACCATTGCCAGGTTTTAATTGTTTCTGTACATTTTCTTAAGTGCCATTTTTGGAAAGAAAGGCAGAGTAGAAAAATAAATAAATTTTCCCCTTTCTGAAGGAAAAGGACTGCTTAATTCTATCCATGCCAACTGTTTTTGCATTCATATTTGTCCCTGCGCTGCTTTTCCCTTGCAGGGTTCCAGATGTGTATTTATCCACATAGTTAGCTCTTTAAGCTGACATGAACTGAGTAATAAATACAAATGCACTCAAAGAAACCTAAACATTCTTTAAAAATCAATTTATTTGTATGACTGCAAACATTTTTAAGCATGCTAAGACAGCTTTGGGACCTTCTATATGTATGCCATGATTTTTGAGAGAAATCTGAAAAGGTTTTTTTAATACAATTATTGATTCATTTTCTCAGCAGATCAAATGCATTTCAGAGTAGCACCACTGGAATCAATGGATTATACTCAAGAGGCATCCAGGACAAACTTTATCCAGACTTTAAAAATACCAAGCTTGAGAAATAGACAACCTCACTTAAGCAGGTAAAAGGGGAGTGTAAATTCCTGAAAACTTTGGTTAGAACAAAATGCAACTGTCAAGTTGCCAACCAGGACGACCTACAGAAAATGCATCTTGCCAGCTTCGTTGCATGCCAATGCCTGGGCATCATTCAGAGTACCTAGCCTGGCCTCTGGCTACTTGCAGGGCTACATTTTCTGTATGAGTCTACTCAGAGTTTTGCTCATCACCAGAGTCCTCCCCATGGTTCTTGCCATCACCTGTGGCTAAACAGCTGGGGTCTGGGTAGAGAACTTTTTCCAGTTGGCACCTTGTATTTAGAGAGATGCCTTGGACCCCAGAGAAACTCTTCTGGTACCCCGATAACCTCACCCGGGGGTATCTTCATAGTTCTAGGCAAAGGCCTAGATTTATCCAGGCTTCTGACAAGTTCCTTTAGCTGCCTTTAACACTGCCTTTGAAATATGATGGGATTCCATGGCTTTTAGGGCTGCCTCTTTGTCGTTTTATAGAGGGTAGTATCCTTTTCTGCTGCTGTGTTCCCACTGGTTCTGTGGAAATCCTGGAAACAAAAGGTATTACTACCACTCTATATGACTCTGGTGTGCCTACAGCTGGAGCATTGTGTTCAGTTCTGACTCCTCACTACAAGAGGGATATAGCAAGGTTGGAATCAGTGAAGCAAAGGGCCACTAGGATGGTGGCTGGTTTGCAGGGTAAGCCATATGAGGAGAGACTGGGGGAGCTGGGTCTTTTCAGCTTTCAAAGGAGGAGACTCAGAGGGAACCTGTTAGCGACATACAAGTTTGTGAGGGGGTGCCATGCAGAGGTGGGTCATGACCTTTTCCCCCCTGCAGTGGAGGACAGGACACGTTCCAATGGAGCAAAGCTCATGGAACCAAGATTTAGGGTGGATGCCAGGAAGTACTTCCTGATGGTCAGGACCCCTAGGGTATGGAATGGGCTTCCATGGGAGGTGGTTGAAGCCCCAACGGTGAGGCTGTTTAAGGATAGGCTGGATACACACATGATAGGCATGTCATGAGTGAAGCTGGCTGGAGCTGGGGGTCAAACTAGATGGCCCAGGGCCTCCCTTCTGAATCACTCTGTTTCTATGTTTCTAAGCCCTCGTTCCAGGAAGAGGGAAGGTCAGCAGTCCCGCTTCCACATCATGGCCACATGATCTGCTGGCCATGACCCTTTCCTTGAATGTTTCTCTCATTTCTCATTTCTGCAGGATCTACTAGCTTCCCATTATGCTGGAGGTCCACAGAAACAGCCCTGGATATTGCCTGTGAGGTTTACTACATTTTTAATTTTATTTTAAACTTAGAGCTTTGTGCTGAAGGGTAAATGGATTAAAAACAAAAACATGTGGGGTTGCATTCAGTGTGAGTCTAACTTAAGGTCCATGCATTTCCATGCTCCTACTCCAAGTAGGACTAAAAATGTATGCATCCTACATAATCAGAGTAAGAAAGGCTGACATAAGTTAAATAAAAAGGCAGAGAGAGAATGGGGTGGGGGAGGCAAAAGTCTCCTCCAACTGAATCTGTGATTCAGCCTTCTGGAAAAGCACTGCTTGTAGTAACAAATTCCACATCATAGTTAAGAAGTCCTTTGCATTTTCTCTCTGCAGCATTCAATATTTTCATCAAATGCCACATGGACAGGGATTGTGTCTGTTCAGTTCATCACTTTGCTTCAAAAGTTTGTGTATTGACACATCAGTCTGAAACAGCTCGTCTGACTTATCACCTTGGGCAGTGGGATGGAGAGGAATGGTGGAGCCGTGTCAAGGCTCTCCCTCCACCCCCTGTGGAGTGGATTGATCTTGTATAGATCTGTTGTTTCAATGAGAAGGTGGTAAGCCCAAAAGCAGAGCATTTTTGAGAATAGGTTCATCACTCAGAATTTCACAAAGACGGGGAGCTGGTGGACACCTGATAGCTTCTTCCAACAAGGTACGAGATGTTTGTTTGTTTGTTTGTTTGTGTCACGCCAAGGCCAGAAAGGTTGTCATTTTCCAGCACCTTTCTGTAAAAAGCAGGTTTCTTGATGGTTGCAGGCAAAAAGCCAAATTCAAGAAGAATTCAGATCATGGAGGCTGCACGCCCTGTGCCTTACCACATGCTGACAAAGGTGGAAGGCAGCGGGGACTCGCTCAAACTGCAGTTGCCAGGAGCTCAAAAGGTCACGTGAACAGAAAATTAAAGACTGTTGCATGGCTGTTTGTGAAGCATCTCACAATAAAGTTGGGTCCAGCTGAAACAAGTCCTTCACCCCTGAGCAGTTTCCATTACCCTTATTGCTCCCCATTTCATGTTAGGCTGCTTCCAGAGCCTCTTATCACAGCTCATTCTGCTCACACATGCCTTTTTGTTCAAGTTCCTTCCTGGCTTGTGGTTAAATAGTTGTCCGGGAGGGGGCAGGAGGCATTATCGAGGAACATAAAAACGATACAGATTGTGTGTGTGCAAGTGATCCAGCCCAGTGCTGCTGCAGTTCCTTAGGCCGCTGCAAATCTGCCCCGTCTGTCAGGCTTCGATTTCACATCAGTTCAAAACTATAAGGGGGGAGCACGAACGCCTACCCTCCACACATTGAATGAACATGTGGAGGGAGTCATGGGGCCACGAGGGTTGGCTCTGCCTGCCGCTGCCCCTGTCCCCCGTTAAATGTCCATTAGAATGAAGCCCCCCCCCACTTCACACCACCTCAAAGGTGTGCTGGGAAGGGTTCTGCTGACAAAACTTGCACAAAAATTTGTCACAGGAGCCTAGCAGCAGCAAGCACTGAAGTCGGGGGTGAAGGACTGAAGTCGGGGGGTAGGCCGCAAGTCTCTGTGAATGTTCATTCAGCACGTGTGAGGGGGTATATCCCCCACAAATATCATGTGAAGGTCAAGGTCCACCACATCATCAGAGCTCCTCTGCTATGGTATTGGCACCAGCACAGCAAGTAACCGTGCAATCCAGGGAGCCAGTGTATTTGGCTTCTGCCAGCATTGTCTCAACGGCATGGCACCTGACCACACGGAAAAGTTCTTGCCCACTCCATCTTGATTTTTGTTTCTCCTTTGATCTTTCCCTGCTACTTCCATTTTATACAGACGTTTGTATAAAATGGAAGCGTGGTGATGGAGTTCCTCAAAAGTCGTGAATTCACAGTTCCGCCTTCACATTCAGACAAGCTCCTCATGAGATGCCATATTATCAGATTCTTAGGATTCTAAGAAAGAGCTATTGCCTAAGCTTTCTTTTTTTTCCTTCTCCCACCCAGTTGTCTTTTCTTTAGTGTCATTCCTTTTATATTAGAAGTCTGATGGCAAAGACTATCTTATTAATAATCTTTGCAAGCAGCTCTGAGAGCATTTTTTCAGCTGAAGGGGAGGTTTAAAATGCTTTAAATAAATAAAGCAATACCATTTATCTCCATGGAAACTATGTAACATTTATAATGGAATTCAACAGCCAGTGGTGCAGGGATGGTGCAGGAGATGAAGGGATTTGTAATTTTTTACCATGTGTGGTGAATTTTGTGAGTTTTAGAAAACCATGCTTGATGCTACCAGTGATATTTTTGATACACTGAAAATTTTAGATGCTTAGCACCATCTTTTTAATTATATAAGGAGGGTGGTACCTAAAAGAGGGCACCTACTGCTGTTAAATTTATTAGCAGCCGTGGGGCTAACATTTGCTAAGCACTGGGGATCAAGGCCAGAGCCCTGGAAATATGATTGGCTTATAAAAGAGGTGGGGGAATTCTAGTTCAGAGCTAGACAACCTGAAACCTTATAGATGTTTTGGACTACAACTCCTGTGGTCTCAGTCTTTCAGCCATGATGGCTGAAGCTTATAGAAATACCCAGCCACAGGGCAGGCGGGTTTGACCTCCTCACTACTGTGAGATCTGATGGTACCTTCAGAGGCCTACTGTTTGAGACAGATGCTGTACAGGAGATCCCCAGGGAGGTGAATGACATTGCTAGGTGGCCTCGAAGCCGAACAAAGCCAACTACAGACCTCTTCTATGTCCTGCACAATGCCTGCCTCAGCTTGATGCCTCCGGGTGTTTTGGACTTCAATTCTCACCAGCCATGGGCAGCTTGGCCCATGTTCAGAAATGCTGAGAGTTGTAGTCCAAAACATCTGGGGAGCAGCAGGCTGGAGAAGGCTGACTCAGTACATGGCAGGCCGATGCCAAGCACATGGGGAGCAGTCGTGTCAGTTGCATGAGAAATGATCATGTCTAAACATATTTAAGGACACATTTAACTGCAGGTGCTGCCATCTGCATTGTGTCGCTGCAGTGATGTGTTTTGCCCATGCATTCCGGGCCTTTCCTTTCTCAGTGAGTTAAAAAAGTGGCAAGACTTTAGAGAGGCATTTGTGATCTGTACAGCCCAGCCATACTATAAATCTTTCTTCAGATCCTATTCATTCTAGTGGACTGGGAGTTTTCTCTGCATTTTAACATGCTGCAGTCATTATTTGGTGAAACAAAGAGACAAGGAGAGGGTGAATCACCATTCATGAAGAAGACCAATCTGATCAATACCATTGAATTCTCTCGATGAGCTCTGCTGCATTTTTCTTTTCCTAACAAATAGTTTGATGGATCTCTTTCTGTTGTTTGTTAAATCTCTGCTTAGAGCCACAAAGTTCTTAAAAGCAACTGAGACCAACTCATTTCAGCCTGGCAAAGGGGAAATAACAATGAATATGACAATGACCAACTCTAAGCTGTCAAGGTGTGTTTCAGGGGTGGATGGTTGTTAGGAGCAATAGTGCTAGATATACTGCAAGGCAGATACTTCTTTCCATCTTTTTTTAACTGTAATTGCTGCTACATGATATATAACACATTCTCCATCTGCAACACACCCCCTCTAGCAGCCTGTTTACTGACTAGCTCTAAAATCCCGTATCGCAGAGATGTGCTATTTTCAACATGACATTTCTGATCTATTTGTCAAATGCATCACATACTAGTTTCAGTATTGCCTGGATGAAGACCCATTAAGGAGAGAGCCACAGTCCAGACTGAGAAGGGTGGGGGGCTTTAAAGGATCTTTGGTGTCCTTTTATCTTCTCCTGTGCTTCTCTGGGTATTTTTCCTCCCCCACCACTCTCTTTCACTCTCCTTCCTTTGTGCTAAAGGACTGGTGCTGAATGCTGATGAGGCATCTCTCCACTGCAACCGTAGACAAACCATAACTTCTCATATCAGCCTAGCACTCTTCTCTCGGGTAGATGGTGTGCTTTTTAATAAATAAACAAGTAAAAATTAAGTAATGGTAAGCCTCAGTACATGAGACAGAGCTAAACTGAATAGCTGATAAGACATGGTTAGGATAGTAGAAAGCCAACCAGACCCATAAAGAATATGAAAAGCCTACAAACTGTACTGCCGGAGCAGGAGACCCAGAATTCTGCATCTCCTCTGCCATTCATCTTGCAGCTATTACACATTTCTAACACATGGGCCTGTTTCAGATGACATGACAGCCCACTCTGTTATTGTATATGGGTTGTCGGGTTGTATGAACAGGGCATAATTGATAAAAGATGTCACCCTACAGTGCCCAGTAGCTGTTCTAGGGTTGTGGAGGCCCTGGTGGTTTCTTGTGTTGTCCAAAAAAGGACAAAGCAATTTGCCATGGGTGAGACACTCAACCCTGCAAGCCATTTGCCAGGAATGGTAAAATTCCTTTGTTGACCTGGCCAAAGAGTTATTTGGTAACTCCCATTGCCAGCTGCCCCCAAAGTGTGTAATCTGTATTTTGGGGCTGCTGACAATGGCTGCCAAATCTCCCCACTGTGATTGCTAGTCAAATTCTAGGAAGAGGGGCTGTTAGGATTGGGCCTGCTTCTCCCAAAATGCGGCATTCCAAGACAGAGATTTCAAACTCTGAATCTGAACAAGAGGAAGAGGTGGGGTTGGAATGTGTAGCAAGAATGCCAAGGTGAATGAGCTGCGAGACAAAGGGCCTCTTGTCTGGAGGCAGGGGCCAGAGACACTGTAGAACAGGGGAGCTCAGAGGGAGAGAGATGTGAATTTATCAGCACAGTCATTGTGAAGTCAAACAAGCAGACCGATTAAGCAACATCCAGCATTCCAGCAGTGTGAACCTCCCTGAGGGTGGAGCCAGCTTCCTTTGGGGTAGAAAGAAGGAAGGGAATACCATTTAGGAACAACTTCTGGCATGGGCAAGAGCTAACTCCCCAAATTAGGAATGTCAATTTGATGGGTGCATTTTGTTAATGACCTTTATGTTTCTCACTCTGCATTGCCAAGCCAGCCCAGCTCAATAAAGGACTGCAGTTAGAGACTTTTGGAAAAGTGAGGAGACATGTTCACCACTGTTTGTTTGTTTAGTCACAAAGTCATGTCCGACCCATCGTGACCCCATGGACAACATTCCTTCAGGCTCTCCTGTCCTCCACCATCCCTCAGAGTCCATCCAAGCCCACATCCACTGCGTCAGTGACTCCATCTAGCCACCTCATCCTCTGATGTTCACCACAGCTTGATTCTAAACTGACTCTAAATCTCTTTCATGGAGCCCTTCTTGAAAGAGGTTAGGAGGGTGGCTACTGGGGGGGGGGGCTTCTCTGCATAGGCACCCCAATTATGGAATACATCCCCCATAATACATAACCTTTTTATTATTTTCCTGTTATTTTAACCAGTTTAATGTGGTTTGATATTATTGAATTACTGGATGCTGTGCCATTTTTACCTGTTGCTTGTTGTAAACCATCCCACAATGTCAGTAGACAGACAGTCAATAAAAGCATTAAATAAATAAATTTTCCCTGACCAGTGCCCTTCCTCTTGCTTCCATCTCCCCTGCCATGAGATCCAGAAGTTATGCAATTTGGCACAGTTAGGCCCCACTTCTCCAAAGCAGAATATGAGCACTGCCAGGCTGCAAGATTGTGCTACAATTGTGGACAGAAGGGCTGTTTGTCAGGAGCATGCCTGCTTGCAGAACCCGCATCTCAGCCACTGGAAAGCTGCAGCTCCCCAGCTTGATAGCTTAGGAGGGCTTGAGGCAATTAGGAACAGGAAGGGCTTGGGAATCCTGTCCTGCTCAAACATGCCCGTAGCATACCTATGGAGCCGCCCCCCCCCCCAGGGGAAGAGAGATGCACACAAGCTTTGGTGGGCTCGTGGGACAAACAAATTGCATGGACGTTACTTTTGCTAAACAAGAGTACCGTGACTCTCCCCTTCACATGTGACTCTCCCCTTCAGTCCTTCATTCTCCCTTGCCATGGACATGATGGAGGGGAGGCATCTGCCTGGTGGTCTGGCTACACACCCTTTATGTCAATCATTCCAGACCCTACAGAATAAGTTTGGTTCTCACTGAAAGAGGTGCTGCAGTAGCCTGTGGTGTGAGATCCGTTAATTAGAGATGTGACTTATTAGAATAGTTGAGCAAAGGTCAGATTCGCAAATCAGGAGGAGCAATTTGATCCTTCATCAGGCCCACAAAGGGTTGGGACAAAAGGGAAAAGCTGCTCCTCAACATCTTTGCCGGCTGCTCTAGAGAAGAATGTGCAAACTGCCGGCAAGAATAGCAGGATCCATCCCTTCTTGCGAAGGCATTGCACACCTCCTCAGTGAGAAGGAGGGGACACACTGGCCAGCAGTGAGCAGGTCTCAGGCTCCAAGGTGGGCAGGGTGTTGCCAGAGCTTGGGTGCTGTTTGCAAAGCACTTCCTCTTCCTGGCCAAAGATCCCCCCGTGCCTTTGCTTGCAATGGGTGTGGCTTGCTTTTGATGGGTGTGGTATTAGGCAGGAGGGATTTGACAGGAGGCTGACCCCTTCATGTTGCCCCATTTGAGGCTGGAAGTCTCTTCCCCCTGCGTCATGGAAAATGAGCCAGCCCCTGAATGCAATGGAGAGAAGGATGCTTTGTCAGGTAGGGGCTGTTTTTCACAAGCAGATCTGGCATGCTGTTTCTTTTCCATTCTCCCCTTTGCTCCTTGTGGGGAGCAACTTTTGCCCTTTCCCCTGACCCACTGAGGGCTTCAGGAAACACAAAAGTGTGCTCTGCCCCCCTCCCCCTTTTAAAAGCAAACCGAACCATACTGAAATTAAATGGGACAGACACAGTGGCTCACAGCCATAGTAGTCAGAGAGAAGAGCCTTACACTTCCCCTTGGTGTCCCTGGGATGCTGCCTAGAAAAGGAGGAGAAAGACGGAATGGAGTATGCAGAGTGAGGCCAATCATCAGTTACTATTTCACAAAAGCCCTGCATCGGTTTTCGTGATGTCCAGGCAAGGTCTTGGACCACATTCCCTCCATAAACCAGGACCCAGAAGTCTTCAGGACTGCTGGAGCTATGTTGATGTTTGCTTGATTGCTTGCTAAAGCAGCTTTTCCAACCTCACAGTCACCTGATGTGTTGGACTCGAGCTGGCTGGGATCTGCTGGTGTTGTGGTGGAACATACCTGGTGTTTGCAAACTAGGGAAGGTACCTCAACCAAAAACACCATGAAACTGCAGCTTGGTGGTGGTGCAGAGACATAAACAAACAAGACCATTTAATGAAGCCACATTCAAAGGCCAACCACCACTCAAAAGTCAACAAACAGTGTCCAGAGGAGGGCAACAAAACTGATCCAGGATTTGGAAACACTGCCCTATGAGCAGAGACTGAGAGAAGTGGGTATGTTCATCCTTGAGAAGAGAAGACTGAGGGGGGATTTGGTATCTCTCTATAAGGATGTTGCAAAGAGGAAGGTCAAGATCTCTTCTTGCTGATACCAGAGTGCAGGACACAGAATAATCAATTCAAATTGTGACAACCCAGATTCAGGCTGGACATCAGGAAAAGCTTCCTCACTGTCATACAACAGTGGAACCAGCTGCCTAGAGAGGTGGTGGGCTCTCCCACACTAGAGACAGTCAGAAAGAAACTGGACAGCCATCTGAGTGGGATGGTGTGACTTGCTGTCCTTCAATGGCAGGGGGTTGGATGCAAGGTTTTCATGGCCTCTTCCAGCTCTAATATTCTATGATTTTATGATCTCTATGCCTTGGAGAAAATGAAATTTGGTTCTCTTATAATGGCCTATTCCTTCTCCTAATTCAGCTATATTTCATTACCTCTGTTCTTTTCAGACAGGATACAAGTCCTCTTACTACTAATACCTTCAGCTTCCTTTCCCCTGCTCCTTTTCTTCAGTGTATCTTTTTCTTAAAATGTCAACCTGTGGGTATGAACTGTCAATTTTTATTAATCTACACAACACTAAGACTACTTGAGTACGTTGCTTAGGCTGCAAATCTTTATCTGCCAACGTGGGAGTAAGCCGCATTAAACTCAATAGGATTTATTTCTGAGAAGACACATACAGTACTGCATTGTTAATTATTTTATACATCATTTATATATGGGTGTGCATTGATACACTTGCACATATCTTTTCCAGGTCCAATCTTTTCATCTGAAACCAAATGGACATGCCGAACACTAGCCATGATGTGGTGTCCTGCTGTGGCTGGTGAACATCACAAACCAACCAGGAAAAGCACACTGTTGCCAAAAGATGTCCCCACATTTGGAAATCCATAATGCCATTTTTGCAACATCACACCTGGCATGCAAGCAAGCAAAGAGGGAATAAAGAGTAGATACATGTGGGTTATGGTAAAGGCACCATGGCTACAACAGAACCATATATATCAGTACAAATTGATACAAAGGATAGGTGTTATAAATGTCTTGTTGGGAGAATTTCAGCAGATAAGTTTGCAATTCCACATGATGCAGAATTTGGTAGTGGACAAAAGTGCTAGAATTCTGGAATATGACACTTGCGCTTGTAGGTGAAAGACAATATTTTTGATGATCTCTCATGTTAAAATCTGTTTGCATATATACACCAGAAAAGAAGATGTGGGTATTTCCTTTCTTTTTGATAGGACATGTTATTGCATGGAGATCAAGGTATACCTACAGATGCACAAATTTTAAAAAGATGACTCACAGTATAAAATGCTACTTCTTCCATCTACCACCTTGTTCCTGTGCATAATGTGCAGACTAACTCAGAGGGACAAACTAGACAAGATGCTACAATTCTGTGACTGGAGAGCCTATCTTTTCGAATTTCTTTAAGAACTATGCAAACCCAGAACTGGATTGGAACCATGGTGCTGATGGGGGTGGGTGGGCAGAAACTCTTCCCACACACACATTTACCCAATGTAAAGTACACCCCCAACCAGGTATTTGCCTCATTAAGGAAAATCCCCAAGAAAGGAGACGCGAATGAGTGCATTGCTATAGGACCATTGCACTAATCTCCCATGCAAGCAAAACAATAGTCTAGGTGTTGCAACAGAGAATTTTGTCCTATATGAAATGAGGAACATCTGGCATGCAAGCTGGATTCTTAAAGTCATATTACAAATAAACAGTGGTTGTTGGAGTCCACCATAGGTTTTCAGAAGATAGACTACAGCAAAGCCTTTGATTGTGTGGCTCAAGAGAAACTATGGACAACTGTGAAAGATTGGGGGAACCTCAGCACTTGATCATCCTGATGTGTAACCTGTATCAAGGACAAGAAGCTGCTGTGAGGACAGAAGATGGAGGAACAGAATGGTTTCCTATGGGCAAAGGCTTCAGACAAATGTGTTTTTTTACCTCCCTATCTGTTCAAACTGAACTCAGAGCTTATCAGAAGGAAAGGTGGATTTGGATGAGAGGAAAGAGTGAACATTGCCAGAAGACACATCCATAATTTAAGATATGCAGATGATACCCTCTTACTGACAGAAAGCAACAATGAACTGAAACAATTCCTGATGAAAATGAAAGAAGAAAGTGAAGAAAACAAGTGTGACTACAGAAGAATTGCACAACTTTAATGTCAACAATGAAGATACTGAAATTGTGAAAGGTTTTGCTTACCTTTGCTCAATCATCAATTCAAATGGATATTATAGCCAGGAAATTAGAAGACTGAGACTTGCAAAGGCAGCAGTGAAGGAACTAGCAAAAATAATCATGCGTAAGGATACTTTGCGAGACACCGAAGTCAAGACCATTTACTGTATTGTATTCCACATCACTACGTATGGGTCTGAAAGCTGGACAGTGAAGAAAGCTGACAGGAAGAAATTTTTGTGTTCAAAATATGGTGCTGGAGGAGAGCTTTGCAAATACCCTGGACTAAGAGAAAGATGAGCAAGAGGGTCCTACATCAAGTCAAGCCAGAACTCTTTCTGGAAGCAAAAGTGACAAAACTTAAGCTGGTGTACTTTGGGAACATCATGAGAAGACAAGATTCAACAAAGAAGACATTAATACTAGAGAAAGTTGAAGGCAGAAGAAGAGGCAAACCAGCTATGAGATGGATTGTTTTCACAAAGGAAGCCTTACACCTGGGTTTACAAGAACTGAGTACGACTGTCCAGGACAAGAAATCTTGAAAGACACTCAACATAGGTCTATCATAAGTCAGAGACAATTTGATGGACTTGGTTCTAACAACATGGAAAATCTACACACTGTTGAGTGTGGTAATAATTCACAGCATCCCAATCATTTTGACTGCTTTCTTCTAATTGGTGACACTACTGTGGTAACATATAGGGAGTTAAAGCGGTCCTTTGCAGAGTCCAAGCAATGTACATTAACAGTATCAGCTTTGTTATGAATGCAGTAAAAACAAAACCGAGTGGTTCCTTTTCAGGCATACCATCTAATTGAGTTGGAAATGGAATGGGGGGTGTTAGGTAACTAACAATATTCCACATTCTATGGATCTGAGGTGAAAAGTTATCTTTACCATAACATACAAGCGTCTTCTTCCAGTGCTGGTGCCATAACAGAACAAGTGGTACAACTTTAGTCCTCCTTCTTCAACCCATTTATGGTGAGTTCCTATGACTCAGGGCCTATGGTTTGCTCTTCTCCTACCCCTGTTCCCCCACACTATGTGCTGAGGAAGGTCTAACCTCATCACCACCTGCTAGGGTGGTCAGGTGTCGACTTAACAATGTCCTATATTTCATGGACTGACTTGTCTACTTCATGTTTAAAGATAAACAACCATAAGAACTGGGCAACAGATGGAAAGGGAAAGCTCAAAAGCCACCTCCTTCACAGTTTTTCACAGTACGGTGAACTCTACTGTTTTTCTATTTAAATTATTATAATTATTTCTAAATTCGCATCTATACACTCTGTGTATATTGCAAGTATCATTAAAGGCAGCTCCTAGTGAGTGAGATATCTGTGGAGAGGTGGGAGCAGAAGACCAGAATGAAATGAGAAAGATTTGTAAGGAAAAAGGCCTCTGTCTATCTGGTTCAAGAAAAAGCTCTTGTTCATGTACCAGAAGAACAAATAATGCATCTTTTGTGTTCCTAAACCAGATCAGTCTTCTCTGAAAAATAACCTGGCTGAGCTGCTGGAGAAAATCAAAAAGCTACAAAACTGTATAAATTAGCATCTATGAGCATGCATTTCTGTCCTCTTTTGTCTTCTTTTGGGTGATGTATTTCCTCTTCTTTTTGCTGTGCTTAACTGGTTGTCTCAACCAGTCCAGGCTGCGTGCCTTCCGCAAGTGAGTGAGTCATGCTGCTTCCATTCTAGACTCCTGACCTTGAAAAGCCAGGCCTAAGGAAGCCTCCAGGATGAGCCACTTGTAGCCCACCAGACATGTTGGACTACAGTTCCCATTATCCCTTATCACCTGCTATGCTGAATAGGGTTGATGGGAGTTGTAGGTCACAACAACTGGAGGCCTACAAGTTGCCCACCCTCTTATTGAAATATGTACCAAAATGTGCACCAAAAGTTTTCTTTTTTCTTTCTACTGAATCTGCACTGAAACTTTCTGCCTCAGGGTCCAATCCAATGAGGATGGCTGTAAGCCCCCAAAATTTGAGGAACTTGTTTCCTGACCTTGGATCTGAGAATCTGAAGCATCCTTTGGCCCTCAGGACATTGTCTAGAGGGCCATAGGATCACAGTCATTCATGTTGCCTGCCTATCTAATCCTCATCTGTTGCAGGGCAGTGTGGCATGTAGGTAAGAAACCAACAAGCATGATGTCAGTCTTATTCTGTGGGTAAAAAGTCTTTCAGGGCCCCCTTAAGCAAAGGAACCAGCTCTGCCCACTCTGTCTCCCAGCCAGGTGGGTGCTGAAGAGTGGGAGAGGGCAGAGCTTTGCTTCTAAGTAGCTTGACTCTCCCCCCTCCCCCCCCACCCTTCACCTGGCTACATATGGGGAGGGGGGTTCAGCTGTCCCCTCACTTCTTCCAGGCCACTTGGACCAAATGCAAGGCCACTTCCTGAGCCCCCAAGCAAAGCAGAGGCTGGATTAGACAATGCCTTTGCATTTTAAAATGTTGGAAGCTCAAGGTAAAGTTGATGATGTGAGCTAGTCAGAGACTCTGAATTCATGTTTGTGTTTAGATTCATGCCAGGAACAGAGACAAACAGTCACATTTAAACCCTACGGGTGAGTGAGGTAGCCAAGAAAGAAGTGCTAACATAAGAACTCATCTCCATATACCTGTTTGTGTGACTGTTGCCTCAGAAAAATGGATGCAAGGATCTAGCCATGCAAATGCTCATTTATTCAAACAAATGTGTTATTTACTTGAGAGGGAGAGGTAGAGAGATGATGGCTATTTAAATTTTTTGTCTGAAAGCATTGTGTAAAGTAAATCTCCCCTGACTTGTTACTGTCAGTTGCCAATCTCATTATTTTAAGCTCAGACTGCTGGACTCATGCTGTGGCATGATGAGTGCTAGGAGAGATATTAGGAAAATAAAAGGAAGTGTACAAAAGTCAGCAGGAATCCTGACTCGAGAAGTGCTCAGAGAAGCTCCATCTGGTCTCTGCACGAAAGCTCTGAGACTTGAGAGTAGGTTTACAGCACCTCTCTGTGGCCACTTGCTGAGCTGCTTCTTTTACTATGAAAAGAAAAAAAAAATGTGCTTCTATTCCTCTCCTGCTTTGGATACAAGAAAGAATTCTAAGGAAGGAAATAAAGATTTTCCTTCAAAAAGAAAACCTGACCAATGACACTTTAATTTATGAATGGGTAAGAAGCAAGCAATGAATTCATTTTAATAAATTCAGGAAAGGGGGGAAATGAAGCATCTTCCTATAGTGAACCATCTTGCTGTGATTTGTTCTCACTGGTTGGATGCACAAGGTTAATGAAGTCACTCCATGGATCTTTTCCGGGAGCTTGTGCTGGTTTATTGAAGGATATAGCCAGGTTAGAGTCAGTGCAGTGTAGGGCCACAAGGATGGTGGCCGGATTGCAGGGAAAGCCATATGAGGCAAGACTGGGGGAACCGGGTCTTTTCAGCCTGGAAAAGAGGAGACTCCAAGGGGATCATATATGTTGGTGACATATAGGTATGTGAGGGGGTGTCACATGGAGGTGGGTAGAGACCTGTTCTCACCTGCAGAGAAGGGCAGGATGTGCTCCAACAGAGTAAAGCTCAGGGAACCAAGGTTCAATTTGGATGCCAGGTAGCACTTCCTGTCAGTTAGGACCCCAAGGATATGGAATGGGCTTTCACGGGAGGTGGTTGAGGCCCCATCGGTGAGGACAGGCTAGACATGCACATGGTAGGCACTTTGTGAGCAGAGCCAGCTAGAGCTGGGGGTCAGATTAGATAGCCCGGGAGACCCATTCTGACTTGCTCCATTCCTATGTTTCTACGTTTCTATGTTTCCCTGCCTATCTGCACAGGTACAACATGGAAAATGCTACATGTGTGAAGTGTTTGACAGGGACTGCTGTCTGGCAGACCACAGGTTAATCCAGGCAAAGAATTGATCTCAGCTTGGACTTTCTAGAGAAATTTTCCCCACTCTCCAGCTTGCTTGGGATACAACCAGCTGCCAGATTCTGGATGTAGGCAGTGGGTATCTATGGCTGGAGCACCAGGGCTGGGTGATGGAAGTGAGTGGAGGTCTTAGCAGGATGCAGAAGCATCAGAGACCAAGGCAAAGGCAAGAACAAGCAAGGGCCAGATGCCAACAAGGCATGACAGCTCCGAAGATGAAGACAGAAACAAAAACAAGCTACATCAGATATTGACAAGACATTGCAGGATCAAGAGTGGTCAGAAACAGGCAGGGATCAGATCCTGATGATGCATAGCATAACCAGAGGCAAAGTCAAGGTCCAGAAACAAGCTGAAGTCAGAGACCAGTGAGGTGAAGCAGGGCCAGGAGAAGGCGAGGTCAGACATAACAAAGAACATTTACTCAGCAAGGGTGGGCCAGACTGAAGGTATGTTGCCTCTGAGAACAGAGATAGCACATCTCCAGCAAGGATGGTAACCATCCATAACTTTCTCCTGCATGCATTTGTCCACTCTGCTTTAAAAGCCACCTAAACTGCTGGCCATCACCACTTCCCATGGCAGTGAATTCCATAATTTTACTATGTTAAATTATGAATTCCATAATTTTACTAAGAAGAACTTCCTTTATCTCTCTTGAATCTTCCACCAGTCTGCTTCATGGGACAACCCTGAGTTCTTAGATTAAAACATGTCCAGATTACATCACTTAATGAAGTAGGTGTGATTCTTCCAACATATTCTAGGAATGCTCCAGGATATTATCCCATGTTGTCATAGTGTTAATGCTAATGAAGTTGCACTTGCGTAAACGAACAGTAGCACAATGCCATTAGCACTTGCTAGGCGAAAGGGGGAAAGGGCCATTTGCCACCAAACCTTGGCAGTGCAGTTTGCCATTGAAATTTGGTGGCAAATGACAGCTTTTCCCCTTTGCCTAGGAAGCTGTAATACTATAGCTCTAGCACTGATCTGCACTGTTGCTGTAACAGCACTTGATCCTGCCCCAACAGTTTCGGTTCTCCTCATTATGTTTCTTGGGGAATCACCAATAGAACTTTTGCAGAGACCAGCTCAGTCTCTGTGTCTCTTTCATTCCTGCTCCATAAATTGTAGCTTGTCCTTTGGCTTCTACTTACAAAGAGACGTCTGTATTAGTGTATGCCTTAAGGAAGGGAAGAAGGTGGGGGAAGAGACATCTCTTCTGATAGTTGCAGCCAAACATGACCCATAGTAGAGTCATTAGCCTATCATAATTTGGGATTTGCTAGGTTAAAATTACTCATCCAGTTTTGGGCTTCAACTAACCTGAATCTTTCAGTCAGAATGGTGGAGAACTCTGATTATCTTGACCAGACTCCAAGCTCATTACGGTAGGTCCACATGAGATGAGAAGTCATATCATGGCTTCACGCCATTGTGGGTGTGTTGTGTCATCAAGACCCAGTTCCAGAGTTCTTGCAAATGGTAGGATTAGTTTTCTGAAATAGCAGAAAAAATCAACAGCCTGTTCTAAGGTATCCATCCTTCACCATGGTTTCTTTGGTTGTCCAAACCTGGGATCCCAATTTTACTTTTGTTGGACTGGAAACATCATAAGAGTCCCCCAGCAGAAGCAGCTGTAGAAATGGCTGTTTCTAATCTTCAATCTCTACTGCCCTTAGCAGCCTAGCACCAGTGGATCATGGCTTGTTTTATTCCTGTTGGTCAAGTGATATGCCCATCTCGTTTACTTTTGGAAACAGGGAAATAGAATGAAAAATACATGTGGGGAGAAGGAGACTACCCAGCCAATATGTTTACTACCCATTGTACCAAATGGTCCACTTAGATTAGATTCATTGGAATGAATAAGATTTAAAACGGATTAGCATTGAATGCAATCCATTGGATACATCCCTATAGAGCTCTGCCATATATGAAAATAGGGAAAGATGAAATAAATAACCTCAGTCATCTTAAGAAAGCACTCATATTATGTTAATTAGCATAGACTAGAGTATGTACAATACCTGAGCATCTTTGGAATCATTCACTGCTCTCATCCCACTGTAGTACCCAACCACAGTTTCACCATATGCCCTTTCTAAATGGAAAAAATACATACATAGGTGTACCAGGGAGTCAAGCAATACTTGCATCAATATTTTATATCCTTAAAATCCATGATTTTTTCTAAACAGAAAGGGTAGAGTATGATTGCTATCATAAATTTTACAAGTCATAACTCTGACATTTAACTTTCTAATACTTACAGACTACCAAAGTGGAGCCTGGGATATATGGCAAAAATATGTTTTCAAAACAAGCTCAAAAACTGGGGGACTGATTATTAACATTAAAACTATTCATTTAAGAATCTCAGCTGGAAGGAAGGAAGGAAGGAAGGAAGGAAGGAAGGAAGGAAGGAAGGAAGGAAAGCTACAGTTCTAAAACTATATTGGGTAAAGTTAAATTGCTCCACATATGATGGGAAAAATCAGGGAACATTCTAATCGAAATGTCAGCCAGAGGCTATGAAGACTTTCTTAGCTGGAGAAACTGAAGAAAAGCTTTTGTCTTGAGAAGGAATAGGTCAGTGGCCCCCAGAGAAAGTCCTTTTTCCAACAGTGATGCATTCCCACTGGAAATTCCTGTACCTTTTAATTTAGATGAGCATTTATCACTCCTAAAGCTTAAAAGCCCCATAATTGCCTCCTAACCAGCATTTACATCTTATGCTTTTGTTATACTGTCAAGGCAATCTTGCAGTATTTTTGCCTTTTATTGCAGAGTCCACTTGCCAAGGATTATAGCAAATGACAAATATGGAAAGATAAGAGATTTTGTTATTTATTCTAAAGCTTAAGTCAGTTTCCCTAGACCTTGAAGTATAAGCTTCTTTTTGAATTTCATCTAAATAGCCAGACCATTTGTGTTGAAACGACTTATAAAGCAAAGGTCTGTGAGATGACCACTGAATCCAAAGGGCATTTGTGGTCCGCCGGGAAACTTTCTGAATAAAATCAGAATTCTTCAGGCTTAATACAGTCATTCCAAAAGCTGATCATTGGGTTAGCTAGTTTTATTGGAATTCCCTTTGTTTGGAAACAATGGTCTCAATGTGTTTTATATTTTTAGCAGTGACTGGAGCTGAAGCAATGGAGACTAATTTTAATTCTCTCAGGCAGGCTGCTACAATGAGAACAGAGGCACTCTGCCAAATATTGTATCTTCTTCCCATAGAATGTCCCTGTTGCCCTGGCAATGGAGGTAGCCATAAGAGGCTCAGACATTAAGCAGTTATCTCCGGCATGCCAAGGCCCAATCTTTCTCTGAGTTGAATGACTTTTCTTTTCCCTCAGCAATCGAGGACTCAAATGCTGAAAGGCAGTTATTACAGGACCACAGCCGGAATGTGGCACGAAGAGCTACATAAGACAGATTTATGATACGTTGGTACAGTTGTGTGCATAATTGCAAACAAATCCATTTATTTGACAAGTGTCACTTATTTGTTCCTCTATCCACAAACCCGAAAACTGTTTCAAATTGTATTTACGAGTTGTACCATTTGCAGAGTAATTATTACGGCAGAGTCTTTGAAATGGCTTTGCAAAGTGCTAGCTGCAAAAATTCTACTCTTTCTCTTCCAATTTAACATTTATTAAGCACCAGCTGCTTCACTCAGAAAAAGAGAATGTTAGATTGTCCTGCCCAGAAGACTTACAGTTCAAATAAGACAGGACAAAGGTGAAGAGAGAGCGGCTCGAATTCAATAAGGAATTAGTGTGACAGAGTAAGGGGGATTATTTGGTATGAAGAATGTGGGGAAAGGTGAGTCTGTGATCGTCTAGGAAAGTTCTGTGCAAGAAGCAGGTTTTGCAGAGGGATTTAGAAGAGGAGAGACACAGAAAAATGTGAGGAACTTGAA
Source organism: Varanus komodoensis (assembly GCF_004798865.1). NCBI lineage: Eukaryota > Metazoa > Chordata > Lepidosauria > Squamata > Varanidae > Varanus > Varanus komodoensis. The sequence goes on along the minus strand of NW_025335761.1, from coordinate 26,797,441 downwards.
ACCAATAGCGAGGCCTGTTCCCAGTCAGGGGAAGTAGAATAGTAGAAATCCTAAAGTTGCAGTGGGAGGACAAAACAAGCTTTATGGTGACTATATATTCTTATGTAACTTTTTTTTTTAAACAGAGGACAGCCCTCTATCTGAAGGGCTGCCAGAGGTCTGTCCTCTATTTTGAAGACATTTTAAATTGGAAGGGCTGCCTAGGTTGTGTCCAGTATCGAATTAAAAATCCATCAGAAGGAAAAGATGAGCCTTAAAAAAGTTGCATGTGCAGTCTTTTGCAAGTAGGTGCTCTTTTTGTCTGCTTTTTTGCCCTAGTTCTAAAAGATGCTCCTTTAGTATAACAGGGATGCTCCTGTGGGTTTCCGTGGCACGCATACGACTGAAGGAGTTGGAAATGAGTACCTAAGCACTGTTTGGCATCTTGTGGCCCTTTGCTAGGATGGCTGTAGAGATGCGAGGCACAATGTAGGAATAGCCAATGTGCTTTTTCTCCAGTGTGCAAACTAAGAGGGTCATTCCATAAGTAAGACCACTGAACCAGATGGCAGACTGGCTCCTGCGCATCCTTAAGGAATCATGGGGAGAAAGTGGCTAGAGAGGCATCCTGCTCCATCTCTCCTGAAGCTGATGGATGGGGCAGAAAAAAGAAGTACTTTTTCACGGGGCACCAAGCATGGAATTCACTGGTGCAGGATGTCATGATGACTACTGATTTGGATGACTTTGCAAGAGAATTAATTAGACAGCTTCACAGAGGATAAGACTATCAACAGCTACTAACCAGGGTGGCCATGTCATTATTATTAGATAGTCATATGAGCAACTTGGTGTCCTGCACTGAGCAGGGGGTTGGACCCAACGGTTTCTGGCCCTTTCCAACCCTATTATTCTGTGATGATCTCCCATGGGCAGGGTAGCTGGGCTGATGGGAATTGTAGTCTGGCACATCTGGAGAGCTGGGGAAGGCTGATGCCGTATTTTGCTGTCCTAGTTACACCCTTGTTTTGCCATCTTCTCCTAGGTGACATGCATCTGGAGGGTAAAAAAGCTCTGAAGAATATACTGAAAGCCTGGACCAATATCACCACCTGAAGGGGACTGTCAGGAGGTAGGAAGGCAGCTGCTGATTTCTGCAGAGTTGTGTGCTCACTCGTTCACTCTTGAGTCCTCCAGATGGACCATTCCTACTGCTACGTAATGATTGTGCTTCTGCTGTAAGTTCTGTGCAGAATTGTATATAGCTTTCCACATGTCACAGGTTTGGTACCAATTGTGTGTGTGTTCCATGATGCCCTGTTCACTCTAGTGGACATGATGTAGGGCAGGAGGTAGTGATGCACCTCAGGAACTGTTGGGAGTGAGAAGGTTGGCTGTCTAGGCTATCACTCTCCCAGACTGCTGGCTGCTTCCCAGACAATTCAGAATCAGAACATGAAACACGTGGGATTGGGAAGGATGGGTTATGTCAAGATTTTGAAATGAAGGGGGCAGAGGTGATTTCCTCAAGGCCAGAGGCTTTGCTGAGCCAGGCAGTTTCTGGGCACGACCAAGAGGTCCAGCTCATGGAAGGAGCCTCTGAGGATGGGGAATTCTCAGATGCTGCCCAGCTCCCCCACCTGCCCACTGTCCATTCCATGGTGAGACATCAGCAGAGCTGGGAGGTCCAATTGAATGAGCAGCATACACTGAGTAGGGCTGCTTGCCTTCAGAGAGCCCTTTCCAAGGCATGCTCGTAAGGAGAGTTCCTGGAGGTGAACACTAGATTGGGTTCAGAAAATGCTCTGTACATGCTGAGAGATCTGTTCTGGGTGATGTGTACTTGGGGGCAATAAAGAACATTTTGCAAGGAAATTGGTTTGTGGCCTTTGACTGCTCGAGGGCGCAACCTTGGCTCACAACACCTTTCTTGGAGCTCACCAAGGTACCCCTTCCTTCTCACTTTGCAAAACAACTAGATATGGCATTGAAAATTGTTTCTGTTAGCACTGAAAACCATGCCTTCAAGGAGTTCGTTCATGTCTTTGGGCTCAGAACCCTACTCAGTCTTTTGGGTAGGCCTCTTGTCTTTCACTGTGCTTCCTATGGCAGCCATTTTGTGGTAGTGCCCAGGGTAGTTTCTCACATTTCAAAATGTGCTCACAGCCCCAAGAGCTTGCCTAACCCTCACAGAGGCCATTCCATTTTTTCCATTCAACTTGTTTAATCATATTTTAACCTGTGATAAAAGATGTTTTAAGCCCTATTTATATTTAAACACTATCAAATAAATAGTATTATTTATTTAAGCATTTTTAAAATAGGTAGCCTATTTTATTTAACCACTCTAAAAATTAAATGGAAATTAAACTGAGTTTTGATTGCCTTGGATATTGATTGTTTCTATATACTTGTAAATAATGCATATCCAAAGCAATCAAAGCTCAGTTATGCTCTTGCATGTTGATAGGTGAACATAGATCATGACTACAGGGAAGAGCATTAATAAGGAATACCTAACCATTTCCAGTGTAGCCTTTTTCTAACTCTCTTAGTTGTTCTCATCCCTCTTTGTTTCAATTTCCTGTTTACTTTTTCTAGCCTTTCATTGTATTCTGTGGAAGACAATTTTTGGAGAATATTGTAGCTCCGCTAAGCTTGTTGTACCTCATTATCTGTATGTCTTAATGCTGTGCTCCCAAAATGCTGAAGCAGCATGCAACTTTTTATCTGACCTTTTAGCTACATCTGCTAATTAAGTGCTCATTGGGGATACTTTTATGACAATATCTTTCCTTGTGGAGAGCTAAAGAAGTTGGCTCTTCACATATTGATTTTGAGCTATCATTTTCACTCAGCAAAACAGAATGGGCTTTTTTTTGAGGTGTGATTTTTCCAGCGCTTATTGGAAAGAACTGAATCTTCACTAATGACAGTTGGCTGGTATCATGGTTAGAATTCTGGGTCAAAGCACATAGCATTGAAAATGAAGAGTTGTTAGTTCTTCCACTGTAATTTTGTGTTGCCATAAAAGGGAAAAAAAAACAGTTGAAAGCTTCCATATATAATTTCTGGTTGTATTCAAACAGAGCATAAAGAAGCTGTATCTACTCCATACTGCCAGGAGCCACCTTGAATCCCTTTTAGATTAAGGCACTTAAGAACCAGATACATTTAGAAGAGTTTCCTACATTCTTCTTGGGATTCAAGTACACCATAAAATGTCAAATGTGGCATCAGATCCAGAATGCAAATAGCATTTATTTCTATAGTCTGTGCATTAAGTATATTGAATCAAGCATATATTTCATGATCAGCAGTATAAAAAGACAACATATTTTGGGTTGTTGGAGAAATCTGTAAGGGATTCAAAAGAGTTCAGATTTCTAGAATTCCAGCCTGTAGATTCTGCAAGAGGGCTGGGTTTCTCCAAGTCCCATGGACTCTGCAGACTTTCAGATGGATTTTTCACTTGAAATGGAGGATTTCTGCTAATTTGTATTAAGGCTAATTCACACTTAGCAATGGGGTGGTGCATCTGCACAAGTGCACATTAGCACAAGTCAAACAAGAGTCTGCTTGCAAGGTATCCGATATCAATGAGGGAACGACAGAACAAGAGCCCCCTGCCGATCCACAAAGCACAGAATGGATTTAAGAATATTTACTTGAGCTGAAACGAGGTGCTCCTTTTGTGAAATAGTTTTGGCCCAGGAAAACCAAAGCGGCAGTTCTTCAGGAGAGCTCACGAACAGGGTAACGTCTTTCGTCTCCTTTAAAGGGTCAGCTGTTTTGTTTGAGATTGTTTTAAGAAAGGCCCTCTACAGCACTGTGTCAAATCTGTTCTTTCCCTCTGCTGCTAAATTAGAGAGAAACAGCATTGGTGGGGCTCCTGCTGAAGATGGCTTCCTTTCAAGTGGCATTAGGCAGGGTGAACACGTCGACATCTTGGGAAAAGTCAGGCAGGATTAGACTGAGCATAGTCATTAGTAAGAGTGTGGCTGTACCATGCAGAGTGTCTCCTCTGAAGTGGCTGCACCAGGCAAGAGGAGAGGACTGCTCACCACGTATTCCTGCAGATGGCTTTCTATGAAGTGGTAGTTGTTGCCACCTTCAAGTAAGGAGCCCTGTGGGAATATGGGACATGCAATCCTTGCCCTCTTCTTGGCAAGAGATGGGGAGGCTTCTGCATCGTGTCACATTGGAGATTGCCTCCTTGAAAATGGCCATTGAGCCTCTAATGGGAAGAATTCATAGCTGAGACCCAGTGACTGAATTTTGAAACCCCAAAGCTTTTGTTACTGGAACGTCATGGAAATAAGATCCCATGCTTCCAAGTTCGTTCTAACAAAAGGATTTCCCGTTATTGCTATGGAAATAGGCAATGGGGCCACTGACTCACTTACGTGCCACCAGTGCAGTTACACAAGAAGCTCCATCTCTTGCACCATCTCCATCTCTTGATTTGACATTCCTGGGGTGAGCCAAATGAGTGGAAACACTTGATTCAGGCAGGTCAGCAGAGCTCTGCTCATTTTAATCTCCCTTGCATAATCCATGGGCCCTGCTTGTGCAACACCATCAGGGGAACCCACTACTTGCACAACAGAATTGGAGGGCCAGAAAAGACTCAGTGGGACACATGCTTCCCATTGGATTCCACCAATACGGAACTGCTTTTCCAGGGTAGAACCGATAGAGCTTTTTTGAGCCAACATTTATATGAAGAGTTAATTCACACATACTTGTGCTTCATCACTGAAGCAGCAGCAGGCAATTCACATATTTATTTATTTATTTATTTATTTATGGATTTATTTATTTATTTTATTAATTAATTAAAACATTTCTATGCTGCCCCATTCGCCGAAGCCTCGGGGCAGCTCACAACATAAAATTAAAATATAATACATACAACAAATTAACAATATAAAATAAGATTTATATCCTGCCTTTTTCCTACAAAGGGTTCAAGGAAGCTTCCATCTCCTCCTCCATCTTATCCCCACAACAACAACCCTGTGAGGTAGGTTGGGCTGAGAGTCTGTGACTGGCCCAAAGTCATCCAGTTGGCTCCATGGCTGACTGGGGACTAGAACCCAGGTCGTCAGAGTCCCAGTCCCATGCTCTTAACCACTACACCACACTGGCTCTCGATTCTGAATGAACTATCACTTTGGACCAGGATTTTTTGGAATTTCACAGGGGAGAAAGGGTATGAATGACTCATAGGGCACAACAAAAAATCAATCATCAGGGACAGAGCAAAACTCAAAGAATGTTCAGCTGTTGGTGGTCTTGCTTTAGTACAGCAGCAGGCAACACACCGCCCCATGCATCCCCCACCCATACCAAGCACTAGAGAACAGGAGCGGGAAGATGTAATTGCACTTATGATCTATATGTGGATTTCTCAGAAGCTGCTGGTTGGCCACTGGGTGGATAGAATGCCTACCTGGGTGGACCCTGGGTCTGATCCAACACGACTCTTCTTATCTTCTTTTTATATTGCTTTGTTTTAAAACAGAATCTCTTTGCATGCTGGAGTTGAGCATTTAGTGCTCCCTAGCAGCAAACAGTTGAAATGCAATATTTTAACATGACTGGGTGCCAGAGACTGGTGTGCTGCCAAATTTCCATGGCGACCATCTTTTGATTTTTTCTTCAGGGCACCCTCCAGGATTGTGTGGCACTCCACAAGTACAGAATGTGCAGAGATCCCAGGAAAAAATGCCTCTTGGACTGCCCAGAGTTGCCCAGCTCTCCTTCAAGACAAGGATATTTGTTGGTGTTTGTCTTCTGCTTTCCTTCACTAGGAAAAAAAGCTTGGTACTTTTTCAAGCAGGAGCTAGGCTGTTTGTAGCAACCTGCTGGACAAGAATACTGCTGGGAAAGAGAGTACATTATGACTTAGTGTCATTCCTTGGAGTACTTGGGGCAGGGGGAGAGGGACAGCCGCCCTTTCCTTGAGAATGTCCCTAAAGAAAAGAAAAGAAGCTCTGTCATGGTACACATAGTGCCCAGGGGTTTTCTACCACCAGGAATGCCAGCTTGAAGTACTATCAAGATTCTTTTTCCAGTAAGGCAAAGTGAAAACCCTTGGTTATCTCACACAGAGGTAAGATCACACCTGAAAACATTCTTAAAATGTCCCCCAAAGTCTCCAAATCTCTCACCCCCATCTTGCAATTAGGGCCTGGGAGGAACTGTGCTGTGAAAGGAGGGCTAAGCAAAGCAGGAGGACTTTGAGAGCAATCATCACAATTAAATCTTTCGTATCACCTCCGCTCACTTCAGTCTAAATCTATTTTAGTGCAGCACAGGAGATATCCTGATGAGGGTCATCGAGTGTCAAGCAACCAAGTGATGAGAAATCAATCAAGCCGCCAATATAAGAAAAATTGATGTATTACAACTTGGAATTAGTATAAATGATTAAAGTGTGAAACTCCAGCAGAAAAGAGTTCAGTTTTATCTAGGTACATTTTCTAAAACAAATTGTTGAACAATCTCATGGCTGGGAATCCTCCAACCCTCATGCCTGTTGGCCCAGATGCTGCTGTTTCCAAGCCATCCCAAGGTGAGGAGGAGCAGGGGAATCATGGAAAAGCTGCTGCAGAAGGTGAGGGAAGCAAGCCTTCCCTATTTCCTCCTACTGGATTCAGTGGGGATGCAACCAATGGGAATGGAATTCCTTATAGCAGATCCTCTCCTAGTATAGATCCCTGTCATGGTTGTGGGCATGTTCTGTAGCAAAGGACGAGGGATAGGACTCCGCATGTTTTCTCCTCTTCCGTGCCATTAATACCATGCACATGCCACGTAAGAGCTCAAGGAGCTAAGAGGAGATGTGGTGATCGGACCAGCATCCTGCGCACACAGTGACCAAGCGGATGTCCATGTGATGCTTGCAAGTAGGACACTGGTGCAACAGCACCCTCCCACTCATGTTCCCCAGCAACTGGCCCTTGATCCTGGAGGCAATATAGAGCCACCAAGACTAGTAGATACCCCTCTTTTCCATGACCTTTTAAATCCGCTTTTTAAGCTGTTCATGTGGGTACTAACCACAACACCCTGTGCTTCACAAAGCACAACTGTGCTTTGTGAAGAAGTACTTCCTTTGGTTTGTGGTAAATCTCCCACTATTCAGCTTCATGGGATGAACCCAGATTCTTGTATTCCATATCCTGCATAATTCTCTATACCCCCATCTAGTCTCCCCTTAGTCATCTTTTTCCCCACTAATTGTCTCAAACATAACATTGTCTCATAGCAGAGTTGGCTCAGCCCTTTGATCATTGTGATTGCCCTTTCCTGCACCTTTTCCAGTATTCCTTTTGAGGTACGGTGATCAGAAATGCATGAAGTATTTAAAGGTAGCAGCACAAGGTATTTATATAAGATATAGTTGTAGTATGATACTAGCAGATTTATTTTTGATCCCTAATTATGTCTAGCACAGAATTCTTCTTCTTCTTCTGCTTCTGCTTCTGCTTCTTCCTCCTCTTCCTCTTCCTCTCCTCCTCCTACTCATCCTCTGGCTTTTATAAACCATTCTGTTAGCAAAAGCTCTCGGAACAGCGAACAACTTAAAACAATCTAAAAACATACACAGGGCAGTTAACTTCTTCACACCAGCCACATACTAGGTCAACATTTTCATTAAGCAATCCACCATATTTCTCAATATCTTTTTTGATCAGTCACTGTTTGGTCAGATTCCATCAGCATATGCATGAAGTCAGGAGTCTTTGTTCCAGTGTATACCAGTTTACCCTTGCTTACGCTGAACTTCTATTGCGATTTAAATGCCCATTTCCCCAGTTTTGAAATATCCTTTTGAAGCTCTTTGCAATCCCTTATCTTAGCCACCTGAAACAATTGGTTGTCATCAGCAAACAAGGCCATCTCATTGGTCACTCCTAATTCCAGATCATTTATGAACTATTTGTAGTTAATAATAATTCTATAATACGTTTATATCCTGCCTTTTTGTCTCTAGCACAAACACCACAAAGTGGAGGAGAATATTCCAAGTCTTTCTTTTTATTTCTTGAGACAGGGGAGGTTCACAGAAATCTCAGACATTTTCTCCGGAAATAAAACGCTTTGATTGCAGCTGCTCCTGGCACTGTTCATTTTAAGGCAGTTCCCCCAGCAGATGGGGAGGGGGAGGCACAGGCAGTGCCACGTCCAGCTCTGGGGAAAGGTACAGCTTGTGTGCCACCCCACAGTCTCTCTCCCATGCTTTCTTTCCCCACAAAACAGGTTGATATATTTCCACCAAACTGTTGGGGGACTTATTTGGGAATTATTTGAGTGGTGGTTTTGAATTTCGTTATCACTGCCAAGTGGCTAGATGTGTTTCCCCTTTATCTTACTATCTTTCCATTACTTTACAGCTTCCTCAGTTTCCCTTGCTCACAGATCTGGAAAAGCTCCCAGGGAGAGAAGCTGTCTCGTGATGTCTTCCCCTGGACTTTGACTGAATCATGGAAATTTGAGGTTACAGACTGTTGGAGAGATGATTCTATGGTGAAAAGTTTGTGCCTAATGTGTTGGTCTTGCTTAGATCAATCCCAGGAAATGAACGGGACTTTGGTCACATGCTGTCCTCTCAGCCGCCTCAGAACAAACATAAGCAGAGGAACCTCATCCATTAGATTCCCCCAGAATGTTCTTCTCCTTTGATTTTTTCAAGCAATTTCTCTTCCAACAACCTGAGTAAGGCTGATCGAAAAGAATGCAGAATATTTCGTCAGTGCAGCAGTAGCTGACACCTCCCACTGCAAGAAGGGACCATTTAATCCACCCCCTGCATTATGTTCTTTAAGCAGATGCTGATGCACCCAGTTATCCCACGAGTGCTAAATTTGCTCAGGAGACTTGGTGAGGGACCTTTTGGGCATCCAAGTGAGCAACATCTACCCAATATAGACCAGGAACTGCCCTGCCATCCACTCAAGGCCCAGCTGCCTAGGCTGCTGAATATCAAGGCTTGTTCTGGCCTCAGCAACATCAGGCTGTGTCTTCATCCCAGCACTTACATCCACATCCACTGCACTTCCCCAAACATCATCCTTATTGAAACCCAACATAAAAAGCTATCAGCTAATAACTATGGATCAATACTTAGCATTTGAGGCTGATAATAGATGAACTGGATGGAAGGAATGAAATGAACTGGTTTGACGAAGTGAAGAAAGCCAGGCCTTCAGGTTGCAATCTGAGTGACAGCAAAGAACCAAGCCAGAGGAATGTTTCTTCCAAACCTAGGAAGAGCCTGTACAAGCTGGATAGGAGATCTTCCTAGGAAGAATACTCAAAGCATGGTTTCAGGGCTTCATTGGTTGCTAGCACATTTGCTGAGCATAAAGCACAGCCATCATAAATGCACGGTCTAGTGGGCAACCTAACAAAATTCCCAGTTAGCCCAGAACAAGAATAGCTAATCTGTAGTGTCCTGATTGGAAAAGGATACAGAAAGGTGATAATACGGGCCTGAAAAAGTTCTCCTGACTATTCATATTTGTGAACATTGCTAATTCCCCAGAAGATTAACCAAATTCAGTTTTGAAACACAAAGTCCCTGAAAAATGAATTCCCATATCTGTATAAACATTTGAATTTTGAGATTGTAATGGTAGAACTGTGGAACAAATAGGGTTTTGAATGGTGTCCTTTTTGATCAAGCTGAAGGACCAAAGACTGAAGATTATAAATGAAACCACTTAAGCAGTGTTTTGATACTCAGTGCTCAAACTGAAGAGCAGAGAATATTTTAGACTAAATAACTACACAAGAACATAAGTAAAATCCATGCAGCAAGAACAATATGATATCAGTAACACAGGGGAATGGTGAAGAAATGAAATAAATTTATTTAATCGTGTAAATAAAGCAATCATTATAATAATGGCAGAAGACAGAGCTCCTAACAAAGCCAATAAGAATATTAATGATATCTTGGGAAAGGTGACTTCTCAGCATCAGTTTGGAGAACATCTCCTCCCTTCACACATTATCAGAACTGGCATGAGAAACAGACCAGTAGTTGTCTGAACATTGGTATAGTCCTGATTGCTTGAATGGGACCAGAGGAAGCAGCTAATGCCACCAATCATAGTGGGGGAAATCATTCCCATTGTGAAAAAATAATTATCTGTTTACTGCCTTAAGTTTTTGAATGCGCAAAGATGGAAAGTCTTCTTTCATTGCTCCTATCTATTCAACAAAAAGCTTTATAAAATGTCCTTACTAGGATTAAAAGCTGATAGCACTTAGCAAAAGGCAGCAATTGAGTTGCAGCATTCAACTGATGTAATAAGCCTCAAGGAAAAAAAAATATATGTTGGTACAAGTCAGCAAAACCCACAGATTTAATTACTGCCGAGTAATTGCAAGGAGGACCATGTATTATCTTCAACATGCTGTAAAGGGAAAGTTCAGAGCATTAAACTACTTATGGCAAATGGCGTGCTTGTCATTAGGTCTGTGAAATGAAATGGAAAACTGCTGTCTTTTCAAAACTATGTGAGCGATGGAGGCGTCTGGTACAAACAACGGATTCAGAATGTATGCAGGTTTTTCTGCTAATGTCTAGTGGAGGTTACCATATGGTTTACATTTTGAAAGACAGCTTAGAAACCTCTGGTATAAATAAGGAAAATTACATTTTAAACTGGTGTGCAGGAACAATCTGATCCTTAGCAGCAGAGAAAGCCAGCACGACTGGTGTGACATCCTGCCCAGAGAATGGCTGAGAGCACCTTCCTAAGGATGTGGAGTGAGCAGAGTGAGGCAGATCACTCCACTATTTTCTCTTTATTTTCCTTAAGAAAGTCTGCTGCAGGATCGCACCACTCCATCTTGATAGAACTGGAGAGGCCGGGGCTATGGCACCTATGCAGCCATGAAGCTGGCTAGGCGGCCGGGGCCCTGCTACTCACTCTCACAGGCTGGCTGGGAGGCTAACAGAGACAGAAGGAGACACCTTGGGTCCCTTGGAGGGAAAAAGGCAAGGTATAAATGAAAGAAGAAGCTGCCACCAATGGAGGAGGAGGAGGAGGAGGAGGGGTAGGGGGAGGAAGAAATGGATGGTGAGGGAAATGTTCTTCGCTAGATTTCAGGGCAGATATCTTGTGTGTAGGCACCATCCCCTCCTCCTTTCTCTTATTAAAGGCTATGCAACATTACTGAGCTAGAATGTGCAATGGACCATTTAGCTCAACTTCTAAACACCCGTCACATTTGCTGCTGCACTTACAACCCTGCTAAGGCAGAGGAGTAGAGCCAACAGAACAAGGAAACAACTGAAGGACAAACCTACACAGAGGAACTATGGAAATAATGTGGAGCGATCAAATTAGTTTCCTGGCATCCAATGGATGTTAAGTTTCAAAAATGTAATATGAATTGCAAATTGAATCCAAGAGGCCCAGGCCCCTGGTCCCTGGTGTATGGTGAACGCATCATCGCCACAACAGCATGTCCTTGACTTTTTTTTCATTCCGAGCTTCTGGCTTGCTTCTTGCGCCTGCTTCCTAGTTTGTCCTTCAGTCCTGAATTGTGTTTTGGTCCTTACTTTTGGCCTTTCCTGGGATTTCGGGTTCCTGTCTCCGAACTCGTCTCAGACTACCATCCATGACGCAGCCGTGACAATGACATGACCTGGATCTCATCCTTCATTCTGCCCACATGCCCCTCCATTACCAGAGAGGTGAGATAGCAGCAAGACGTATCAGATGGACGCAAACCCTTGCCCGGCACAAACACCCTCCTTTTGTGGGTCACTGCCTCTCTAGTGTCAATCTTGTATTGATCTGGCATTGTAATCCTGCTGTAATGCGCATGACAACTTGTGTCTCCAAGGCTTTTTCAGCTGTGGTGTTTCAGAATATGCTCTGTTTTCATTCCAAAGTGCCTACAATGCAATTAAACAGCCCTTAAAAATAGCAGTGGTAGGCGGGTGTTGCGGATTGAACAAGCATGAACAAAGGGCTTGCAGAAAGGAGGCTGTGGGATCACTTTCATTTTCTTTTTAAATTATAAAAGGATTAGGACAGGGATTAGAAGAATAAGCTTAAGCCTTTTTGGAGAGGGGGAGAAGAAAGAATAGAAAGACAAAACTGGCCGTCCTTTTATTGTAATGAAAAGTTTAATATGAGCAAGGATATACTGTAGTAGTTAGCAGAACTAGAAGTGAAGAAGGAGCTGGATTAAAAGGAGAAGATGGGGTCTTGAAATGATGGTGTGGGAGCCGAGGAACAGTTTTGCAGGGATTAGCAAAAGCCCTCAAGAGTAATATGTAGCCCAGATGATTCATAGAAAAAAGGCTGACCTGGGAAATTGTGTGAAAGTGAAAAGCAGATGTTTGGAAACATGTGCAACATACAGATACAATTATCAGAACTATATTGGCTGAATTGCTGAAATGCTCTGTTGACTGTACACTCAGGTTTGCTTGTCATGTAATGAGTAAAATAATCCTTAGAGTTGCATCTCGTTCTTTTCGAGACAGTTCCAGGTATGCAGTACAGAGTTCCTCTGAATGCATTCTGGGCCCATGTTCCAGTTTTCAGCTCACTTGATGAACAACAGCCTTTACATAAATTGTTAGAAGAATCCAAATGAGGAGCACTAAATGGAACACAAGTCTGAACAAAGGAATGCAAGCAGACACTGAATGGTGAAAAACAATGTTTTGAGAAGCACATTGTTAACAACATCAAGGCCAACCATAAAAGTTGGCCACCTATATTTAAAGAAATCTTTGTGGTTGGCCTTGATGTTGTTAGCAATATGGTCCTCAAAAGATGCTTTTTTGCATCTTATGTATGCAAGCTTGTGCTCCCTTTTCCTCATCTGGGCGAGACTTCCACTTGCTGAGAGAAGGTTCCTGTTCTCTAATTGCTTCCTTGACACTGTTTTTTTAATCATCCTGGTGGCCTCTTTGGGCTGGTGCTAACCTTTCCCAAGGCACACATTCTAGAAGAGCTTCTACTGAGTAACCTTCAGCCATTTGGAAGGGAGCTGAGCCCCTTGTCTGTCCTGTTGCATCCCATCAAAGAGGTAGCCTATAAAAGAAAATAGGAAACAACAATGATGTATGCTGAGTTCTTGGCAACACTGCAAGCCAGAGTTCCACAGATCAATTAAAAACCCATAACAACCCCTGAAGAAGAGCAATCTCAATGCAATGCAATAAAACATGGGCCATAAGAAGATAAATAAAACTGAACATCGCAACTCCTTTAAAACAAGACCAATCCATGGTCAGCAACGTCCCATGAAAGTGTGATAATATATCTGGCACTCTGAGTGCTTGGAATTCAGTACAAGCATATTGACTATTACATGATGACAATGTCGGTAGAGCAAAGCCAGGAGCCTCGCAAGAGTGCAGCTCGCCAAGGGCCAGTGTGGACAAGTGATTCATAGCTCCTTCACTGCAGAAGACCTTCAAGTTGGATGCCCTTCAAAGAGCCTAATGAGAATAGGGGGACCTCATAATGGGAAACCTGTGGGTAGAAAACGGGAAACCATCACCCTAAAACCATGTAATTACCAAGTTCTGAAACAATTTGCTTCATTTTCTGCCTTGCCTATAGAAAGAGGATGCTTCTAGTTTTGACATCCTCTTTTTCCTTCAGATTGCATTTATTTACAATTCCAGAGGGTCTTCCAAAAAGCCTAAATTCCACCCACAGAAGAAGTTTAAACAAGAGATGTCTTTGGCACCACTCACTGTTTGTTTGTTTGCCTGCTTAGGGAGGGGCAGGCGTAACAACATTGGCGAGAAGCCCAAAAGCAGAAACTTCTGCTGAACGACATTAATTCCACACTGTCTGATGGCCATGAGAAGTGACAGGCTCATAATGCACAGTCACGTGGGTGGCTCTCAGGAATACAATGCAAATAAATATCGTACCTACTGATAGACACAAATTATCTATATGTGTGAAGATTTTATTGTAGCTCCATAATGCTCCTGTCAAGTAAGATAACTCATAACAATGGCAGTGTGTAGTAGCACTTGGGATAATTGTTCAAAGGTTATAATTTTTGGGATGTGGGCTATTATAATGATTTGTTTTGTTTATCTAGTATTCTTTATTCCCTGGAAGACATCCCAGTTCCCCAGGCAAAAATGGGTATTTTGGGTGCTTTAATTCTAGTTCAAGATGCAGTACATCAAATCTGTCTCTTTTTACTGGTGGATTTATCTAATGGTGAAAGCAGAATATTTGTCTCTAGATATGCAAAAGCACTGCAGTATTTATCAACAGATAATGGTAAGCATTACTTACTCACCTACTCATTAGCACGCAGCATTATGGGGGGAGGAAAGTCAGAAATTTTGCATGTCAGAATGTCAGGGCCAACTTGCCCATAATAAGCCATTGGCTTTTCCCTGCTCCATATGTGGAGAATTAATAGCCAGAAAATAAAAAGATAGCTTTTGCCTGACCAGGGTTTCACTTGGTCAGAGTCTGAGGCCTTTAGAAAGTGGGAGCATAGGAAAAGAGGAAGAATTGCTCAAAGGGGAAACTCACACTGAAATGAAATCAGTAAATGCCAAGGGACAGGGAAAGACTGAGGTCTGTGGGCAGGGATGTGTTAACTTACAGTTAAGATGTGCAGATGAACATGGCAATAGAGCAATCTGGACCCAGAAGATTACTACTCTTACACTACTCTTTTTATTTATTTATGTAAGCCGTTCTGAGGCTCTGCAAACGGACGGCATATAAATATTCTAAATAAATAAATAAATAAATAAATAAATAAATAAATAAATAAATAAATAAGATAAGATCTTCATAATATTAAGCTGGTGGCAAACATCTCCTGCCTGGGCAAAGTTCTTGAGCAGGAGTTGGCCAATCAGCTCCAGGTACCCTTGCATGTGACTGATTATCTGGATCCATTTCAGTCGGTGTTCAGGCCTGGTCTTGGCATGGAAACAGCTTTGTTTGCCCTGTATGATGACGTATGCTGGAAGATGGATGGGAGAGTGTGACCCTGTTGGTACTCTTGGACCTCTTGGTGGCCTTTGATACCATCCACCATGGTATTTCTGTCTGAGTTGGGAGTGGGGGGCACTGCATTGAGTGGCTCCATTTCTGCTTGGACAGCCAGTTCCGGGAGTGGGTGCTTGGAGGATATTACTCTACCCTTTGGGCTCTCCAGTGTGGGGTTCCTCAGGGGTGGTCTTTTTTCACTGTCAGCATCTGGGGCATGGGGGGCAGGAGATAAGACAGGCATTGGGGAAAAAAAGATCTCAAGCCAAGGTAGAACCCAAACACAGCCCAAAGCCCAATAGTGAAGTTAGAGGCAAAGTCATAGTCAAGGAACAGGCCAAAGTCAGGAACCAGGAATATGCAGCAAGGCAAGGATGGGGTTGCAAATAAGCCAAGGGCTGAGAACCAGGAAGTTAACAAGAGTAGTGAGCAGGTACCTGGGGTAGGATAACTGGATGGAATTCAGGAGCAGTGAAGATGCGACAAACAAGGCAAGGCAGCAAGGTGAGGCAAGGCAAGGCGAGATAGCAAGGCATGATACAGCAAGTCACTGCAGGAATCAGATCCAACAAGGGTCAGGCAAGATGTGGGGACTGAGCAACAGCTAGCAGGGGCACCTGCAGGGCTGAGGTGAGATGGCAAGGCAGGACACAGCAAGACAAAATAGGAACCCGATCAGGTGAGGTTCAACAGCTGGACCACACAACTGTTAGCAGAAAGACCTGCATTGTCAAGGTAAGACACAGCAAGGCAGGACATGTCAGGGCAAGAGCCAGATCAGGCAAGATGCAGGAGCAGGAATGCACTACAGTAAACAAGAAGACCTACATTGCTCAGGCAGCTAGCAGAGAAAGGAGCTTGCTTCTTTACAGCTGTTCCCCAGGATTCCCAGTTGATGCCCATCAGAAGAATGAGAGGTCCAGCAGGATCTGGGATCAATCCTGCAAGTACTACAGTGGCCATTCCAGTTCTGACTGTCAGATGGAGTATTAGAGCAGCCCAGATCCTGCACTGCCATGCAATTTTACATCAACATGAAACTGCTGAGTGGGATTATCTGGAGTTTTGCAGCATGTTGTCATCAGTATGGTGATGACATGCAACTTTATTTCTCCATTTCATCTTGTGAATGTACGAAACAATTATCTTACCGCAACCATGGACTGAGGGCTAACCAACTGAAGCTCAATCCAAACAAGACTGAATGCTGTTAGCAGCAGTTCTACTGACTAGATGGAGGCAGTTCAGCTTATGCTAGATGAGGTTGCACTCCACTCCCCTTGAAAAAGCAGATGTGTAGTTTAGGGGTGTCCCTTCAGCTGTCCTTGCCACTTGACGCCCAAGTGGCTTTGTAGCTCAGAGTGCCTTTTACCAGCGTTGGCTGGTGGCTTAGCTATGGTTAGCTAACTGGACAGTGATAGCCAGCTGCGAATAATCTGTGATCTGGTACTCTCTGAACTAGACTACTGCAATGCACTCTTACATGAGGCTGCCCTTGAAGATTGTTCAGAAGCTGCAGCTTGTGCAAATGTTGAAGCCAGACTGATAACAGAGACTAGATGAGACGAATAAATAGCACTGATTCTAGCTCTCTTGCACAGGCTGCCTATATGCTTCTGAGCACAACTCAAGGTGTTGGTTTTAACCTATAATAATCCTGCACAATTTGGGACCACAAAATCTGACATAATTCCTCTCCCATCTCCAATCTACCCAGACACTATAATCTAGATCTGGAACCTGTTTCTGGTTGATGCCTCCAAGGGAGGCTCAGTTGATGGCAACGAGGAACAGGGACTTTTCAGTTGTGGTCCCCTCAGTTATGGAACAAGCTCACCATTGAGCCCTGCCTGAAGCCAATTTTAATATCCTTTCATCACCAGGTTAAGACTGTCCTCTACCACAGGGCATTTAATTAGCTACTGGGGCTTTGTTAGCTGCTTAAACAGATTTCATGATTTAATCTGTATAAGCAATTTAATACATCTTTTAAATTTATTTTTAAATTTTTGTATGCTAATATTTTTACCATATGTTTTAATGCTGTTAACATGTTATATTGCATGTTTATCTATTGTTGTAAATCTTCTAGAAAGCTTCAGCTATCTGCGGGGAGAGAAATCAAATAAATAAATCATCTCAATTTGGAAATGTGTCTTTGTGTTTGGATGGACAAAGTTCACCAGCAGAAAAGTGATAACATGATGAGAATGGGTAGCATTGATTGAAACATAGAAACATAGAAACAGAGCGAGTCAGAAGGGGCCTCCCGGGCCATCTAGTCTGACCTCCGGCACCAGCCGGCTCCGCTCACGACATGCCCACCATGTGCACGTCCAGCCTATCCTTGAACACCCTCACCAATGGGGCCTCAACGACCTCTCGTGGAAGCCCATTCCACTCCCTCGGGGTCCTGACTGTCAGGAAGTGCTTCCTGGCATCTAAATGGAACCTTGGCTCCCTGAGCTTTGCTCCGCTGGAGTGCATTCTGCCTTCCTCTGCAGGGGAGAACAGGTCTCTACCCATCTCCATGTGACATCCCTTCACATACCTGTATGTCGCCAACAGATCCCCTCTGAGTCTCCTCTTCTCCAGGCTGAAGAGACTCAGTTCCCTCAGTCTCCCTTCATACGGCATCCCCTGCAAACCGGCCACCAACCTTGTGGCCCTACGCTGCACTGACTCCAACCTGGCTATTTCCTTTCTGTAATGAGGGGCCCAAAACTGAGCACAATACTCCAGTTGCAGGCGCACCAGAGTGACATAAGTTGACATAAGTTGTTGAGAGTCAAAATATATGTAACCAATCACATCATATATCATGATCAAGTCTAAACTGGAAAAGTAAACTGGAAGATACTGGGCTGACACGAAGTCACTTCTGCTAGCCAGAAGCTGCAGCAACTGGGAATGTGTGGCTTGTGTTCTTGCTGGGAGGTAAGTTGTGCTTTCATCTCAAGCTCTAAAATTGGTTAACTACTACTATGGTACCATCTTGTTTCCATTTGTTATATAATAATGCACTTTGGTCAGCTAAACTTAAAATGCAGCCACTAGTGACTGCACTTTTTAGTTTCAGTAATTGAGCTGAGTTGAAGAGTGGCTGGGAATCA
Organism: Varanus komodoensis; assembly: GCF_004798865.1. NCBI lineage: Eukaryota > Metazoa > Chordata > Lepidosauria > Squamata > Varanidae > Varanus > Varanus komodoensis. Next base: position 26,779,323 of record NW_025335761.1, on the reverse strand, counting down.
AGAAGCTAGTTTGCTGCTCCTCGACCGTTGTTCAAACAAGGCTCAGGTATATCAGAGTGTCCACAGCTGCATATAGTTGCAACCAATATAAATTTATTCTTATATTAATCCTTGTACATGGATCTATTACCTCTGCTCACACAGGGTGGCCAAGTGTCCTCTTTTACAGAGGACATTGATCTATCTGAAGGGCTGTCAGAAAGACAGTGGTCTGGTTGAAGATATTCCTTATTTGATGGGCACCTGGATTAAACGTCCAGTACTATGTTGAAGAACCCGCTGAAGAAACAGCTGGGCCTTGAAATTGCCTGGCCTGCTCCTGGACAGCAGACTGAGCAAGCCCACCTGGTAAGAGGGTGCTTACCAGCCCCAGCTTGAGGTATCTCGCTAGCTAAGGTGAGAACACGCACTGCTTCCTTCTTAACCACCCAGTTGTCACCAGCTGTGCCACCTCCCTCGGCTGCCTCACACCCCTTTCAGTGTTGTGGGGTTCTCAAAAAAGTTCACCTGAACTTGGAGCTCTGTGATTGGAGGTTGCACCCTGAATGCATGACATCCTCACTGGCCCTGCACCCCTTTACATATTGGGGGTGAACTTCTGATGGAAGGAGACTGTTGGACACATATTGTTTCCCCACAGATTCAGAGCAAAGGTGATAACTGTGAAGAGAGTTTCCCCCACTCCAAAGTACTATCGTTTCAATGATACCCTAAATAAAAATCAGATGCCAACCATAGACCATTGCAACTTGTTCAGTGAAAGCTTTTCTCCCACAACAAAACCAATAACAGCTCATATCAGGGAGACACTGCCCATTTCCTTCCTTTGGAGTCCAGAACAAACTTGCAAGGAAATTAGAAACAATCCCAGGGTGGCCCTCCCCTGACTGCTGACTGGCTGGAGCGCTGCAGGTGACACGAAGAGAGAAGTTCCAGCACGAGACATGCTCTGCAGCCCCCTAACCCCTCTGCACATGACAAGAGCCACGCCTCACATTCCCTTCCCTTGAAAAAGCTGCTTGTGGGGATGCCGAGAGTTGTGTTAGATACTCCAGGATATGCCAAGGCTCCAGGGACTGCTGCCTTTGGACTGGCAACATCCAGAAGAACACACGCAAGCCCTGCTGCAGATAGGGGACCAGATGACACACAGTAGTGGGCCTCTTCCTCCCCCTGCAAAGCCCCAGCCTGTGACTCTATGCACCCTCATTCTGCATGCAGAGAGAAGCTCAGGGCAATTGCCCTGTGGCTTTCTGCACAGAGGCTAGGGCTCAGGAGGGGCTTGTCCAGGTGGGCAAAATGCTTGTGTGCTCACCATCTGCTTGGAGGAATAAAGCAGGACAAGTTCAGGCCTTGAGCAACTGGCTGAGGTAACTTCATGCCCCTGCCTGCATTTCACCAAGCAGAAAAGAGAGCAGGGACTCAAGCCAGCTTTAGAGTCAACTGGTTCCTCAAGGCACTAGCTAGAGGCAAGGTTGGATTCACTCCTCGCTCGCTTTCCATGCTCAGAAAAAGTGAGGGTGCAGCAAAGTTGACTGAGTCATAGCCTCAAGGGACACCTTCAGCAGCTTCCACTTCCTCACCCTTCTCCAAGGGGGCAGAGCTTTGAGGAAGGGCCTTACTCTGAGGTTATGGGCTAGACTGTGTAGGTTCATGGGCCAAACTCATACATTTGTATTACTTTTCTATCCCATCTTTATTCCATGATAGATGACTACCTGCGGTTCTCCCCTCCAAGCACTCACCAAACCCAGGGCTGCTTGGCTTCAGCAGATTAGCTGCCTCATGGGCCTTCAGACCACGTCCAATTTAGAACGTAGAATTTAGAACCTCTGTCCCCCAGCTCTGCCCTACTGGAAGAGAGTGAGTGTGTACCTAGGCAAGCATCTTTTCCCCAGCTGTGTCCAGCCAGACAGTTTTGAAAAGCTCTGCAGAATGGCATGAAGGTAAGCAGTGTCCTCTGTTGCCGGACAACCCCAGTGTTCATAGAACCAAAGGCTTTCTGAGCCCAATAGCCTGAGATTGGGCCTGATGCATGCTGGCACCTCACACCATGCAATAATGCAAGGAATTCAACAAAGGCATCCTCTGGCTGGCAAAGTCTGTCTTCTTCCTTTTCTACTGGAGAGCTTTAGGAGAACATGCAGGTGCTTAGCTGCTTGCTCTAGGTTTGCTTCACTACTTTCTTGCTGCCACTACTACTGCCTGAAGAAATGGTCCCTTCAGACTTTAGCTACGGCAGATTTAGGGGACATAAGAGGGTGTGAAGCAGATGATCACCCACTGACATAGCAAACCAAGAAATCACTATCAAATGGGTCTGAGGACCAGTCATCACAAAATTGGCCACAACCACCCAAGCAATTTCTCATGAAGAACGTGGGTGGTATGAACATTCATCAGCACCTATGGCTCCACGATGCATCTAAAGCAGGTGCAGGCCATCTGTGTCTGATGACCAACGTGCAGTCCTCAATGGATTACCTTTGAGGGAATGCAGTCTTTCACAGAGTACAGGACACTGGAAAAAATAGCAGATTCTAAGGGACTGGGCAGGTCTACTGGAACAGGAAATTGGCATATAGGAAGGTAGGCCAAACTATTGTTAACTATGGATAGAAATTGAAAGAGGGCCTTCTGCGTGCAAAGTGCATGCACTACCAGAGCATTCTGGCCCATCCTCCCCTGCTCCTCCTCTGCATGCCCCATAGCGGGGCATGAAGAGGATGGGTATGCCCTGTCATTTGACACATAACCCAGCAGATAGTATTCATGGGACCCCCGAGTCTGGTCTGGTCTGCATCTCGATCCAGATCTGCAAGCACAGATTTGCTTTGAGTGCATTTCTCCAAAGTAGAGGAATGGGCCACTTCACTTACCAAAGCTCATTTCACTTAGAATCTTTTGATTTCAGGGCATTTTCACTGAGGGTGCCTGTTCAGTGCTACTGCTGTGCGCACCACTCTGAGTCGTGTTCCTGCGGCATAGACATTTTAGAAATGAAAATATTTTATGATCAAATAAAGTGAAATGTCTGCCCCATCAAGGTACATGATGCTAGTGTTGCAATGCTCTTTGTGCATTTGGTTCTCTGAATGTCCGCAGGATACAGAGAAGGATATTGTACGGTGTGGGTGTCTGGTTAATTTATACAAGTTTATACAGCTGCTGGGGCTTGGTTTGCAGATGCCTAGTGCAAAAGCATAATGGTTAAAATGCTGTGTTATTCTGCTTTGCATGTGCACTTCTCTGCATCTCTGAAAGCGAAGAAAGCCCCAAATCGCCATTATTACAGCAGTTGCCGAAAAAAGCACACATAGATGAATACTTTTGCGATGCTAGCATTTGTCCACTAGAGGGCAGTTAAGTAATTTTGTTTAAATGTATGCTACATTGCACGGCAGTCCTTGTTCAATGCAGCAAACTTCTCTTCTGAATGGAGTTCTTGAACATTAAACTATTGTATCCAGTTAGCTGGCCCAAGCCCAAGCAGGCCCTTGGCATACTGCTGCTCACAGCATCCCCGTGGCCATTCTCATCTGTGCCCACCTCCACAGAGACCATTGCAATGCTAGCAAAAGGTACCATGACAAGGGCAAACATGGACCCAACATTGCTGTGAGGACTGCCAAGGTCAAACTCAGGAGGGATGCCCCCAAACTGCTCTTCCTTATCCCCAGTGCAGCCTGCTTGTCTCAACCCAGAGGGCTGTGGGGGCAAGAAAGGAAAGGTGTAGATGCCACCACCAGTTTGCCTGCAGCTTTTTGGTAAGTGGTAGCAATGGCAAGAAAGAGCAAGCAGCAAGTGGCCATGGTGGTGAAGAGGAAACTCCCTGGCAGAAGGGCTGCATAGAGGGACCCTCAAAATCCTGGACTCTCGACTGATGGCCCAAGCCACTGGACATCTCGTCTCTCCAGATAGGGCTACCCAGCACAACAAGGGGGTCATTGGGAGTGCTGGTGGCTTCCTGCAATGAAATGGCCAGCTGTACAATGGCAAATGCCCAGAACCAGTGGGAGCCCAAAGCCCCCTGGCACCCTACAGGAGCCACGCTGGATTCAGAAGGTCAGCTCATCCAGGGTGAAGGGATGACTTCTGGAGTCAATGCCCATTCCATGATGGGATCTCAGTGCTTGCAGGTGACTGCAGAGGAGGTCCAGGAAAACTGGGCCAGCCCTGGTGGCTCCCCCAGGGTTGCAAAAGAAGCCACCTGAGTATGCCAGGTGCAACGCCAGGCCTGATTGTGTTGCAAGGATAATAGAGGCTGCTACTGAACTGTAACAGAGGATAAATCTATTTCAGTGCTATTTCAACAATAAACATGCTTTGCCTTCGTTCTCCAGGAGGTAGCACCGGGCACATGTATCTATCCAACTGATCACAGCATTTCAGCTTAGTTTGATCAGGAAGGGAAGAACACAAAGATTCTTTGCAAGGGAAAGTCCTTAAGGTACAGCAAAAAGGCTGCATTCAACTGCGAGTTAACAGAAATGCTCACCTCCATCAGGTACATTCAGATCTCAAATGCAACTTGCATACCTTTGCAACCAAAACATTCTGTGGAGGCTGGAGACACTCATGTCTGAGGGGCCATGTATACACTCCAGATTTTATCCAGACTTTTAAGGAGATATCCATAATGTTGATATTGAACCCTATCCCTAACACAGGTAGGACACCACTGACAGCTTCTTTAGAGTTCAGGGTGGATCCACAATTGGGATATTTTGGGATATTTCTAGGCCGTCCAATCACTCTGAGTCATTTCTAGGCTGTCCAGTCACAATCCATTCAATCTCACCAGCCTCCATTTTAACAAAAAGGGATGTGAAAATAGGACATGAAATAATACAGAACATCATCAGGCAATTTCACGTGCTTTCTGAAGTTCATTTTAGGAGGACTTGAAGGACTGAAGTGCTCAGGGCCATCACATGAAACTTTTCTGTCCCAAACATCACCTCCCCACAAAGCACTTGGCTTTCTGTGTCTGAGGGGTCATGCACATTCCTGCCAGGATGTGTGCATCAAAATAGAGGCACATGTGTATTCCACAGATGGGGATGTACACTTGGTGCAAATTCTCTCTGTGGAAAAAATGATCCTGCAAGAACGCAAAGCATACAGCACAGCTCCTGGGCTTCCAGGCCTGGCGTCTGTTTCCAGTGCCTGGGCTTAACTCTGGAGCAAGGGACAGCCAGTGCAGGGCAGAGGCTGCCTCGTGTTGGTTTGAGCCAGTGACCCATCCACAGCAGGGGCCCCAAACTTTCCAGGGAAATAGCTGCGCAAAGGGAGGGGGAGGAGGAGAAGAGTGAGGGTGGAGGCTAGGAGAGGAGAGAAAGAGGACTGTGCTAACATTTTATAGGCTTTGTATTTTAAATTTTTAAAAAATGAGGCAAAGAGTGGAGATGCGTATGGGTGCCACTGAAGGTCCCACAGACCCCTCCCTGGGGGCTCCTCGGTGTACACAGACTAGAAGTGACTGCCTCTTTCCTCACTAGAGATGCCGGGACTACACCTGGGACCTTCCAAATATGCTCCACTGAGAGCTTGGCTGCTGAACACCTGCTGAGGGTCCACAGCCAAAGAGCTGACAATGTGCAGAACTTCCCAGTCCTGCTCTGTCTCCTCCTCACACTTGCTGTGCTTTAACTTGCCCTTCCCACTGAAAAAACCACACTCAGAGCAAAGAGGAGCAAGTACACATTCTCCCCCCCCCCCCCCCCCCCCCCCCCCCCCCCCCCTCCCCCCTGTGTGTGTGTGTGTGTGTGTGTGTGTGTGTTTAGGATTGGTGGGTTTTAATGTTTGTAAACCACCCAGACAGCCCTCTGGGCCATTAGGGTGGTATATAAATGCAAATAATAAATTATACACACACACACACACACACACACGCGCACGCGTGCACGCACACACACACGCGCGCGCGCGAAGGTGCTGATTGGGCCCAGAGGAACAAACTAGTGAATATGAAGGAGGAAGGAGGAAAATCCTTTGAAAGTGGCCCAGTCAAGCCTCCACCTTATCTAGTCTCTGCCTTAACAAAGAAAAAGATCCTAGAATCAGCACCACACTGCAAACATGTTTATGGGTTCCCATCCTGTGCTTCGTGCAAGTTATTCAGAGCTGCCTCCCTGCCCCTTTTATCTGCACAGCAGCCTTGCGAGGCAGGTGAGGCTGACCGCATGCTCAAGATGGTCCAGTGTTCTGTGAAGCACAAGTGGGCAAGGAAGGCCTGCAGGTAAGGCCTGAAGGGGAAGGAGCTGGTAAGAAGCATTACCTTTCAGACCCAATGCTTTCTGCCAGATAATAAACCCTGCCAAATGCTTGTGAAATGAAGGCCTTTATCCACAAGAGGGAGCTCAAACTCTTTTTTAGGCAGCTTGTTGCCTGTAATAAAAAGAGTATAGTCCTGGAGGGCTTTGTTTTTTTCTTTCTCTTTTTATCAAAGCTTCAAAGCTTGACTGTTAAGGTTATTTTCCGTCTTATCGGTTTCACCTTTAGCTGTGGTTCTTGTGGGAGACAGGAATAGAACAGGAAACTATTAAAAAGATTAGCAGGTTTTTCCTTTTCAAAATGGGAGAGCCTGATATGATCATGGATTAGCACAGAGTTAGGACCAGGACTGTGCTGCTGTGGAGTTTCTAAGTAGCTCCACTATCAGAGGCTTCTGTACACCAGTTGCTGAGGAACATGGGCAGGAGAGTGGGTAGAGCTGCTGCACTCCTCTCCTGCTTGCTGGCTTCCTGTGGGCAGCTGACTGACTAGTCTGGGATTAGATGGCCCCATGGCCTGATGCAGTGCTGCTCTCTTGATGCTCTTGTGACTGGTGAGATCAAGGAGAACATAGAGGTGATATCTATGAGAAAAGGTTGCAATGGTTGAGATGATTTAGCTTAGAAAAGGGGAGGGTAAGGGGAGATGTGAGGGAGGTATAAAAATTATATCTGACCTTTCACAATTCTAGAACCAGGAGTGATCCCATGAAGCAGCTGGAGGTGGAAAATTCAGGACAGATAAAAGACTTATTCACATGGCACGGAGTTCAACTATAGAACTCACTTCTATAAGATCTCATGGCAGCCAATCTAGATCGCTTTAAAGGGTGGTTGGACAATTCCTGGAGGAGAAGGCAGTATTAGAGGCTACTAGTCCTAATGGCTCTTTGCTACCACCAGTATGAAGGGCAACCTACCTTTGTGCCCCACTTGCTGGGAGACTATTGTGAGGGTGCTGTTACATCCACGTCCTGCTTGTGCATGTCCTGAGGGCAGCTGCTTGGCCACTGTGGAACAGACTAGGTGGGGCTCGGTGTGAGCCGTTCTTCGTTGTGCTCTTGCACCACAAAACCAGCTGGCACATCATTATGCCAGGATCTGCCTGAGTTTAATGATGGGTTTGGAATTAAGCTTGCTCACACTGTTCATGCAAGACTCTCTGGATGCTGAGGCATGTGTAACAGCCTGCTCGAGCTAGCCTTTAATATTCTTCTGCCCTTTGAAATCTCAGCATCAGCAGAACCTGCTCAGAAATAAGGAGAAGATGTTTCCAGAACAGTCTGGAGTCATTACATTGGATCCAGGCTCAGACATGTTTAGAGCAGAGCCACTGGAGTTGAGGGGGCAATAAATCATGACTAGCTTAAGTTTCGTGGCTTTCATTTGTATGCATGACGATATCTGGACACAGCCCGTGGAGCTCTTCTACAGCAGCAATGACATGCGGGATGGGTTGCATGAGCAACTTGCACCTGGATCTGTGTTCCAACTAAATGCTACACACTACAAAAATGCTGTTCAAAAATGAACTGGAAGTAATTGCTCCTGCAGCACAAGCTATAGCCTGACCAAGAGGTCTTAGAAATACATCAAAGATCTAAATACAAAACCTGCTTGTACAGGCAGGGGAAGGGGCAAGCCTACAGGCATCCCACCCATTGGTAATGAAGGCATCAGGCCACAGGGAGAAAACTTTATTTTACACCTATAGTCCTGATGATTTGGAGATTAAAATGCAAAACAGCAGATGCTCAGAGTTTGGGTTGTTTTTGAAATTAGAGAGCATAAAGGCAATAGGTGGCTTTTATACAAATTTAAGAAATTGAGAGAGAGAGAGAGAGAGAGAGAGAGAGAGAGAGAGAGAGAGAGAGAGAAGGGAAGGGAAGGGAGATTTCTTGCTATTGTTCTAACCTGGGAGGGTAAAAGCTTCTATGAGACACTGAAGCAGGAAGGGAAATATTAGTTGCAGGCTTCACAACTGGAGTAACAGACACAGTCACCTACAGAGAGGGGACCTTAACACCATGAAGGACTACACCCAATTGCCTTTCTCCGTGGCACATATAAGAAGCTTAGATGCATCTTGCTCTCCAAATGAGACACTGGCAGGGAGCTCTGACCCTGCAGTGGCAGCTTACCCCTGATTTTCATCTAGGTGGTCATTTAGACAGATGGACTTTCTAAATAATGTGCTGGGAAGGCAGAGGAAGGAGGCTGAGGTGCCAGCAGGAGCCCTAGGCCCGTGGCTCCTCCCCTCTTCACCCACCCCAGGTCCCCCTTTCTTCTTCTCATCTAGGTGCACGTGTAACCTTGTGGGAGGTGGCAGGTGAGATTCTTGCACTGCCAGCTGCAAGGGGGGCGGCGGCTTGGGGCTCAGTCTCCTGAGCCTCAGGATCTCAGAGCTGGGACTCCAAATACCCCCATGCTGCTGCTGCCCCCCTGATAGACATGGGGAGGCCACAGGAATGTGCCCCAAGTCCAGGGTCACCCAGCCACGTTACTGCTCCTTCCATGCATGCAGTGATGGTGCTGCCTGTGCTGGAAATGCATCCAAAGAAGCCATCCACGCCCACATGTTTAGGTGGACCGTCAGAGGGAAGGTGGTCCAACAAGTCCATCTGAACCTTTGTGTCTGCTCAGCAGCAAGCGTTATTCTGGGCACAAGAACGTCCCACTGACTCCTCCCTGCATCAAGAGCTGCTAATCAAATGAACTGTGGTGTGAAGAACTGACCATTTTTCTCCTTGAAAACCATGATTCGCGATTAACTAAATTTTCTTTGCAGATCATTATTTTTAAAAGGAATTATAATAACATTCTTCCCTGAACATATTCAGGAGATCAGCAGGTGCTTTTCTGTCACCTCAGTAACACATTCAAATAGTTAGTTCAACCTGAGAGGTTTTCTTGCACTTTGCTTTGAAATCCTGGTACCAGCTTTCACCAAGCTGCTTCACTCCAGCCACTCCCATCAATCCCAGTGGAGAGACAGCTTTGGGGAGGGAAACATTAATGCCAAGAAAAGCCCCCACACTTGGCTTTTGGGGTCTGTGGACACACATTTTGAATGTTGAGAGTACCACAAGCAGCACTGAAAAATGGTAGCCCTGGGGCTAGTCCTCACCTAAAATCTCGTGTTATGGTGGACATGGCCACTCATGCAAGTCATTCGTTTTGCAGAAGGTAAATCAGATAAAAAGAAATATGTCCCAAAACCAAATGACAAAACACACATGGGTTCGGAGATCCGAAATACAAACTCACTCCCCTGAACTCAAGTTAAGATGGCAGCGAAGGGCAGCCATTTGCTATATGGCAGGGGTGGGAGAGGCTGTGGCTTAGTGGTAGAGCACTGGCTTTGAACCCAGAAGGCCCCCGGTTCAATCCCAGTCATCTCCACACAGGGCTGGAAAAATTCCTGCCTGGAATCCTCCACAGCCCTGCCAGTCATTGTCCACAGTGCTGGGATGATGCAATATAAGCCAGTGTCCTACATTCCTTGTCAATTGTCCAGCTAAACATGTTTTTGCTTAAAACAAATCTTAAGAAATAAAATAATAATCAGGAGGAGCAGGGAGCCTGCCAGGTTTCCATGGTGCACATGGGTACCAGGGGCAGTGCATCAAAAGCTACTGCTATGAAAGGAACATGCGATCTATAAATCCCCAACAGAGTGCAGAACCAACAGAAAGCAATAAGTAGGACAAAATAATCTACAGGGGTTTACCTACTCCATTGTTTTTCAGTAAAAGAGGTCAGGAGATGGCTATTGATTGGAAGGTTCGTCTGCGCATACTGAGTAGCTTTAGCAGGAGCTTGAAGTCTAGAGAAGACAAACAAGAAAATGGGGAGGTCAGAAGGGAAGTATATTAGCATTAAAAAGTGTGTGTGTGTGTGTGTGTGTGTGTGTAGCAAGAAGGTTGTGATGTATCTGCATTAGCTTTGAGGTTCCATATTATAGCTTCTGCAGAAGCTTTTAAGCACCTTGCATTTTATTCTCCATTTTCCATTCTCTGCATGCAGCTGCATTTTCCAAAGCAATTTATTTTCAGTTGCCAACCTTAAGAACCTTTGGGCCACTTCTAAAGTTTAACAGGATGCTTACAGACTTGGCAGAAGCCAAGTTGATCATAAAACTGTGTGTGAGATTCTCTCCTGCAGTATCTTCCCTTCCCTTCCCTTCCCTTCCCTTCCCTTCCCTTCCCTTCCCTTCCCTTCCCTTCCCTTCCCTTCCCTTCCCCTCCCTTTTTTTCCCAGCTCTAAGCTCAGTCCCTCAATTATTTTTAAAATATGGGAGCAGCTATTAAAAGGAAATCTCTCTGAATGTTGCATATACAGATCATGATTGCATATATGGATAACACGCACAGCTTTCTCAAGCACACATGGCTGTGTAACACAATCACACACAAGTTTTATTTTCATGGTAACGCTAGCAAACTGACCCAGCTTCCCACATGTGGGAATAACTCATTCATTGATATAGCAAGAGCTGTTCACAGACATACACAGATGTTAGCCACTTTGTGTCTGAAGGAAGCCAGCCTGTTGGCACCCCTAAAACATGACCCCTGCGTGGTTAACCTCATAACCCCCTGTAGGATGGGTTTGTCCACTCTATTCCCCTGAGGGGGCTGCCCCAGAGCAGGGAAGAGGGGTCAGGAGCAAAATTTCCTCCCACTTTGTCAAATTGTATTGACTGCAAAGCTACGCGTTGGTTAGGGAAGTTTAGCCCTAATGACCAAAGATGCATGTAGGTTTGAGCCAAAATGGACACACTAAAATGAATTAAGACGTTTTAAAAACAAAGCTATACTGAGGGGCACAACACTAGGGTCCTCTTAAGATGCATGCCAAGTTTTTGATGTCTAGGTATAAGAACCTTGGTGCTATGGCAGCTACAAACAAATTGTGTGATGGTTACACAATTTTACTGTTATAGATTATTTAAAGCATTACTTTAAGGGTAAAGGTTCTCTGAAAGGGCAAAAGGTCTCACACAGTGGCAACCCATACAATAAAAGCATGTGCAATGATAAGGCAGCAAATCTTAATAAAATCAGCAATCACCTGCAATAAAACATCCAGGCCAGATGTTACGGAGAATTAAAATGCAGTTGCAAGTAAAAACCCAGAACAGGCCTCTGAAAGATACTTGGGAGAAGGCCAGATAAAGTAAGCAAGTCTACAGAGCCTTCTAAAATCTACCAGCAATGGGGTCTCATGGGCTCTTAGTGGCAACCCATTCCAGAGATGTAGGGCCACTGTGTAAAAGGGCGTCTCATTCACTTTTCCACTAAAGTGCCTTCAAAGTGAAAAAGTGAGAAGGGTCTCTGTCACGGACCTTAATGCATGGGCAAGCTGATAAGGATGAAGGCTTTACGTCAGATAAGTTGGGCCCAACCACTGAAGGTTTTACAGGTCAAAAATGGCCCTTTAAATTGGGCAGTAATGCACCAGATGAGATTTCTGAGTCAAAGGTAGCCCCATGTAAAGTGCACTTCAGTAGTCTAGCCAGGACATCATTAGTGCTGAGATAACTGAGATCGGGTTTGGCCTCCTCAGATAGGGCTGCCCCTGGTTTACTTACCATTTGCTAAAATAAACCCTGCATCCACTTGGGTTTGTCTAGTAAGCCCAGAAATAATCAGGGTTCCCAAACCATGCATTGGACTTCCAGGTGGAAAGCAATCCCATCTAAGACCAGTTGTAACCCCTTCCCAGAGTAGAGGGTTTCCCAGCCAGCCCACTCCATCTTTTCCGGATGAAGCACTTGCTGTCTTTCAAGTCCATGAGTGTTACTTTAATGAATTGGCATTGCCCTCCTGTGAGGATGTAAGCCAAAGCCAGTGTGGCGCAGTGGTTAAGAGCACGGGACTGGGACTCAGACGGTCTGGGTTCTAGTCCCCGTTCGGCCAGTCACAGACTCTCAGCCCAACCTACCCCACAGGGTTGTTGTTGTGGGGATAAGATGGAGGAGGAGATCTAGGGGGCTGACCCAGTATGTCCAAAGTATTGGATGATTGATTATTTTTTTAGTTTTTAGTTTAAAATCTTAATTAAAATGTGCAAAAAAAAAAAAAAGATGGAGGAGGAGATGTAAGCAGCCTTGAGCCCTTTGTAGGAAAAAGGCAGGATATAAATCTAAAAATAAATAAATAAATAAATCGCCAGCTAATCCCCTCATCGTCATTTTTGTTCTGGCAGCCTCCACCCACTTGTCCATCAGAAGCGTGGCTGCATCAGTCACCCCAAATGCAACCAAGAAGCCAAAGGAAGACTGATGCTCATTCCAAGCTGATGAGTCTTTTGTCTAACCCCACCCTATTTATTAATTTATAATTTATTTAGTACTAGCATCTTGGGATGGTTTACAACTAGCACAGATAAAAAATGGTGCATTGAGTACACCAAATATTGTTTCCTCCTGTGTGTCCGTATCTGTTCTTGCATCCAAACTCTCATTCAGGGTTTCTCACAAGATCTCGTATTCACAGACATTACTTCAAATGTGTGTCTAGCAGCTATAACTTTCATTTGTTTAATCTAGAATAGGTGCAGGGCCCCAGTACAGATTGGGACCCTCAAGTAGTGGGGCTTTTGAGATCCTGATCAGTACTTCTGTGTCTAGTCTAGAATAAAAATGAGAACAGAAGCCAGCCAAATGCCAGCAGTAGAATCCATCTCAAGTTCTGTAAGTTTTGTTTCTCCAAAATAGCCTTTTGCTCTTTGTTATTTGTATTGCAATAAAGAGAAATAAACAGGCTGCAAATACGTATCAAAAATCTATAAAATAGAAATCTAAGCAAAGCCCCAAGAAAAGATACAACTCAGCTATTGGTGAGATGCAAAACATAACTCAAGCAACCAGGAAAATGTTGATTAAGAAAACTCGCCAGGTACCTCCAGAGATCGCAATCATGATAAAAATAACCTTCCCTTTCTCAGGAGCACACACATAAATGGTTTCACCTTTAAAGAAAATTACTCACTTCTCAATTCCCTAAACATTTCCCCTGACAAATCAGACAACAACCAAATCCGTGAACTAGATGAAATAGCTTTCTTTAGGTTAAACCTTCCACGCTTTGCTTTTCTCTTAGAAGAATATCACGACCTCTTCAGCATTACTTCCCTGGCTCAACAGCTTGCACCACGTCCCTTCCACTTGACCTTGCGCACGGGGCCCATGGTGAATATTTGGGACAGTTACAACCTTTTGTTTACGGGGAACTCTTGATTTTAAAAGATGCAGAGGAGAAATAGCCTCTGGCTAGCAAGTGCATCTCCACAGAGCCGAAATGTATTTATGCCAATAGGGAGTGCCCAGGAATGCTAGCCAGTTTATTTTAAGTAGGGCGAAACATTCCCATGGGGTGTGCCACACAAGGGCTACATGTGGTCCTCAGAGCCCCCCAGGGTGGTCCACTGCAGGTGCCCGGCGCCCCCTCCCCAGTGGCCACCATGCTCAAGCTGCTATCCCTCTGCATGGGATTAATGAGGGGAGACCCTTCCCTCCAGGCCCACTAGCAGCACACTCAGGCTCCTACCAGGTGGACAAACAGCCACTTGGCAGATGGGCAGGAGCCCAATTCTACTGCGAAACAGACAGGTAAGGGTGCTGCTCCCTACACACTCCCTTTGCAGCAGAATCTGCTTGTGATCCAGGTTGTTTGGACAGAAGGAAAGCAGGAGGTAGAAAATTAAAGGCTCCCCCTCAGTCCTAACAACTTGGATTTATGGGAGGAGGAAGAGACTTTAGCCTCATCGTCTTGTTAACTATCACGATCCTGGGTCACTGGGACTGGGGGTGGGAGGAAGTATCTGTGGGGAGAAATACATGTGTGCATACACGCATGGCATGAGTGTGCGGCAGAGGTGCCAGAACAGCCCCCAGGAAGTCCTGGCAAGCTGATCCTGGCCCCAGGATCCCCTGAAATGGTCTAGCCAGGTCCTGGCAGCTTGAACTGCAGCCCTGTGCCTGTTATCCTCACTGCTGCAGAGCTGATTGCAAGATTCCTGTGCATCTGAACACACGGAGTTTTAGTAAGTTCCAACGGCCGGGATTCAGACTATGTGAGATGCAGGTACTTTTGGTTGCAGACAAGTGAAATCAAGGCCAGCTTTCTCAAGGAATGAAATGGGGCACTGATAGACTGTACTTGGAGAGTGATAATAAATGGGACCAGCAGGTGAGGGCGGGGAGCCAAGAGATAGATCATCTGCCACTTCCTGAGTCTTGCTGTCTCACCCGGGCCAGAAGTCCACCAGTGGGAGATTTATGAGCAGAGAGTTCTCTGTGGGCATGGTTTGGGACTCTGAAATGGACACTTCCACTCCCATGGAGGATTGTCTGCCCCATCCTAACCTCTAGCAGCCAGCAGGCTGGTAGTCTGAATTGCTCTGGTCATCTAGATGTAACCCACTGAAAGCAGAGCTTTGATTCCAAGTAGATGGGTTGAGGCCAGTGTGCCTCTCTTAGGTGACTTATCTGGAAGGACTGGATGCTGAGCAAAATCGCCATTAATGAAAAATACAGAAGAAACAAGCACAAACAGAGCAGGAACCGAAGGTCATCAACATGGGCAGACTGAGTGTGTGCGACTGCTACAGAATCAGGCACAGACTAGACTTCCCGATCCTCCATTTGGTGCCAAGGAATCTGTCTCCTTTCTCAGGCAGCAGAACTTGTATTATGGCTGAATCTTTCAGTTGCTGTCACAGCAAACTGAGTGGAAACAGTTATGATGTGATTTCTATTTCATGTCAGTTTCTTTCAGTGGGATATTTTTAACCAACCAGGTAAAAGCATGAACTGCACCTCCTTAAAAGACAAGCATGCAAAAATTGCATGTCAGAAACAATAAAGAGACAGTTATTCACTTCACAAGAGGACAGGATCAGTGTGGGGAAACACAAGCAGTTGCTCCATCTTCTTATCAAAGATGCATTGACTAGAATGACTTGGGCAAAGCATCACTGAAGTGCAGAAAGCTGAGAAAA
Organism: Varanus komodoensis; assembly: GCF_004798865.1. Classification (NCBI taxonomy): domain Eukaryota; kingdom Metazoa; phylum Chordata; class Lepidosauria; order Squamata; family Varanidae; genus Varanus; species Varanus komodoensis. The sequence continues at coordinate 26,764,042 of NW_025335761.1, read as the reverse complement.
TAATGCTGCTCTATAGACCGACATTTCTATTCCATAAAGAACAATAAAAATAAGTAACCAATATGTCTATAAGTGGTTCCTGGGTGAAAATAGAAGGCATCAAGCATCTGTCTATGCAGACTGTGCCTCTTGCAGAAAAGCTTTTAGAAATCCAGTCGGGGGGCCCCCTTCACAAATTCACATTCAGAAGAATGGAAGACAGTTCCATGTGATACCATCCCACACTTGGTGTGAAGGTCACACTCACTCAGGTAAGCTGGTCACCTGAGTCTTTCCCACCTGATCATGCCTTGCCAAGGTTCCATCTGGATGAGGAAGAATCCTGCCTGAATCTACCTATGAACTTCCCCAGTGACCTGGCACCGGTGGGCACATGGATGTAAAGCAAGTAAGCTCAGCTTGGTCTCTCCAGTCCCCAAGAGCTCTCAGTCCCTTTGGAACATCTAGCCAAAGATCCCACTGGACTTACTCATCTTGGGCTTCCTTGCAGCTCCCTTGTGTCCTTAGTGAAGCACAGTCGGCTTACAGATTTATCTCAACTTGCTTGCTAAATCAGAATTGATGGAACCCATGATGTGGCATAACCCTCCATAAGCCCTCATCTCTGAAACATATGTTCCGGGTTTCACTGAAAACAGAGTAAACGATTTTATTAGGCATGTGGGAAAATGTACAGGATGGGAAAGAGGCTGGTCAGTTCAGAACACAAAGTAAATAAGCAGTTTGAAGTGGCAATTCAAAGGCAAGTGACAACTTAAAAAATCCAGTCTAGCTAGCATGGGCCTGGGTTAAGCTGTGTTGATGTTTTCCTGGTGCTCATGTCAGGGACTGTCAGGATCAGAAGCAGAGACACAGCTTCCCCTGGTGGTGTGGTTGTGAAGGGCAGATTAGACCTGCAGCTCCTTGTAAGGACTGGAGCCTGTGTAATCACATAGAACAGATGACTTAGATACTGGAGGTGGCACAGAGCCATCAGGACCAATAGCCGGAGTAGCCTTCTCCTCTGGAATTTGTCCAAGTAACTGGAGATGTGTGGGAAGTAAGTTTCTCTAAGCACCTTTCTGGAAATCAGAAGAACTTGATTATTTTTTTTATTTAATTATATTCATAATGGTTGGATTATATATTTCCATATAAAGCTAGAGTCTGTTTGGCTTACACATGAAGTGCGATGAGCTGGAAGAATACCATTTGTGCCTTGGGAACAGAAATGGGAGATACTATTTTTGAATGTACTACACATGGGGGAAAAGGCAAAAATACTGGCAATTAGAAAATTAGCACTTCAAGGAGAAAAATAAGTAACCTAACATTTCCCCTGCTGTGCTGGTTTTCTATTTTCAGGAAGTTCTGTTTATAAGGAAGCATTGCAAATGTGCCCCCCATCCATCTGCAATCTAAAATGGTTCAGTCCCTTCTAACGCCATGGTATCCTAGCACCACATCCTGTTCCATCATAGGCAAGGCCTGCAGATGGATTTTTCAGAGGGTCACGGAGGTCTTTGGTCCAGACAATGACTATGTTGACCCAGAATTTCAACCAAGCTCTACAACTGGGCTATTTATTTAGCATATGTCCTATTTTGCCAGGGTGTCTACAATGTTTTACACACAGTAGATGTCCTGGTGCCTGCAGTTGCTAGCGTGTTATTGTGTCAATGCACCACATGGGTTAACTGGCTTAGCACCAGTTGGCCAGCGATGTTCTTGTTCATCCGGGGGTTTTCTGCACCAATCCTCCACCGAGCGCATCCAGGCAGATCCAGTGCCAGCGCTAGTTTTCATTGCAAAAGAGGCCAGCAGGTTTCCCACTGAGGAACGGTGGTCCCTATTTATCTACTTGCAGATGGTATGCTTTCAAATTGCTAGGTGGGCAGGAGCTAGGGGGAGACAATGAGGCTGGCTTTGAACCACTGGAGTGCCGACCATTTCTGATCAACAGTTCCAGCTTCATGTATGGGTGACTGCAAACTATTCACTATGATTTTCTTTTTCTTTCCATACACCAGTAGAAGCAGCCTTCCAGATGTGGTGGACTACATGTCCCATCATCCTCAGCCAGCACAATATCAAGGATGGCTTATGTATTACATTTTTATACCACCCAGTTGCCAAAGTGCTTTGGGCAGCTCACAACAATTTGACACATTTGAAATGCAGTATAAAAATTAAATGCTTAAAATTCTGGTAACAGAAATTAGAACTGAGCAGTTAGAATAAGACCTGTATCCAACACATATGGAGAGAACCTAGGCTGGAGAAGGCTGAGGAAGAGGAACGATTGCTGCTTTGAGCTTTTGATGTTGCAAAGGAAAACAAAACTAAGAGATGGTTTACAACATGTCTTTTTCCTTTGTGGTCAAATTTGAGTATATAAATTGCCTGTCACTATATCATTCAGGACATTGTGGTAATTAACCTGAATAAGAGGAATGAGTCAAATTTTCCTTAGAACCCAAAGTTCCAAAAATACCTTTCCATTGCTTCAGAACATGCTCTGACTATTGTTTCCTTCCATAAAAATAGCCCATGTTCATGTATTCTTAGTTCATTTGAATAATAATCAGAAGTTGCTTTTTTCTCGCATCATTCTGCCTTTCGGCTTAGGAATGTCGTCATTTGGATTAACCGGTGCTGAGCGAAAGGAAGCGACCCCATGAGCAGAATTTGGAAATCAAAACAGTCCACTCAGGGAGGGGAGACAGGAATTTCCACTGATGTCTTCTCCTCCTACAGCCCTTGGTACCAGCCCTTTCTGCCAACCATGGCGCAGAGGTTTCGGGCTGTGCTCTGCAGAATGAGAAGACTCTCAAAAGTAACATGGCTGGTTTGCCATATTTGGGAGTCAGTGAAATGCGGCCTGTAAGACCATGAAGCCCAGAGGCTAACATGGCCTCAGAATACTCGTCTTCACAGGCTTGGGGGACTCTGAAGAGGTATAGAAGATGCAAGGCACAGTTGTACATGACACATCATTGCCCTTCTTTCTCTCGACACATTTTGAAGACCGTATCCAGGAAAGCCTCAGATCAGGGTGCTGAGCCTCTTCCAGCCCAAAGGCCAAATTCCATCTGGGGCAAGATTTTGGAAGCCACATCTCAGTGGACTGAGGGCAAAAGGCCTGGAGCCAAAATACGAGTGTATTTTAGTATAAAGTTCCTTCTCTCAGCCTCTCTTCATTAGGAGAGGCATTTTAACCATCTAAGAATAAGGGTGCAGGTGGATCAGCACAAAAACTCAGAAAACTCCAGGCAAGAGACAATCAGGGGAGGCCCAGGAAACCCCAGAGGGCCAGGCTAGGATCCTGAGCAGTCTGGATTTAGCCCGCACACCCAAGGTTCAACACATATACCCATTAAAGAAACAATTGCACATCTTGAGCTAGTGTTGCCATATAGTATTGTCCTGGCAGTACAATGTGTCCTCAGCAGCAGCGTCTTTCTGGGGACGGCACCTGCACTTTTTAGTTCAGGAGGCTAAAAATGCATTGTTCACCCAGGCTTCTCCTGGCTCATCAGCCAGCTCTGTGTGGTCCCACAGCACTGGGACCACCAACTTAGCCAAAATAAACCCTTCTGTCAGTTCCAAAGTGGCAGGGTCATTTAGAGCCATCCAAGTGTGCCTGGGACAGTTTGACATTTCAGGGCTTCCATAATTGCTGTTCCACTGCCTGAAATTATACTGGGCACATTCCAGATCTGGTTTCCTGCAATGGACTAGGGTGAAATGACCTGTGTCTAGGGGTCCTAGTGGTGACTCCATTGCCATGAAAACCTGATCAGGCTGAGTGTAAGCTTCTCAGGTATGGGGGACTGATTTGGGGGAAGTCAAAGAACCTGGAGGCTGATGACTCCAGAAGGCTTTCTGATTGCTCTGGGGAATTTTCCTGTCACTTTCACCAGTGGTCCTGTTGAGGCCCTGATCTCACACTGGAATGAAGGCATGACTCAGGCCACGAGGACAATTTCTCCACAGTGTCCATGGACATTGCCATTTGGGCTCCTTGATATTCTGAGGAGCTGAAGGGAAGGAAATGATTGGACTGATGACTTGGATGCCAGAAGACTCCTAATGAATGTCATCAAACACAAGAAATACTCTTCTGGCTTATTATATGGCAATGATGGTAGCAAAGACACTTTATTTCTCAGCCCCATCATATCTACATAATGCCATCCAGCAGAGCTGCTCTGAAGGGTAGGTGAACCATTCATCTAAAAGGGATCAGATGGAAGAGCTTCAAAGGCCTACTGCAATCAGTTTGCATTACATTTTGCAGACAAAAACATTCAGATGCAAGCCATAGTTTTAGCTGGGTGAAAGATGGACACTGCTACGACACCAACTGAGACACCCTGAGGATGTGAACTAGCTACTTAAAGAAAAGTGGCTGAGATTAAGGACCTGATCAGGTTTGTAAACCCCATCCTTGTGCAGCAGGAGACATCTAATCATTCAGAACATGCAAATTTAAACGATAACTTGCATACAAGAAATAATTTGCAGCTTATAGTGCTATATAGTGATCAGCCAATTCTAAGCCAAGATTTTGATTGTGGCAGTAAGAGTTTGCATTTAGCTAATCTTCTCTATCATGTAAAATATACATTGCCCATGTAATTTCTCTTACCTTGTGAATCATTTTGTGAAATTGTCCTATTTATGGCTACGTTATAACATCTATCATTTTTCAGCCAGGTATAGATCAAGTACGTCAGCATCGAGTGCATAATGTCTTTAGGAACATTGGGTTTCTTTGTAGTACAGTCTTTGCAATATAGCCTACTGAAAATCAGTGATAGGAGTTACAAAATATTGGCATTATTGACCTCAGAATGCATCAATGGAGGTAGAATGAGCATATTTCAAAGATGTGCACAATTGATGCATGCATTTGGGCAAATATATACAAAAATATGCACGAATTCTAACAAAAAAGATAAAACATTGAAATTGGATACAGATTCAAGACAAATCTACCTTTGAAGTAGAATCTGCAGCACTTTGACAAACCTTTGGTTGTTTGTACATTTGCTTGTCCTCAGGCCACAAAGAAAAGAATGATGATAGGATACCAGCTGAACCCCATAAGCAGGTGCAGTGGGAGATATTGCCTGCCACTGATATTGAAGAAAGATTCAACAGCCAGTCCAGTTGGCTTCTATGTGCGGAATGGCAGGCAGAAGGGGTGCCATCCTGCTTTTGCCTGAGACAGCAAAATATCCCACAACGGCCCTGCTCTTCGCTTCAGCAAGACTCCTCTGCTATTGTGTGTCTCTAGTTGTAGCTTGAAACCCCCCATGGGACATTCAAAAGCCGAAAGACATTTCCCTTCACTTTTATGTATTACAGTTTCTTCTATACCGAATAACAAATCCACGTGGACAAGAACCTTATGTAAGTACCTTATGCTATCTGCACACCATGTTTTACCCCAAATGTGTGACTCCGCAGAGGAGGAAAGAGCGAGTTCATGCGTATATACACATCTGACATGTATTAGGCTAACAGTGCAGCCCTCCACATGCTTTCTCAGAAGTAAGTCCCACCAAGGTCAATGCGACCTACTATCTGGTATTGTATATAGCAGTGATGGCGAACCTTTTAGAGTCTGAGTGCCCAAACTGCAACCCAAAACCCACTTATTTATTGAAAAGTGCCAACACTGCAATAAAACCTGAATATTTAGGTTTTAGTTTAGTAAAAACAACTCACAGCCAGTCCAGGCAAATATATATCTATATATCCTTGGCAGTGCACTGACCAGCCAAGTGAAAGCTCGGATGAGTCGCGGCTAATGAGTTGCCGCTCGTGACATCATTGCCTACCGCCGCTACTCCTTTCCAAGAATGCGCATGGCCCCTATGTGCAGTTATCGATGCTCGGCTACTTGACTCGCATGCTGACAGAGAGGGTTCTGCGTGCTTGCTGTGGCATGTGTGCCATTGGTTCGCCACCACTGGTATATAGTATTGTGACTTAATTGTAGCACTTTGCTTCAGTTTAGCCAATATTTTGGCAACTTCGCCAGTCTGTGCAAAACCCCTTTTTTAATTTCCTTTTTCCCTTTTAAATCATTCTTTTGCATATGCACCAGCTTATTGCTATTTCAACAATCAAAAGCTATGGCCCATATGGGGATGAGAATTTCAAAGCTCCCATTATGAAAAGAAGCAGAATATGGGTATGTGCTTTGCTGTGGGATCTTTTATCTGCTCAGACAGTATTTGTCATTACATCACATTCCTTCCTTTGTAACTTAACAAATCTCAATCTGAACAGACTAACAAGATGTCTAGCACCAAAGAAAGTAAAGCAAAGCTAAGCTGAGTTAATTAAGTCCTAGTCTTCTAAAACAAAAACTTTAATTTCTTTCTTCAACATCTGCACTTTTATCTATTCTTATATAGATCTCAGGTAGCACAATACCTGAGAAAGGTCCATCATTCGCTGATAGAGCCCATTTCTGACCTTGCACTAAAAACAGCCTGTGTGAAACTCTAGCAAGCTTCTGGGGCGAAATTACATATTTATTTTCAAATGCCATTGCTGCTTTGTGATCATACTTTAATGAATGCTGCACAATTTTCACTATGTTTATAATGTGGCCAAATACCACACACTAAAAATGCATAGTGCTGTAACTGGAGTTTGACACAGAACCTACATTTTAGCATTTGTGTTTATGGGGCACCTACAGGGCACAGTATATTGCAGGAGAAGCAGGAGAAGTAGATAGTCATTTTACCATTCTAGGTTGCCTTTTTCAAACTCAGATCATTGCACGCATACCTTCACATCTGTGCAAAGATGCATTTCTAAAAATAAATGGTTTTTCACAGCTACATAGCTCTGCAGGTGTCCAGTGAACATAGCCTCCCTCCCTCCAAATGTACGAGGAAAGCAGAGGAGAAAAATGTGGGTCAGGGGGGAAGAAATGGAGAGGTCGTGCTTGCTGTTTTAGACTGTGAGTTTTTAAAATCTCTGATCACTGCAACTGCATCTTAGAATGTAGGCTTTAGAATGCATTGTGTGGTTATTCACAGCTACACAGCTCTATAGGTGAGCTCTGGGGGAAAAAAATCGTCCTTTTCAGGCCTGCCAATTCTGTAAAAATCCATGCAGGGAAGGAGCTGGGAAAGGGAGGAAGAGAAAGATACGGGATGGGCAACAAGGTGCATGGCAATGTTGCAGAACAGCTTCTACAGCTTAAGAAAAATAAATGGATTTCTGCTTCTAAGCTCAGCTGTGCATGTTGATTTGTGAGACAGCAATGTACTTGTTGGCAACAACCATTTTCATGGTGGGTGAGCATTCATTTTTCCTTGGCTCCTGCTTCCTCTGATCCAGGGCTAGGCATCCTACTGCCCTTCAGATGGTTAGATCACATCACACATAAACTGCAACCAGCATGGCCCATGGTCAGGTACTGTGGATGAATGCCCACCCGCCATGAAAATGGTTCTTTCCAACAAGTTCATTGCTCTCTTACTAATCAAGATGTGCAGCTGGGCTCGGAAATAGAAATCCATTTATTTTTCTGCTCATATGTATTGCTAATGGTGCCATCACTTCCACATCCCTTCAAACTTCAAGACAAGCTGAATTCTTCAGCATCCTTTGTGAGCACATGACAGAGCCTCTGTGCAGGTCTTCTATCTCTCTTCATCCTCTCCCATCTGCTTAGTATCAGCCAAGCTTATGAAGCCAGACTTAAAGACAAAACAACCCACCTCCAGTTTCCTGTTATTTTTATTTTATTTCATCCTTTCATGCAGACAACTATGCAAATACATAACTGGATTTCAAAAACAACAGTTAATTAGATTGTTGGCTCCTCAGTGCCAGATAAACAATGTTTTAATTTCCTCTGATTTGCATAGGTGTATATTGGTTCTCCTCACTCCTTCCTAAACAAGCCTTTCAACCTGCCTTTGTGACTCATGTAAGCAAAGTAAGGAGACTTTTCATGTAAAATCTAATTAAGTAGCCCAAAGATTTTGCCCTGCTGAGCCTTTCAAAGGGTCCTCACCTCCTTTTTTTGTGCACCAGAGCATTCAGATTCCTTGATGCAGATACATTTGGCATACTAATGAATGCTTCTGTCTAAAGATATCTTTGCCCTGACTTTCTGGATGAACACCGATCCAGTTCCTAGCGAAGTTCTGCTTTGTTTCTTTGTTTAAATCTTTGCAATAAGCATTTGCCCATTGGTCTCAACCACACATTTGAGAATCTGACCACCTGAACAGTGGTGGCTACTTTTTAAATTAGACAAGGGTCGATCAAACCACCACAGTCAGGCGCTTGCACTGGGTAGCACAATAGTGATATAGCTGCCTGGTCCGGTATGTTAACTTGTCGATCTTGTGAAGTTCTGGTGGGGTTATAAGCTGCACTATTTTCCAGGGGACATCCTCCCTGGCTTGGGATCTTAAGCTTTTTGTCATTCCAGGCAGTCAGCCTCAATGGATTTGTAGGATGCCCCTACACAGAGGTTCTTTAATATTTGCTCCATATTTTATGAGAAGTTCTGCTCCACAGGCACCCTCTCAAAAGTTCTCTAAAGTTAACCACCAACTCCCACTGAAACCCATCTTGATGGCTGTATGACCCCCATGAACAGGCCATCCAGCTCACCAGTTGTGTTTGGATATTTCTCAGTCTCAGTCATCTTGCTTGTTTCATGCAAACATTTTATTTCCCGTAGGAAATGGGTACTGGGGCAAATAGACAAAAGGATATACCAGGAGGAGAAGGCCCGTTGCAGAAGGATTCTTCGCAAGGCTAAGGCTGATTACGAGCCGAGACTTGGCAAGAATATCAAAAGCAACAAAAAGGGCTTCTTTCAGCATGTAAATAGGAAGAGGAAGGGGAGACAAGTGGTGGGACCACTAAATAAGGAGGAAGGAGATCTAGTGACTGATATGAGGGAACAGGCACAGATGCTAAATGACTATTTTGCCTCTGTGTTCTCCCCAAAGCTGGATGGGGGAGATCCGCATAGGAGATTA